>NC_138766.1:21143997-21511497 GCF_965113315.1 Podarcis vaucheri
ATTCCAGAATCAATGGAGGTCAAGGACTTGGTATTTTGCTTCTAGGTTAGGTAAAGGGTAAAGGGACCCCTGACCATTAGGTCCAGTCGCGGACGACTCTGGGGTTGCGGCGCTCATCTCGCTTTACTAGCCGAGGGAGCCGGGGCACAGCTTACGGGTCATGTGGCCAGCATGACTAAGCCGCTTCTGGCGAACCAGAGCAGCACACAGAAATGCCGTTTACCTTCCCGCCAGAGTGGTACCTATTTATCTACTTGTGCTTTGATGTTCTTTCGAACTGCTAGGTGGGCAGGAGCAGGGACCGAGCAACGGGAGCTCACTCCGTCACGGGGATTCGAACCGTCGACCTTCTGATCAGCAAGTCCTAGGCTCTGTGGTTTAACCCACAGCGCCAACCGCATCCTGCTTCTAGGTTACCCACACCCAATCTAATTCCATTGTATCTTCACTCCCTCCCTCTAAAGAATACTTATTGAGAAACTCATTTAGTTATTGGGGCAGCGGTGGGGAGAAGGTTCACTGCATTGATTCTGCATTACCCTGCAGTGTGTCCATTTGAAAACAGATGCGGGTGGTTCTGGCAATGGGTGTGTGCATTTGCCCAAAGATGTTGTGGTTGGGTGTAGACTACGATAGTAATCACCACTTTCTTCGTTCTTCACTCGGGGCAACTGCAAAGAGGAAAAGGCATGGATAACCTAACTGAGGAGGGTTTTCAACTGTGTCCACCTAAAATCAATCTAGATTGAAGGCAGCATACAGTGGCACCTTGGTTCCTGAACTCAATCCGTTCTGGAAGTCCATTCGACTTCCAAAACATTCACAAACCAAGGCATGGCTTCTGATTGGCCGATTGGCCCCAGAAACAATGCTGACAGCCAAAACAGATGTTCGGCTTCCAAAAAACATTCGCAAACTGGAACAGGTTTGCAACGTTCGGGAGCCAATCAATCAATCAATCAAATTTTTACTATGATCATAGACCAGCATAAATAGGGTGGGGTACAATCATTAAAAATCTGTAAAACATTTTGGAAAGTTAAAATTCTTCAAACAGAAGGTATATATAAAAGGAAGGTAAAAGAAGGGTTAGGAGCATTAAACGGATGTGGAAGAGCATAAAAGGTTAGTATATAAAGGGCTATGGTTATCAATTTATAAAGCACTCTCATATGAGTGTTCATTAAATCCAGTTTGTGGCACAGGTCTTCATCTGACAAATTTTGATCGCTGCTATGCAGAACATGGCAACATTGTATCTTGCAGCAGGGTTGGTATCTGAAAGCAGCAGGGAGGTATAGACTTGTCCTGTGCGCCCTGGGTACTTACGGAGTAAAAGTAAAAAAAAAAAAAAATGTAGTAGACCCCTGGACGGTTAAGTCCAGTCAAAGGCGACTATGGGGTTGCTGCACTCATCTCGCTTTCAGTCCAAGGGAGCAAGAGTTTGTCCACTGGCAGCTTTCTGGATCATATGGACAGCATGACTAAACCACTTCTGGTGCAACCGGTCACCGTGATGGAAACCAGAGCGCACGGAAACATTGTTTATCTTCCCGCCACAGTGATACCTATTTATCTACTTGCATTGGCGTGCTTTCGAACTGCTAGGTTGGCAGGAGTTGGGACAGAGCAACGGGAGCTCACTCCATTGCGGGGATTCGAACCGCCGACCTTCTGATCGGCAAGCCCAAGAGGCTCAGTGGTTTAGACCACAGCACCACCCGCGTCCCTACTTATGGAGTAGTGGGGAGATGAGGCTAATATGGATGCCATTCGGTAGCCAAGCCATTCAGGAAGCAAGGTACCACTGTATTCCATCCATATTTTTTATGATATTTGGATAACTAAAGGCAGATAGGTGGGGGGTTTTTTTGGGGGGGCATGTCCTTTAATGCTAGCAGTCTAACAGACCTTCGTCTTCAAGATAAGTGGGAAAGAAACACACCCTACAATCATCATGGTACTTCCACATTACCCGGAATACTAAAATAACCCAAGACGCATTGGTTCTTTCAAGAGTCTGAATATGGGAGATACACACACACACACACACACACCCTTCAGAAGCATAAAGATTACCACAAAATAGCAGTCAGTATTCTAGCACAGAGCAAGTCAAAACTTAACATGAGTTGCATTGTTGCCATGTTTTGTTGGATTTGGAGGAGGCTGAATTTCCAGTAGTATCCAAACTCTATGCATCTATGCTTGCAGAATGCAAGCTTCATTTACTGGGAGTCTATAAACCAGTATCCAGCTCTCACACACAGAGCTATATACATATGCATATTTCTGAAGGCTTGGAAGATAAACAGGAATTAGGGTCATATTTTGTCAAGAGAACTTTGCCGGGGTGAGAAAATGTAACCTATAAACTGAAAATCCCATGTTAAATTGAAATGCCAGATGTTTTATCATATCACATTTACTAGCAAGCATCTGCATGTTAATATTGGTTTATTCCTGTTTGGCTTTCTGTATGTGTAGCCTCTGGCTAAGCAGTCAGCTGTAATAAGGGAAAGCAACATCCACAAACATTGAGAGATTTCTGAAACAAATGAAGTTTCCTAGAGTTTTCCCTTCAATGGATATTTATGTGCCCTTCAAATTGAACGGGTCAGATAGAGTCCTGGCGATTAGACTTTTGCAAACAATTTTCACAGAAAAGAGAAACTTGGTTCCTTGGTTTCAGGAACGGTGATATAGCAAGGAATCATTATATTACAGGGTTGATATGTACATCATTCTGAGAACGCTTCATTAAGCACAGCTAGATCCAAGCAGGGGGTATGTAGCAGAGTATTTTAACCTATTTATTTCTACAAATATGTCCCATGCCAACAAGAAAAAATACTGGGAATTATAGTTGCAGAATATCTGAGTGTAGAGATGAAATGAAGGAATTCAGTCTTTTTTAATTCTTTTCAGAAGTCAACATTTTCCCTACCATA
The DNA here is from genome assembly GCF_965113315.1 of Podarcis vaucheri. Lineage (NCBI taxonomy): Eukaryota > Metazoa > Chordata > Lepidosauria > Squamata > Lacertidae > Podarcis > Podarcis vaucheri. The sequence goes on from NC_138766.1 coordinate 21,146,949, forward strand.
CGTCCTTCTGACATACAGCCCTCAGTTTGATGACCCATGCACAAGACTTTTGTAGAGGTTTCAACAGACACTGAAGAATTAAACTCTAGAACAAGCAACACAGGTGACCTTTGAAAGAGGATGGTCTAGGCTGATTTGCCTAGAATGTATTTAACCTACATATCTGGTGAAGTAAGGGACTGAAAGTTGCTAGTTTTCTCTTCCATTTGGAAGACTGATTCACCGAGAAAAGTCACATCCCAAAAAAACTAAAGGAAAAGACACATACCTTCTTTAACTTTTTAAAAAATGTATACTACAGTTATTTAGTTTGTGCGTCACAATATATTACAAGCACAAAAGTTCAGTGATCCCCACACTGAAGTTTTGTAATCTAATCTATATAACTATTTATCACCAGGTTTTTGAGAGAGCATGAGGTTAGAAATTCAAATTTTAGCTTTGGGACTGGAACTCATGTTTCAGATTCATAATGTTCCACTAGCCTGATTAAGAACAGTCGACATTTTCCACCTGATGTGGAATTACATTGCAAACTTTTGTAATGAGATGACATCAGAAGGAGCATGCATGGTTTGTAGGCTTCTCATGAGTACCTGGTTGTCCACTGTGGCAAGGAAATGTTGGACTAGATGGACCTCTGGCTTGACCCACCATGCCTCTTCTTATGTTCATTAATTATGAGTCCTGCATTATACACTGCATAGGCCTATTGCTAAAGATAAGGACAAAGCAGGCAAAGCAACTGTAAAACACTCTTATCAGCAATTAAGATAAAGCAATTAGGATGTCCTTTTCTCCAGCTTTAACTTCTTCATACGGATATATGAGATCAATCATATTAAAATCAGTAGCACTACTGTAATATAGCCAGTTACAGATTGACCTGTGCCTCCATGGACAGCTGTGAGTCCAAAATGACTCCTTTATCATCCCATTGTCAGTGGAATCATGCACGTATTGCCCATCCCACTGGTCCCACACTAGTGCTCTTTACTGCCATTGTTGTGGGCATTGCCTAGGCAACTCTGACAATCCACACGATGCAAAAAGTCAAGTGGTATAGAGGCAATGTGGGAGCCAACCACAGTGAGAGGCAAACACATCACAAAGATGATGCTTGAATCAGGCCTGACTCCTATTGATTTCTATATTTTTCCTGGAGTCATCATCTTAGTCACTTCATATTTTCGGAAATTTTACAATATGGCACATCTCCCATGCTATGATATGTTACAGATGACATTTTTTTTAAAAAAAGAATTTGATAGTTACATACTCCTCAAAACATGTTCCTCTCAAAAACTGTTATGCAGACCACAAGATGGCACCAAAGGATTTAAAATCATAAACCTTGAAGGAGGAAGCAAGAAAGAAACCTTGATGGGAATTTCATCAGGAAACTCTACTGTTCACCTTCAGGTGGGTCAATACATTATTAACATAACCCTGCCTGCTCTGACATGCCACTATAATGCCTAATTTAGATTCATTTAACATGCTTAATGTTTCCCTTTTGTGTGTGTGTTCAGAGAAACAGTAAGACTTTTGAACGAAGGGCTTCAATTGTTAAACCGTGGTATGTATGGGAAATGGTCGATTTCAGGGAGAGGTTTCAAGGGTAGCCAAAGAATATATCATTAGCGTGGCTTAAAGGTAAGTGACTTTTGAAGAAAGGATTGATTTAAATGAGAATTTAGCTAGTGTTGTTATCCTACGACAAGACGCAGAGAAAGACAAATTGCAATTTCTATAACCCAGCGATAATGTAAATTGTCTCATTTACACAGATACACACTCACACATTACAGCAATATCCTTTTTCCTTGGAACTGCATCACAATCCCTACAATATTTTGGCGAATAAAGGGTTAAGTATCCATAGCAATGTTAAAGAAAATTATTTCTAATACATTAAAAAGAAAACTGGTTTGCACATAAGCAGGAACTCCTTGTCATTGGATCTGGGCTTTGAAAAGTACAAGGCAATGGGGTGGGGGGAATTGTTTAAGAACAACTTTCTGTTGTAAACACAAGGCTTTCACATCTTGATACACCCTGTTTTATGGTATTCCTAGGACTGCAAAAACATGAAGGGTTTCAAGCATCTGGCTGCACCACAAACATAATTTAAGGCGACAGACAAATACAATTTTGTAATTTTATCCACATGATCTTTCGTCTTCTCCTTCTCTTCTATCCAATTTAAACCGGCTCTGGCATCCTGATCTCTGTTACTCAAAGCACAGACCTCTGAATTAGTCTGAATATGTATAGGTAGCAAACCTTTAATAGGATTATTTCTACAGTACTCCAGATCATCATTCAGTTTTCAATTCTTATTTCTCAGGGCTCTGCAGAAAAGTCTCTCTGTGACTGTAGAGGCAGGCACTCCTTAAGAGAAATATATGCATAAATCATTCTCCTTTGAACCAGCGTATTTGTAAAAGCTGAAAAAGATTCAAGGTTGTAATCCTGCACAGAAAATTAGATGCAAAGGTACTGTCAGAAGCTTTTGCACTGGGTCTCAAATCTTATGTGTCTTCTCTTCCTTAAAAAAAAAAAAAAGTAAAATTTTTACTATTTACAATGCTGCTTTGCATGCTAAAGAACATGGTTGTGGTGAGACTCCCAGTCACCCATCATCTTAATTTGCTCAGAGATTGTGTGGAGCAAGTTGTGTGTTTGTGTATGTGTGTGAAAAGCTAGCTGGCAAATTTGAGAGATCATGTAGTTCACTGATATGATTGATTGATTTCAAATATTTATTTGCTGCCCTTCATTATAAAATTCCTGGTCAGTGTACAAGGTACATTAGCAAAACAAGGAACTAAAATTATAGTGACAATCCACAGAAGAAAGCATATCAACTTAGTCGTACCTTGGAAGTCGAATGGAATCCGTTCCGGAAGTCCGTTCGACTTCCAAAGTGTTCAAAAACCAAAGCGTGACTTCTGTTTGGCTGCTGGAAGCTCCTGCAGCCAATCAGAAGCTGCAGAAGCCCCATTGGATGTTTGGTTTCCAAAGGAACGTTTGAAAACTGGAACAGTCACTTCTGGGTTTCGATTGTTTGGGAGCCAAACGTTTGAGAACTAGGCTGTTCGAAAACCAAGCTACAACTGTATAAAAATCACTTAAAACTGGCCATTTAAATCGGCAGGTGTTTTGTTGACTATACAGTGGTACCTCGGGTTAAGAACTTAATTCGTTCTGGAGGTCCATTCTTAACCTGAAACTGTTCTTAACCTGAGGTACTATTTCTGGGCTAGCGGAGTCTGTAACCTGAAGCTTCTGTAACCTGAGGTACCTGAGGGAAGCGTCTTCATCAACAAGCCCTGAAATACAACTAAGATTGAAGCCTGTCATCCTTCAGAGGTGAGGTGATGCCACAGCAAATAATACCCCCCCATTGCCACAAGATATACATGTGCAGATGATTGAAGAACAAGGAAGTCCTGATCTCTTGTTGTCTGTCTCGAGAGACAATGGAATATGCCTCCAAGGGTGAAGTCAAACAGCTGCATTTGCAGTGACCTCCCCAAGGTATACCTGAAGGGACAGGTTTGTAAGGGGCAATGCATTCTCTTGGATAGCCAGGTCGCAAGTCGCTCAGGACTTCATATGTCAGCAGCATTGCTGTGAACCTGGCCAAGTTGGAGTTCAAGTTGTGACTTCTCTTTTTGCCAGCATCCCAATTTCAAGAACATTTGTGCTGGCACAGAGTGGCCAATTATGCCTCGTGCATGCAAGAAGAGATCACAGGTGCACATAAAATTCACATATGCTATATATAGCTACACATTTTAAAGTACCTACTATAATTTGAAAAGAAATAGAATCCATCACACATGGTGATGATTGAATGACCTGTGACCACTCTGTCTACTCACACATCCTTTCATTCATTCAGCCTTTATTGGCATAATTTAGACAATAAAATCATAAAAGAGAGAGAGAAAAGAGGGGGGGGGGACCCAACCAACCATAAAACGTTGGTAATCCAGATATTTTAAACACATAAAACATGTTAAAGATTCAGTAGCCACCATTAAGTAAAATTAAGTTGTTTTAAATTTGACTTTAAAAATCTCCACTAAATATCCTAAAACAATATCAGTAGTTCCGGGTATATCATCCCTCAACAGATACTGGATTACAAATCCTTTGCAAGTAGATACTTTAAGCTTCAAAGGGACCGTGAGTTGGTCTTTCCGAAGAATGTTGAAGAAAGGGCAGTCCAAAATTTTATGGCATATTGTATCTGGTGTATTCATACCACAAGAGCAAAGTCTATTCTGGAAGGGGATGTTTGGCAACCTTCCGGACAATTCAAATGAGAGGGATGCATTTAAGAAGGCTGACATAAAAACTCTTCTCTCTGTGTGCAACTTCAAGGCCCTGTTCTTGGTTCTTTGCTTCAAACCAGATTTGGATTGGATGGTGCTTCAAACAGAGAGGATACTTTGAAGTAGAGGACTGTCTCTGCCATGTGGTACTTGTAGCCACTCTGCATTGGCATGTCAGTGGCTGAGGTTGCCCCATGTTACCCTGGCAGTGAAATAATTGGCAGTGCTGCAGCAGCTCCCATGCCATCAGAAAAGCATGGGGTGGGGATGCCTTGGTGATGCACCTGAAAGCATAAAGTAGGCATGTGGCAAGTAAAGGTAAAGGGGACCCCTGACCATTAGGTCCAGTCGTGGCCGACTCTGGGGTTGCGGTGCTCATCTCGCTTTATTGGCTGAGGGAGCCAGCGTACAGCTTCCGGGTCACGTAGCCAGCATGAATAAGCCGCTTCTGGTGAACCAGAGCAGCGCACAGAAAGGCCGTTTACCTTCCTGCCGGAGCGGTGCCTATTTAACTACTTGCACTTTGACGTGCTTTCGAATTGTTAGGTTGGCAGGAGCAGGGACCGAGCAACGGGAGCTCACCCCCTCGCGGGGATTCGAACCGCCGACCTTCTGATTGGCAAGCCCTAGGCTCTGTGGTTTAACCCACAGCGTCACCCGCATCCCATGTGACAAGTAGATGCAAATACATGCTCATGCTACACAGGAGTTGTGCCAAGTGAATGCACCCTCCACGGCAATCCTAAGAAGCTGGAAGGATGCATTTAAATTTCACAGTTTGAAATGTTTGGGTATGGCACACTGGCTCCTAAAATACGCTGTCATCCTGTTGGTAGCTTATTGCATAAATCTACCTAAATACCCCTAGTCAGGATCACCCTTGCATCTTCCCTCACCTAGTTCCCATGCCATAATATTCTGTTCAGTCTATTTTAAGCAGTAAGCTCATCTAAGGCCAGTTGAGGCAAAGAAGAACATGCCAAAACTGTGCACAATCTAAATCTATGTCTATGTAAGTATTAATGCTCTCAGGTTGTTAGGTTTTTTTTTTTTAGAAAAAAAGAATTAACTCTACCTGCAGTAGATATTCATAGTCAGAGCTAATCTCCAGAAAAGTAGATCTGGCCTATGACTTACTGAAAATAAAATAAATCTACTTCATTCCCCATGTATCCATTAGTCTCTCTCTCTCTCTTCCCCCACCAACGTCCTTTAAAATTTATGCTTGCATTTTGTCACTAGCTGAAGATTAGCATTAATGGACAGCTATGTAGCACATTCTCTATCAGAGGAGGAATTCCCCCCCCCCAAAAAAGGTCAAAGTGCATAAGACTTTAAAACTGCAGGAGGTGTATATTTAACCAGAACTTGCGCCAGAGAGCAAGGACTATTTTTGCTATGATGTCTCTCTCCTTTACAGGGCTATGACTCTCCACATGGCTGATGCAATGCCCTGTGTCACCAGCAGGGGTGCAATTTCAAGTTTCTGTAGGGGAGGCAAGATTCGAAACAAGGTTCAAAGCCCTGTTCTAGTATATATTCAATATTAACCTGCAAGAGGCCTATGTCATCTTTCAAAACTCCCCTCAGGTAACCAGTTAGTTTAACCACCGCTTTGTATTGCTTTAAAACATTTTTGTGTTGTTGTACACTGCCCCGATGATTTGAAGATATGCCAGTATATAAATACTTTACTAACTGAATAAAAAAACAAGTTTTAAAGTCTGCATGCTAATATTGATTCAGGTTTTCTCAGAGTTGTACTTCTATCTTCTTCTTTGGCAATCACTCGTAGCCAAGTAAGATTGTCTTCCATAAACACGGGTTTAACAATGAGTCTGTAAGTGACTGTGGAGGTCAATTCTGGATCCACACATCCTTCCACAGCGGGGACATTGGTTTCCGGGCAGGAGCTGATCACAGTGCACATTTGCCAAGCGTGCCTTCCTCCCAGCACATTTCTCCCTTGCATCCTGAGTTCGAGTGTCTTCAAAGCCTGTGACACCTTTGGCAAAGGCAGTTCTCCAACTGGAGCGCTATACAACAACTGATACACAAGAGAGAAGTACTGGCAGATTCAGGATAACCCGAAAATAAACACAATTGCCCACCCATCCCCAACAACAAAAGAAAAGTCTGTAGGGTAAAAAGCTTTAAAACGCCAGTCCCATAATAACTCAAGGGAATGGAATGGGGAAAACGTGCAATCAGGTAGGAGGTGGGAACAGAATGTAATGCCTGGACTATGAGAGAAGAAGATTTAATAGACCTGTTTCACACATCATCAAAAGCTGAACTATGCAAATACATGAAATTGTGGTCTCCAGGAGAGGAAAACACAGCCTTTTTGCTGAGATCCAAGGCATGGATCAGCATGTTATCCTAACTGAAGCTCATAGTTTCCTGGACACCCCACCAGTTGTAAATTATAGGACAAACTTGGGTAACAGCACATGGTTAGTCTGTCTAAAGGTAAGCCACAAGCTGATGTATGGACAAAATACTAAGCCACATCATGTCTTCATGTGGCACAGTAGACAACAAGCAGGAAGGATCAAACTGAGCATGATGTCTTCTGTATGCTTGCGCATTCACAAAATGCCATGGTCTGGCTTAGTGTGATATAAAAACCCAAGAAATGTCTGAATAACCCCGCTTCCTGAAATCTCTGACTAGCCCCACTTCCGGCCTCTGGGCTGGGTCATTTGAATTGGCCATCCTGAAAAAATGGCCCATCTTGGGCTCAGAGGTGGGCTCATTCGTAAGGTTGCCATATGTCCTCTTTTTCCAGGACACGTCCTCTTTTTCATGGAGATGTAAAATGAGAGCTGTCATAACAATCCATAGTTAAAAGGAGAAGTTGGCAAATGTGTCCTCTTGTTTGCTCTTCAAAATATGGCAACCCTAATTGGGGGGTGGGGTAGACCTGACAGGGTCCACCAAAGACTTCATTCAGGTCCGCTCCTGTAGGGATAAAAGTAGGCCTGTCTTTCACAGGGCACTGCAGTCATTCCTGAATTTCTCACCTACCCTCCATGTTGCTGTTCTTGTAACTACACATTGCTGTGGAGTTAATTGGCCACCATATTTAGGGCCAGGGAGCAGTTGGCCGACCTGGGGTTTTGTTTTGTTTTTGTTTTTTGCCTTTCTCATAGCAATTGTTACAGCTCTGGGAGGGAAGACATTGGGTGAAAACAAGTTGTTGGGGGGGGGAGGATATAAGTCTCTGCCTGCCCCTCCAAGGAAATAGGGGTTTCCCATTAAAGGGATCATGGAGGAGATGTTTCTGTCCAGACACCCAGGCTAGAGCCATAGCACTTCTTTGAGTTGGTTGTTCTTGTGAGGTGACACCTATTTTATGCATGTCGTAGGGCCTCCTCAACATTTGTCTGACCCCTGGGTCAATCATCCACCAGTTGGGCATGACTTGGATTTGATATCCCGCTTTATCACTACCCAAAGGAGTCTCAAAGCGGCTAACATTCTCCTTTTCCCTTCCTCCCCCACAACAAACACTCTGTGAGGTAAGTGGGGCTGAGAGACTTCAGAGAAGTGTGACTAGCCCAAGGTCACCCAGCAGCTGCATGTGGAAGAGCAGGGAATCAAACCCGGTTCACCAGATTACGTGTCCACTGCTCTTAACCACTACACCACACTGGCTCTGCAACTTTGAGCATTCTTTCTCTTACACACGTACCTAAGCCCTTAATGGGATTCCCAAGCTGGGATTCACCCAGCAGCTGCATGTGGAGGAGCGGAGACGTGAACCCGATTCACCAGATTACGAGTCCACCACTCTTAACCACTACACCACACTGGCCGGTTGTTACCCAATGCCTTTGCCAAACCTCTTACAGTTGTGATCAATAAGTTTGTGGCCTAAATTGAACCATACAATGTCATCTTGAGTGGTCTTTTGGTCAGCAGTGACCTACAGGGTGGTGGCCACAGGGTACCTGGACGTTGAAATTCACCAAAGGACTGACAATAACTAATGACAACCTGAGATCTTTTATCTGATGGGCCAGTTCACATGCTTATACAACTTGGTACAGTGATACCTTGGTTCTTGAACTTAATCCATTCCGGGTGTGCGTTCAACTCCGGAAAATGTTCTAAAACCAAGGCGCGGCTTCCGATTGGCTGCAGGAGTTTCCTGCAGTCAAGCGGAAGCTGCATCGGGTGTTTGGCTTCTGAACAATGTCCTCAAACTGAAACAGTTACTTCCAGTTACAGATAGATAGCCGTGTTGGTCTGCCATAGTCAAAATAAAAAAAAAATTCCTTCCAGTAGCACCTTAAAGACCAACTAAGTTAGTTCTTGGTATGAGCTTTCGTGTATCTGAAGAAGTGTGCATGCACACGAAAGCTCATACCAAGAACTAACTTAGTTGGTCTTTAAGGTGCTACGGGAAGGAAGTTACTTCCAGGTTTGCCACATTCAGGAGCCAAAACGTGTGAGTACCAAGGTGTTTAAGAACCAAGGTATGACTGTATTACTCTTACTCTGGTGACAAAGAGGATGAGTCCCTTCCCACCTTGGACAAGCAAGCAGTTCACTTGGAAGCTAGTGCATGAAGAGGTCCGACTGGCAACAGTTTGCAGACAGATGGAACTTATTATTACTACTACACCTGGAGAAAAAATGTTGAGAGACAACAGATGTTTTACTCTGTCTTTTTCTCCCTTCCTTCTTCCCTGCATCTGTTAAGAAGAAATGTGATTCTTTTTTAACCTTTCAAAATGGCATGTTACATGTTTTTACATATTTGAAAATATTTTGCAGAAGGAAATTAAGCACACACACAATATGTTATGTATTGTGGTGGAGCAAGGAACATTGGCTCTATCCTGTGCTATGGAAAGAGAATTACAGGGCCAATCAAACACATGAACCAAAACGAATTGTAAGGTTATAAGAAGATAGGTGGATTATTATGACTCCTAAGAAAATATTGGTTTGCAAAAGTGCCATTTGAGCCCATTGCACATCCACAGAAGCAAAATGCTCTTTTATACATGCAAGCAGATTGGCAGATATAGATATACAGTCCCAGTTCCCGAAAGTTCACTTTGCTTGCCTTGGCTCAGAAAAAAAATCCTTCGAAACCAAGGTATATTGCTGATAAATTTAATAACCTGGCATATTGCAGAATTATAAGACCAGAGGAAAAAATGTAGTAATTTTTCATCTGATATTTTCACTTCCATTCCTTTCATAAGAGCACACCATCTAAAAATAATGCAGTTAACAATAGCAAGTTGCAGTGTGCATTTTATGTTGCTTCTCTCAGTGAATTAAGCATTCTAATTAAACTTCATCCACCCTTCTGGAATCCAGTTTGCGGGCCATTCCACAAACACATGCTGTGATCCAGTTCATGCATAAAATGACTGCATGCATAGCTAAGCAAGAGGAAGAGCCTGCATAGTTTGCAGCCTTCACCAACCCGGTGCCCTTCAAATGTTTTGGATTATAACTCCCAATATTCACAACCTGTATGGCCATGCTGGCTGGGGCAAGCAGGAAGAGCACCAAATGTCTGGAGGGAACCAGGTTTTCATCGGTAAAATGCCAGCAATGTGAACATTTATAATTGATATCCGAGAGAGGCCTGAACAACCTATTATCCACCAAGGCAATTTCAGCCCACAAATCAAGTATGGTTGCCACCAAAGTTTCACTTAGTCCCATTAAAGGAGAATTCAAAATATGACCTGTTTATAAAGCAAAGACGAACTGGATTGTGTGCGGGAGAGGGAATGAGCAATGCAGGGAAACCATAAAAAATGAGGGGGGAAATGGGATTCCTTCAGGAGAACAGCAAGTTCTAAACATTAGTGGCCAAAAGGACACTTCCCATTTGTTGATAAAGGCAGAATCAAGTAATAACTCAAATGTGTTTGCATGATCACCCCGTTCCCCAAGACACCACACAAGATACTGGTTTTGGGATCAAATAAGGCCACAACTTTATTGGTTACAGATGTGAGGTTTGGCCATAGGCATTGTGGTAAGCAACTGCACATGTCACTCCTGCCCATCAACTGGGAGGGTTTCTAGGGATGCAGATGGTGGGGGGCACACCCTATGATCTATGTCAAATTGGGTAATCCCCTGAGAGGTTCTTGTTGGAGGAATAGTATGGCCCTAGCCCCCACCTGGGCATCGGACAGAAGCCACTCCTCTTGGAACCTTTTAACACGATACCCTTATCCGTGGAGGGGCAGGCAGAGGCTACAGCCACCCCTCCAACCACGACTAGGCTTACCCAATGCCTATCCACCTTACAAAGTTGTGACGATTACTATGATGTAGGTGAAAACCCAAATGGTGGTGCCAATTAACCAAGAGGGGGAAATTCCTGCCTGACCCTGAGAAGGTTAGGCGACCGACATTTTCCATAGCAAAGTCCAAGCATCCATGAAAACCCTAATCTGAAGGAGGGTGGGTGGAAGAACCGGCACAGCGAGAGAAAAAGCCAAAAGGTCCCACCATCCGGGCATTTATAATAATAATAATAATAATAATAATAATAATAATAATAATAATTGTACCCCGCCCATCTGGCTGGGTTTCCCCAGCCACTCTGGGCAGCTTCCACAAAGACCAAAAATAAACTAAGATGTTACACATTAAAAACTTCCCTGAACAGGGCTGCCTTAAGATGCCTTCTGAATGTCAGGTAGTTGTTTCTCTCTTTGACATTTGATGGGAGCGCATTCCACAGGGTGGGCGCCACTACCGAGAAGGCCCTCTGCCTGGTTCCCTGTAGCTTTGCTTCTTGCAATGAGGGAACCGCCAGAAGGCCCTCAGCGCTGGACCTTAGCATCCTGGGCATGGCCAGGGGGAAGCCCAGGAGAACGTCCCCTTACTCCTGCTGAAATTGGCTCATTTGGTGTCAGGAAGACGATCCAGCCTGCGACAGGCCAGTTTTGCGGGGAGGACCAGGGCTCATCCGAAAAGCCACCCACCCGAAAAGGTACCAAACGGACATATCAGCAATCGTAAGTCAAAAACACAAAAGATGGACGTTGCAGAGCATCTCTGCTGCTCTGTAAAGTCTCACCGTTGTGGCCAGCCAGTGTCTGATGCACAACTTCACAGAGGGGTAGTGTGTGATAGGCACAGTGCACATGTGACAAAGAGCTGAGAGAGGAGGGGAAGGATTCAGTTAATGGCCTCTGTAAAATGTGGCACTGGGCACATGAAATAGAGCAAGCTTTCTTTCTGTACAATGCATTTGTTTGACTTTGCCGGGAATTAGCACCTCCCACTGTGACACACCCATCGTGGGAAAACTCTTACAGTTGTGCAAAAACGAACACAGACAGAACCCCTGGTGAACACGTGTGTTTTTTCTCCCCGCCCCCTGCCGCCATAGAGTAACCTCTTGCAAGACTGACCCACAAAGTCATTCCCTAAGAGCATCAAACAAATTTCTATTTTGTAAACCGGTTCCTGGTTTTAGTTGACGTATGGTGTGGGTTTTCAGAGCCTCCTCTTTCTGTGCCTCTATCTAGTGCTTTTTTCCTAGAAAAATAGGTGCCGGTACTCACCATGGAGTTGTTACAGTAAGTGCCATGCTTTTAAACAACAACAACAAATGGTGCTGGTATTGAGTACCCCTGAGTACCCCCTGAAGAACAACACTGCCTCTATCCCATGCCAACTGGATGAACTATGTGATATGTTTGATGACATTATGCTCCTAGGACTCAGCTACATTGGCAAAGAAAAAGAGCTTTATATGCGTTGTTTTAGGCATTCTAACACAATGACACCAGATGGCGCTGTGGATCTCCGCTTTTGCCAACCCGATTTCTCATACAAAGTTTACAACGCGTTTAACTGAAATGCTTTTTTGATGTGTCTGGATCCAGCCTAGATCCAGCCCTTGTCTGCATATAAATGGGAGTTAAATGTGCTTAACTTTGGCTAGATATGCCCCAGAGTGGTAGGTGCTGATGAGAAATGATAGCATGTAATATGTAATGGGAAGATAGTAAAAAATGGTCCCCGGTGGAGTGTTTTTGCAGTAAACACAGTGAAATAATATGAACACCCTCTAACCCAATTTGCAAAACAGATGATAGGATGTATTCATGTTTATAATTAGGATTGGGTCATAACTATTCAAATGTCCATTTAATTAACAGAGACTCTCATATGCAATGTTAATGCTTAGGATGAAATCAGGACAAAAGTGTTATGCATATGCAAACTGAAACAAGCATCATGTTATTCAACATATTTTGAATGCTTTGCCCCCAAGAGAGAGGACTGCATTGTCACCAACCATTTATGACTTAAAAGCTCAAGTGTTATAATATTTGCTACATCAATTTAAAATCATGCAGTCTAGGCACACTGTAGAGAGGTATTCTATATTGTTTATAGGGTGACACAAAGCATCAAGAAAGGATAAATGTAATACAGTCAGCCTGTAGCACACGACGTGGCCGGTGATAAAATCATAATAGCAAAAAATAATAATAATGCATATATAGCGATATAAAAATGCATAGAATCCAAAATGGTGCAATGACTTCTTTGTTCTTCAAAACAAAACAAAAAAAGTCCCTTATCTTTTGAGCACTAGCAAAACCTGGAAGATTTTTTGGCCGTTTCATTTCCTGATAGGATTTCTTTTTCTTTTTCCACGGGCTGCTTTGCAGCAACCATTTTCTTTTCATATTTTGATTTATGTGCACTGCCCACAAAAAAGGAGAGAAAGTATAAAGTTTAGGTTGGCAACAAAGGAAGTTCAGAAAGACAGTAGCATGTTACTGGGTAGGTGGGGGGAAGCATATATGTAGAGGCAATTCCCCCACCTCACTCCATGTTCTATATTCCCTTGACTCAAGCTACTGGTGCTGAGAAAATATTACACACTGCCAACTAGCAGCCTTTAGTTCAGAAGCTGCTTCTCCAATCTTATCCACTCTGCTAGAGCAAGCGAAGCAATATCTCAAAAGATACTTCCCGCACTCGTGCCACCTGCAGCACACAATTCTTCCTTATCAACTGAGTGCACAAGAATCTATTCCACATACAGTCCTGGGAGGCATTTAAAAAAAAAAAAAGGAGGGGGTGAAAAAGAGCTGCTTCTAGCAAGATATCAGAAATGGATGCAGATTGTAAATTAAAGAAAAAGAATATGTGAGTACTTCGAATGCAACTTAACAGCTGACTCAGACCTGATTCTTGGTATGGGAGATTGACACAGTTCCATCTCATGCCTGTTTAGCAACAAGATAATGTAGAAAGCACAGACTACGGACATATTTATGTGGACAGGACTGCAGAAACATCAGAGGTAGAATGGGCAGGTGAGTTTGGAGTGGTTCATCTCTCATTATCCCCTTCCCCCCTGCGTGGTTTATGCAACACTGTATCTCGGGGGGGGGGGGCAATGGGATTGCCAACCATGCCACTCTCTTATGAGTTAAGCCTTAGCCTGGCCAATTTATACAGTCAGAATAATCATCTGATACAGTCCCGTGTGAATAATACCTATTTGCAATGTGGTGGTGGTGGTGGTGGGGCTCCGCATTTCAAATGCTCCCATGCATTAAAAAACAAAACAAACAGAAAGTTATTCACATGTAGAAGAGGACTAGGACAGACCCCAGCCCCTGATGTGCCAGTATAAGGGATTGTGGACTTTAAAAAAAGGAAACAGAAAGACAGAAAGAAAACAGGAATACAATTGAAGTGTGTTCCATTCCTCAGTAGTCTGAAGGGGTACTGTCTGAACAGGACTGTATTAACTCCTACATGAGAGTTCTTACTATAATTATATGCGTTATATTAAAGAAGGAATATTCGATCTATTGATCTATCTAAACCATGGTTCCCAAAGTCTATTGCCATTTTGAGAAAAAGTCTATGGGGGTTTGAGTGGCGTAAGGGATGGGAACACCTACATTACAAAATCAGAATGGTTCCGCTGTCACTGGGTTCTGTTTGGTATTTTTTGTTGCAGATAAATAAGCTTACTTACAAAGTTCTAGGTTCCAGGTACCTCAGCTGACAATCATAACAATAAAAGAGTCTGAACCTGGTTAAAACCAGTATTTCAGGTCGAATAAGGAGCGTAGAAGCACAAATTGTAGACCGTCTAAAAACAAGTAAATTGCCATAGCTTCCTCCAAAAACTCCACCTCCATTTCCCTGCATTTTCCTAATCCTACAGTTTCTAGGAAGATCTAGGTTCAGAACTTTGGCAACTAAACATATCTGAAACTGATTAGAAGTATGTGAGGCAGTGTAAATGTATTGAATGGTTCAATAGGCCTTGATTTAAAAGATTTCTCAACAAAAATGGCTGTACTCCAAGCACACTTACTTGCAGGTAATACTGTTAGCAATGAATCGATTCCCCTTAATTGTGTTTAGGGCAGGCACACAATGAAAAACAGGATGGACTTCCATGGATTAGCAAATGTGCTAAAGGATAAGAAGCAAGAAATCAGCCTAATTCAGGGCCAAATTTAACAGCAAACAAAATACACCTATGGCCTTGATTTTTTTAGATGCTCAATAGTCTCTGAGGGAAAACGAATGGGTTCTCACCCAAAACAATCCCCTTTATTAAATAAAAGGTTGAGAGTATAGTGCAAAAAAAGCTATTGGTGGTTGGTTTTTCAAACCAGTTTCACAGCAGCATCAAAATAATCCAAGTTACTTTAGTGGGGAGGTCAGCTCTGATACCTTGGACCAGTCAAGCCAGAATTGAGACTTCTTAAGAAAGCAGATCTGATTGCTATAGGCATGTTGTAGTCAAAGGTTAGCATTTTAAGTCTCTTTGGACTTAATGGAAAACGTAAGCCTAAATTGAACTATCTACCAATGATATCAGTGGAACTTAAACATGCTTCATTTGGGTTTAACTGTGTGCCCTGTATCTTTCATTATTTTGAGGCAATAATTAGATACCACATGAGTGAGTTAGTCTGGAATGAGGGCCTCAGTTTGTAGAACAACAAGCATCTCCATATTAAAAAAAAAATGAAAAAAAGATTTCATACTTGGGAAGAAATAGTCTGCTGCACTGAGAAAGTACTGGGATAAAAAGTTTAGGGGTTATACTAGATAAGATAGTTGAAAAACACATCTGCTTCCAAAACATGTCAGTCATACACCTGGTCTTCTAACTTATTTGATAACACCACACCAGTTCCGATTTCCCCATCCGCATCTGCTATAAACAGTCAGTGAAGGAGTTAGGGAGCCGAGAAACATATAAGATCATGTGAAACCAACACAATTTATGGGTTGAGAGGTCTCAGTCTTAAGACTTCTTCTGCCCATCATTTCATTGGCCTGTTTAGTGAATTCATTCGTTGAAGGATGGGCTATATTTTGGAGATGCTTAAACTTGTGGTGGGAAACAAGTTCAACATCAAGTAACCCTGCAATTTCTTTACTATCTTATGTTCAAGTTATAAGGAATGCCTTTCAAATGGGAGGTAGAATTTGTGCAGGCCACAGAGAAGACCCTTGGAGTCCACAAATTGTGTACTTCTCACCAGTGGCAAAGTATATCTTATACACTTGGGAGCATGTGTGTGTATCTTGTATCTCTTCCTGAAAGTATTCAAGCACATTTCTAATTCTGAGATGAAAGCCGAGGTACAAATGGATATGACAGAGTGATAGGAAGAGTTTTCAAATGTGTTTTTGGGGAAGCCCATGTACATTGACATGCTGCATGTGGATGTATTTATTTTTGTTTTATCATGGGTGATATCCAACGGAATCGTCAATAACTTAAGTCTGTTGATTTCAGTTGGTCTTCAGTTGGACTAACACTATATATCACTCATATTTTTAGACCATCTTTTTCAACTGAAATTCCCAGGGTGCCACAGAATCAGAATACAGAATAGACAACCAACAAAAAGCACCATAAAATAATAATAATATAATAATAATTTATAACAATATACAGTTTATAATAATTTATTATTTATACCCCGCCCATCTGACTGGGTTTCCCCAGTCACGCTGGGTGGCTTCCAACAAAATATTAAAATACAAAAATAAAATAAATTAAAATATTAAAATGCAGTAATCCATCAAACATTAAAAGCTTCCCTAAACAGCCAACAGCAGCAGATTGCATAGTCACACGACAGCAGATGATGAGCCCTCAATGGCCAAGCAAAATAAACAGGTCTTCAACTGGTGAAATGTTATCAGAGGAGGGAGTCTACATGACTCCAATGAAGGGAATTCCACATTCAGGGAATCATGATCAGGAAGGCCCTACAAGATGGAACTCTTAGCATCATTAGCTTCAGTACTGTCTAAAGTTAACCTCTGACATCAAACCTAAGTGACTGCTCAGAGAATGCAGGGGAAATCGTCTTGCGAAGCAGCTCAAAAAACAAAAAACCCTTTCGTCTAGCGAGTTTTTTGTCTTGCGAGGCATTCGTCTTGCGAGGTACCACTGTATCCTGATGGATTGCTTTGAACATTATGTGGAAGTGAGAAAGCAAGAGGAAGATGTGCAAAGGGGCAAATCGTGCATCTCTCCCATGAGAGATGTGCCTGTGAAGCAAAGATAGCTTGCAGCAGATGTGTGACTCCCCTTTGAGATGTTGTCCCCAAAGCAAGGAAACTGGAAGGACTCACTTATGCTTCCTGCTTCAATGCTACCATGCGCCTTGTGGGAATTCTTTGTTCTCCAGTGTGTAGAGATCCACAATGGATTAAATCCTACATGTCATTTCTTTTGGGGCACCTGTAAAGTTTTCAGATCAGCCATAAAGAGTCCTTCACCTGATGGTTTCTTGTTCAAAATCTGGTCTTTCTGCAGCATTAACTAAGATGTGAACCAGTCTCCCTGTCGCCTATTAAATAAGAAAAACTCTGGTGCATCTACAGTGGAAATTTTATAGCTGAGATGTATGTTGCATAAGTTGTTCTCACTTCTGGATGTCTCTGTCTCTTCCCTCTGTTGCTTTCTCCAGGTCATCTGGGCCAACATTGGTGTTACATAGAAGCCAGAACTTGTGGAGGAGTCCAATGAGGAGAGTGGGCAGAATATTTCAACCACTGACAATGAATCAATTGGCAAATGGACAGTACTTAATACAATGATACAAGGCATGTCACTTTGTTAACACTTCCTCAAGCAGTCGTCCAACCCTTTACTGACCCTTGTGAGCTACTGCTGCAGCCTAGTGGCATTATATGGGATGATTTTTTTAAAAAAACAACAACACAAAAACAAAACATTTTTAATCAAAAATATCTAGGCAATAAGTCATCTGAGCAAGTATTGCAGAGGGGGAGAGAGAGAGAGAGACCCTCATCACCTATTTCCCTAAGATATCACACTGAGATCAGGAAATGACTTTCTGAGTGCTGGAAATGCTTACCATTTTCAAATTAACCCTCTCTGTCTTCAGCACTGAGTCCTTTAATGAGAAAGATGAAACAATGTAGTCTTTGTTTAACAGCCACATTCATTGCAGAGCTCCCTGGATTGCTTTTAACTTTAACAACAAATTACTTTGGACGATATAATACAAGAGAAATGATGCTCATCTAGGGACCATGGCACTATGTGTAGTGTTTCAATTTTTAAAAATTGCACTTCTGTTTTTGGCACACAAACCCTTTTGAAGCTATGTATTCCTGTACCGGGAAGATTCCTACATATTTTTGAAGTAACAAATGACTGCGACTCCAAATAAAAATCAATACACTGTCAAACATTGCTTAAGTATGCCCACACATAACATTCTGCATATCATGATAGCTACAAGGGAAAGGTTATGCCTTTAAGACTAGTCTGTTCCACCCAAAGTTGCCAACCTAAATTGGAGACAGACATGCCAATATAAAATGAGTGCAAAGCAAGAAGCAAGAGCTGTATTCTCCCCCATAGTTACCCCCCCAAAAAATCAATCATATGGTATGACAAACATAAAATGAAAACAGTGTAAGTGACGTCATTTGTTGTGACATTGAGCCTCTAATAAAATTAAATCCATCTATTTAAATGCCATATTGATACTCAGAACCAACTAAAATCTTAAAAGAGAGGCATTGCATTATGGAACGGTCACCCACACTCACTGAAACACATTGCACAGTAAATCAGATTCCTTCACCAGGGCAGGCTTGAAATTGAGGAGTTTGCA
Organism: Podarcis vaucheri; assembly: GCF_965113315.1. Classification (NCBI taxonomy): domain Eukaryota; kingdom Metazoa; phylum Chordata; class Lepidosauria; order Squamata; family Lacertidae; genus Podarcis; species Podarcis vaucheri. The sequence goes on from NC_138766.1 coordinate 21,165,454, forward strand.
GAGCTAGAACCAGGTAATTTGATTATGTTCCTAAACACAGCATCTCTCTCCTCACCCAACCACACTGACAGCATGAATCTAGAGGAGTCTCTTCTCCTCAGAGTAGAGAACTTCTCTCACTCATTTTTTCCTCTCAGCCAGCTTTTACATCCACCTTTCCTTTCGCTCTCATGCAATTTCCCTTTGGAACAGTTAAAAAACAAAAAAACCAATCACAGCAGAGAAAGGTATTTCAGATGAAAGCATATTAGCATGCAGGGTGATATGCAAGAGTGCTGAGCAGCAGCTCTCAGGAACAAAACATTTCTGGAAGGAGATCATTTGGAAATTTGGTACTGAACCCTAAGCCAAAATTTGGCCAGATATGCATATGAAGCCAGCTGCCAGCTGCCACACACACAAAAATGAAGTAAATGCCTTCTCCTCCCTCCCTCCCGCAGAATCAAAATAATGCCCCTCCAAGCATCTTGGAAGTAATGGATATGCAGTTTTGAACAACACAGATGCTCCTCTCTCTCTCTCTCTCTCTCTCTCTCTCTCTCTCTCTCCTTTACCAGAGTGAAAGACGAGGACAAGAGGAAATGGCTCCATTTGTGTGCAAGCAAACAAAGATGATAGGTCAGGTTCCACTGGCTGCCGTTTGTCACAGACCGCACGTGCGGTCGGTGGCATCCTTTATGCTAAAAGCCCTGTTAGGTTTAGGTGGCTACATCTGGCACCGTGTCGCACGTTCGCTTGCTGCTAATTTTTGCAGCGCAGCCGTAAGAGCAGCTGACAATGCCACCAACGGTGACTTGTCAGGAGCACGGATGGGGACTTGCAGCATGCTGCATTAATTTAACACCACATCAAATATGGATTTTATTGCAGCAGCGACAGTAAAGACTCGCACAACTGCTGCCTGTATTCCCACATAATGTGTTCTCTCTCTCTCTCTCTCTCTCTCTCTCTCTCTCTCACACACACACACACACACACACACTGCTTTACTCTTTCTCAAGTACACAAAGCGCGATGGGTACACACGCTTAGCATTCTCTGCGTATCCTACAAGCCATCAAGACAGGCGCATAAGTTTAGCCCATGTGCATCAATCCATCCCCACTGTCTACAAGGAGTAGCCTGAAGCAGGATTCGCACTGTGTGTGTGTCACATTTCACAGTGAGATATTATTCAGAAGGAGGAGGAAAACTATGATAGTGTTATTGATGGAAAAAGAAAGCCATTATCCTCCGTGCAAGGATGCTGCAAGACCCGGCTTGTGCGTTTGCAACTGAAGCTCTGACCATGATAGTTACCCTTGTGAGAGATTAAGCTTTTCAAGTGCACACAGAATTTATCTCTCCCCTGGTTACCCTCCTACCAATTCCTTCACAACAGCAAAATGCCGGTGGGCTGTGTGTTGTAAGGAATTATATGTTACTCTGACTCTAGCTTGGCAGTTAATGAACCGGCTTTGCAAACTGCATAGCTCTGTCATTCTTGAGCAGGTAGAAACGCAGCCCAGCTAGAATTGCACAGATACATATATACGGTATATGTGCAATTCTACCTGGGCTGCATATATATATACACAAACATAACATCTCTCTTACGACCATCATGCAATCCTGGAGAAAGTTACATCTTTCAGATCTCTACTGTTGTCACAATAAACCACACTGCTGTTAACAAACTCTCTCACACACATAATGAAAGCTAGACGCAAGAGCGTTCCTACCTTTCTGCCGCGAATGAAGTGGCGTCCAACAACCTATGCAAAGCCGTGGGATAATTGCAATAGCTTCCTTCCTCTTTGTTTTAGTGGTTTTCTCCTATTTCTCTCTTCCCCCCGCAAGACTGATCCTACTTGAATTTAATTCAGGCTTATTCTCCGAGCATCACTTAACTCTGGACAGCAGGGAAAGGAGGGGCGAGGGGGGGAGCATTAGCTCTCGCTCTCTCCCTCTCCTCTCTGACTGGTTTTCATTCAGAGCGCCTGATTAAAAAAAAAAAAGGAAAAAAGCCACCACACAGGAAGAGAGAGAGAGAGAGAGAGAGAGAGAGAGAGAGAGAGAGAGAGAGGTTCTGATGATAGAGGCGAAGCACTTGCCATGGGAAGGTTACACAGACTGGAAGGAAGAGAAGGCTTTTCCAGGCTCACAGTGATTTGCAAGTGAATGTGGTGGGAGGGGAAGAAAGAAAGGAGGGCTTTCTATGGAAGACTCCCTCCTCCTGCTCCTGACAGAATGGCACTCTTCTGCTTCAAGTCCAAGGTAATCAGTTCATCTATTCCGCTTGCTGTAATAATACACAATCACAGCACCGCCACTCCTGGGCTTTTCTTGGTGGTTTGTTTTTAAAACCCCCTCACCCCACACTTCCTCGTTAGATATCTAATTTTCCTCCCTCCTCACCGAGAGAGAGAGAGACTGCGGCACTTGTCATGTCAAATCCAACAGACACCCCCCCCCACCTCTCAAATTAAATTACAGCCCTCTCAGAGATTATATCGAAGAAATTGGTGTTTCCAATTCACACACACTCTTCAACTGCCTGGTCCGGGAGAGACGGGGTTTATCTGCTGCTCATCCTCAGCTATGTTACGATGAGTTTGCTCCCCCCCCCCCCGTTATTGCAAGAAAGGAGTTGTACTGGACGCCTTTCTGGCAACCTCTGCCCCTCCAAAAAAAAAAACCCTACACACCAAACAACAAACTTGAGTTATTCCGACCTCTTTGGGGTCCAGCGTTTTTTTGTTCCAGCTGATCTCTGGTATCACATTGTGCTGGTAACGTTTACTGGGATCGCCGCCCTGTAGCTTTCCATTCTGCGGATGTAATCCTTTGCGCAGATTAAATCTGTAACAGTTGATGCTCCCTAATGCAACAAATTGGACTCAGCACAATCCCTTCTTGGATCCCACTGAACCCAAACCTTCAGCAGTGGGAGAGAGAGAGAGAGAGAATTGCAGAGACTCCACGGCACTTTGGGGGCAGATGCTGCAAACACTCCCCTAAGCCTAAGCCAAAGGATGTCAGTGTTGCTCCATCCACTCTGTGCCATGAGGAATTATTTTTTATTTTTTATTTTAAAAAAACCCTCTTTAAAATATGAGAATTGGTTCAAGTGTCCACTTACGATGGAGGGAATTTTCCAAACAATAAGGTAGGCTGTGAAGTACTGCTGTATTTTGCTCCACACCACCACATAATTTAAATTGGCTACAGACATATTTAATAATTTAATTTGTTGGTGTATGTGTTATATTTCAGATCCTGTCGGTGAGAGCTCACAGTAATATCTAAATGGCCCACAAAAAAAGGAAACAACGCCTATTAAATAATAAGCCTCAACAAAGAGAGTAGACTTGCCAGAATAATAAACAAACATATCCCTAGAGGCCCTCTGAATGAATGAATGAACAAGGATCAATTCTGCCCTTTATCCTGTAAGTCAAAAGAGAACAGATCCGAGATTACTTGTCACATGGGGCACAAGTAACCTATAGAATAGCGATTAGCAGCTGGAAGTCCCTAGATCAGTACCCATCAGGAACTGGGAGTCATAGCAAAGGCAATAATAGGATCTCCAAGAATCACAACTGTCGCAATAGGACTATCTCAAAAAGCTACATTTGGAGGTCAGTTTGCTATCTTGGTTTTGAACATCTCCATCCAATTGTCAAAGTGGCCTTCTAATTGCTGGCCAGAGGACAGCTGGCCTGTGCCACAATATGCATTTCTTGTCCTCCCAGGCTGAAGTGCCTGAAAAGTAAGAACACATTCTGTCATTGCAATTTTATAGAATTTTATATAAGGTGAGGCGGCACTGGTTTGCGCTGTTCTGAGGTGAGGTAGAGACATCACCCTTGTCAAAGTTATACCTGTCTGAAGGACTGCGGAAACACCACAAGCAAAATGCTGTATTTGTCAGAAGATGCTAGCCATAGTTGATGCCTGACAAATAGATGGCAAGGAAGAAGCAACAAAATAGTCAGGTAAGGCTGAAATCCACACACTTACCCGGGAGTAAATGCCATGGAATTTACTGAAACTTCTGTCTAAAAGTAAACACTGTAAAGGATCTGAGTCTGGGAAACCCACTGTGTGTATATCAAAGAGTTTGGGGCTGAAATCCCCCCCAACTTACTCAGAAGTAACTATAATTTAACATAGTGATACTTACCTCTGAGTTGTATATTGTACTTTAGGATTTGGAGTAGGCAGACTTGAGTTCAAATTCAACCACACAACACAACGGGGTGGTCTTAGACAAGCTACTATCTCACAGCCCAACCAGCACACCGGAGACAGGGTGACATTTGTGCGACTATAACATTGAAAAAGTCTCTGCCCTAAGCTTTACTGAGGAAAGGCAGGGAAATTTGCTTGCAACTGATAAGCAAAGCTTGCCTGTAAAGCTATTCACCATGAGAAGCAAGCTACAAACACATAAATGCTACAACTGAAGTGTCATGAATTGGTATACTTCAAATAGTTCAACTGAAGGAGGAAAAATATCTGAGGGAACTGGGGGCGGGGGGGATACATCACATCAAAACACAGTTCCTACTTATTACGTCGTGCTGGCTCCACACCCTACAACAGACACCTCAAAATCTTGGTCTTTCCTTAAAAAAAGCAAGGCAAAAATTGCAACCACTTTTCCTTAAGGACACACAGCCACTTGCCATACTCTCTCTGTTTCCTTTAACTCCAAGTTGCATCAGTCACAGAGACATACCTGAGCAGTCCACCTCCTCAAATCGTTTCCCTCCATTTACCCGAAGCTCGGAATGAAACAGTCATGACAGACAGAGTCAGCCATGTGAAGTCCTGCAGAAACTACAGGCGTTTCCACCAAAGTCTATTCTGCTTCTGTTTCATAAAGGCACCAGACCTGCACACTTTCTCTCCGTTGCATGAGGTCAAAGCAGCCTCTTCAAGCAACAGCTACCGCAGCTCAGGACTGGGAGTTAGCGAGCGCTGAATTTAGGAAATATGGCACACCTGCAACAGAAAAAGGATCAAGGATGAGAGCTGCTAGGGCAATTCTGGTCCCCTGGGAGATACTGCCTGACCCCTCAGTTGCCAGCGCAGGCAAAGAAACTGGATGAGCTACAGTCATGACAATGAACATTTCTGCCATAATTTGTGATATATCTGTTTGTGACGTATATGTAACAGTGAATGCCCTGGATATGGTGAATGCTAAGACTCATATATGAATGTTGATGCCCCAGGATATCTTGAAAAATTGTCACAGCCCTAATTCCCCCCTCCCTTTCAGACATGCCGGTGAATGTCAGTAGGTAGCATGGAGCAAATGCTAAATGTTAGCTATCAACATTTACTAGTATGTCTGATAAGGGGGGCAAATTAGGGCTTTGCTGCATTTATTTTATTTTTTAAAAAAATATACTCCTCCTTTCCTCCAGTGAACTCAAGGTGCTATGCATGAATCATCCCTCACCTCAAAGCTTTTCGTGGGCATTTTGACATGCTGTGAAAACGACCCCTTTTGGTGTGTGGGGTTTTTTTGTTTTTTGTTTTTTTTGAGGGGTGATTTTACGAAAATGTGGCAGATGTCTTTAGTCCCAAGGTAACTGTCTCAAAAAAAGCCCCACCCCACATTTTAACAGTGTCCTTCCTTGCAATTCTTTTCCTTTTACTAATTCCACACACCACCTCCTTGTTTCTTCTCATTGTGATCCCAGCTAGTGTGTTCCTTGTGATGTCATAAAACCATGAAGCAACTCATGCTGGATTATGTGTCAACATTACTGAGGGCAAAAAAGCCAGTCCTATTCCATAATAATAATAATAATAATAATACCCCACCCATCTGGTTGGATTTCCCCAGCAACTCTGGGTGGCTCCCACTGAATATTAAAAACACAATAAAACATCAGACATGTCTCTGCTGTTAATACCTGCATTTCCACAAGGTGGGATCATAACAAAGTAGCCTGAAGGTGACGAGTTATAAATAATAATAATAATAATAATAATAATAATAATAATTTATTATTGTACCCCGCCCATCTGGCTGGGTTTCCCCAGCCACTCTGGGCGGCTTCCAACAAAGATTAAAAATACATTAAAATGTCACACATTAAAAACTTCCCTGAACAGGGCTGCCTTCAGAATGTCTTCTAAATGTCAGGTTGTTGTTTATCTCTTTGACATCTGGTGGGAGAGCGTTCCACAGGGTGGGTGCCACTACCAAGAAGGCCCTCTGCCTGGTTCCCTGTCACCTCACTTCTCATAGGGAGGGAACCACCAGAAGGCCCTCGGAGCTGGACCTCAGTGTCTGGGCAGAACGATGGGGTGGAGATGCTCCTTATTAGAAGGGGAGGAAACACTGTTGCCAAGGCAATTACAGCGCTCTGAAAAGATAGAAAACATTAGCGCAATCCTAGGGTTGCCATGTATCCTCTTTTTCCAGGACACGTCCTCTTCTTCAGGGCTAAAATTTCTGTCTGGGTGGATTTTTAAAATTTGCCAAAATGCCTTTGGCTAAGCTTTCTGGATGAGACCAAGACATAACTGGTGGTTGAAGACTTGCTTTCCTCTTCTCTTCTCCTGCCCCCCTCAGCAATATATCACATATTCTATAGCCTACATATAGTAGGGACATTTAAAATGAGAGTCGTCATAGTGCCCTCTTTTTTCATCTTCAAAATATGGCAGCCCTAGCCCAATCAGCTTTTGGGATAGAGGATGGCTGCCATGTTTGGGGCACCCCATCCACTATGCTCAAAAAGATGGTTCATAAAAGTACCCATTCCATAACTGCAGATCAAAACTTTCCTAAACAGGGGAATGAATGTTCAAGCCTTACATTTACACATTTACATCACTGGGTTGCAACAGCCAATAGCTCTCCAGGTGTTATATTATTAAATATAATATAATATCTCCCCACTTGGTGCTTAATTTAATTAATATTAATATAATGTTGTAACTAAGGTCCAAAACCCACCTGGAAGCTTTCCTGCATCCTAACTGATCCCTGAAGGCAGCGGTGAAAGAAAAACACTCTGCGTATGTTCAAAGACACCGTTTTCCCTAAAATAATTCAACATTTGTCCATGGATGAACCTTGGCATTGAAAAATTAGCTAAACTTTGATCAGGCATTCTCAGCCTTGGTTTAAAATGAGAAATGGCTAAGAGGGGCAGTAATATCCTTGCAGTAATGAGTTTTTGTGTGTGTGGAACGTGACATTTTAAAATATTCTCATTTTATGTCAAATGAACATAAAATGGGTATTTTTGTTTGATAAAGGATCACGATCAGGAATATCCATTATGTTTCCAGAGGTGGGGGCAGGGGGCCTGAATCAATAGTTTGACATTCACCTCAAGCTCAAAAGCACATTGAGCGAGAAAGGACGCATATATGAACTAAATATCTGGTATTTTGTCTTCAAAGTAGTTCTCATGTCTCCAGGCTCACCCATTGGCAGTCATCAAAGCGTGTGCTGCCCCAGCAGTGTGGAATTTTTTCAAGGTCCATAAATTTAAAGGACAAGTTGGAGCCAAATATTGCTGTGATTTGGGCACATTGAGATGTTAACTACTGTTGCATGCCACCCCAGTCTCTGATCAAAGACACACCAATCTCCAAGCGGCATGAGATTCCAGGCACTTACTGAGGGCTTGTGTCTCCTTTTGGAAATGAGGCACAGTTGAGACTGTGGTGTCTTTAGGACATAAGGTTTGTTAAAACATAAAGGTAAGGTAAAAGTTGATGGACCTCTGGACAGTTAAGTTCGACAATGGGGTTGTGGCACTCATCTCACTTTCAGGCCAAGGGAGCCGGCGTTTGTTCACAGACAGCTTTCCTGGTGATGTGGCCAGCAGGACTAAACCACTTCTGGCACAACAGAACACCGTGACGAGTGCCAGAGCGCACAGAAATGCTGTTTACCTTCCCACCGCAGTGGTACCTATTTATCTACTTGCACTGGCATGCTTTTGAACTTCTTGGTTTGGCAGGAGCTGGGACAAAGCAATGGGCGCTCACCCCACCGTGCGGATTCAAACCGCCAACCTTCTGACTGGCAAGCCCAAGAGGCTCAGTGGTTTAAACCTGCAATGGAGGGGTTCACACCCCCAAAATGTCTTGCTTCTCCCTCTCTTCAGCTCACTGTTTTGCTTCTAGGTCACATCCTTGCGAAATCTGCTCTAAAACACTCAGGTTTTTTCTAAGAGTTGAAGGAATTTGACATCAGGCCTGGATCCCCCATTCCTTTGTTATCTTAATGACCCATCACCCACATGATCACCACAACAGGCAGCTAGCTAGCCTGGCTTGATTAACATTTAACACTTGTTGAACCCAGTGATAAGAATGGCCTGGCATCCACAAACTCGTAACAGTACTATTTTAATCCTTTTCAAGGCTGAAAAGCTTGATAGTTCCCATTTATGTATTTTTATTCATATGGTACGAGAAATGAATTTTCAGAATTTTTAAAACGCAGATGAGGACATTTTATAGATGATCGTGGTAGGGAGAGGGGAAGAGGATGTTCCTATTTTACTAAGAGAAATGTTGGAGGGTATGAAGTCATGTGACCTCTGAGCCAAGGCAATAAGTAACTATACAACCTTTAGAAGACACCTGAAGTTAACCCTGTATAGGGAAACTTTTTAACGTTTAGTATTTTATTATGTTTTTTATATATGTTGGAAGCCGCCCAGAATGGCTGGGACAACCCAGTCAGATGGGTGAGGTATAATAATAATAATAATAATAATAATAATAATAATAATGGAATAGGGCATCCCTATTTTCATCGGAGAAAAGTTGGAGGGTATGAAATCCCCCCTTCTGGAACTCTGTGAGGGGAAGAGAAAAGTTAAAGAGAAATGGCAGCGGAGAGTGAAATTATTTAGTATCCCATCACCTTATTTTCTGCTGAAAATCACCTAGTTTCCCCCTCTGTTTGGCCCCATCAGTTTCATTTGTTGGTAGGTCAGTGTGCTGTGGGTGGGTGTTAGGTTATTTATGTCTCATTTCAATACTGGACTACTGTAAATGACTTTCATTGTATAAAAACGCCATCGCTTGATTGAGCATTTTGAATATCAGGGACACAGTGTTGTTCTCCCAAGTTTTTTCAGCCTTTCCTTAACTCCAGCAATGACAGTGGCATTTGAAAATAGCAAAGCCAGTTTGCACAACCTGTTTACTCGATCCTTTCCTAACGTAAATAAATTACCCCCATTCCAAGTGTCAGCGTAGCATTTTTCAGAGGGAAGATTTAATCAAAAGTGTATTTTAGTTGGCACGGCTGTAAATTTTAGCGCATTGCTTCAGTAGTGTTGCGAATGCATCTCTTCCTGAAGAGATGACAGGTAGTAACACTGCCATCCCATTATGCTGAAATAAGCATATATGTGCATATGCAATTGCACGGAAATGAACAAACGAGCAAGCCCTCCTCCTCTGATAAGGTTAATCTGTGTTTTCCCAGATACATTGTCTAAACTTTGCACTTGCCAAAATGTGATGGCTTAAACGATAGAAAACGACAGCTAACTAGCTCCAGTCCCATCGCTCACACGAGGAAGAAGCAGAACTTGTGCAGCGAAGCGTTTGTCATCAAAACAGCATCACAAACATTTTTCATTTTTTAAAAAAATGTAGCGTGTAAAATTAGGGCGGGTGCAGCTACTATACTATATAATTAAGAAAAGGGATGGGGAAGAGAGACCAGTTACTTATATGAAAGTAGTTCTTTGGCTGGCCATCTGTACAGTCACACATATGGACTGGCACCTGTGCAGAGCAGCATCTTAGAAACTTTGCCCCATAGATATTTTTGGTCTACAACTCCCATCACTCCTGACATTTGGCCGTGTTGGCAGGGTCTGTTGAAAGCAGGAGTCCAACAAAATCTGGAGGCCCATGCATTTATTTCATTTGTATTGTGCCTTCCATCCAAAGATTCCAGAGAGGTTCACAACATAAAAATGAAAACACAATCATATGTGGTGGACTTCTAAAAGGGTAAAAGAGTACAGCGGTACCTCAGATTACATACGCTTCAGGTTACATACGCTTCAGGTTACAGACTCCGCTAACCCAGAAATAGTGCTTGAGGTTAAGAACTTTGCTTCAGGATGAGAACAGAAATTGTGCTCTAGTGGCACGGCGGCAGCAGGAGGCCCCATTAGCTAAAGTGGTGCTTCAGGTTAAGAACAGTTTCAGATTAAGTCCGGACGTCCGGAACAAATTAAGTACTTAACCTGAGGTACCACTGTATTGGGAAATGATCCATAATTAATTGAAAAAAATGTTGGGAAGTACTCCCCCCCCCAAAAAAAAAACAACAACAAACAACCAGAGTCCTTTCTGTTGGGGACAATTCAGACTGAAATTCCCAGGTGGCAAAAAAGGTTATTTATGTAATCCATTACTGCGGCCCATGTTTTGTTAGCTCCCAAATGGAAAACCAGCGAGGTCCCAACCAAATGGCAACTTAAGAATGGCAACTTCAGTTGACAGAATATGCGCAGCTTGCAGGACTTAACATATAGAATACAAAAACGAGAAGAACATGCATTTAGAGAAGATCGGAAAACGTTTATTGAATATATGGGAAATAATTGTGTACAGCTGAAAACACTGGCAGCATTAAGATAAATTCAACAGTGTTATTAAGTTTTGATGGATGCAGTAATGGAATACTGAATGGTATAGGGTGTTGTTGTTGTTTTTTTTTGTAAAATAGGCAGGGATTTATGTTATGTAAAATGAACCATGGAAAGAGAAGAAGGGAAGTCATTGATATCTTAAGGTTGGTTAAATGAATATTCTGAAGTGTAAAACAGAAAATTCAATAAAAATTATAAACAAAAAAAAATGAAAACACAAAATACATAATACATAATAAAACAAAAGTGAAAACGAAAAAAAACCAATAACCCCTCTCCCATAGATACATTTAAAAGGTCATAGAATCATAGAATCATAGAGTTGGAAGAGACCACAAGGGCCATCGAGTCCAACCCCCTGCCAAGCAGGAAACACCATCAGAGCACTCCTGACATATGGCTGTCAAGCCTCTGCTTAAAGACCTCCAAAGTAGGAGACTCCACCACACTCCTTGGCAGCAAATTCCACTGTCGAACAGCTCTTACTGTCAGGAAGTTCTTCCTAATGTTTAGGTGGAATCTTCTTTCTTGTAGTTTGGATCCATTGCTCCGTGTCCGCTTCTCTGGAGCAGCAGAAAACAACCTTTCTCCCTCCTCCATGTGACATCCCTTTATATATTTGAACATGGCTATCATATCACCCCTTAACCTCCTCTTCTCCAGGCTAAACATGCCCAGCTCCCTTAGCCGTTCCTCATAAGGCATCGTTTCCAGGCCTTTGACCATTTTGGTTGCCCTCCTCTGGACACGTTCCAGTTTGTCAGTGTCCTTCTTGAATTGTGGTGCCCAGAACTGGACACAGTGATAGAATGTTAACCAGTCCAAGGCCTAGTTGAAGAGAAACAATTTCGCCTGGTGCTGAAAGATATGTCATGAAGGTGCCAGACGAGCCTCCCTGGGGGAGAGCATTCTGCAATCAGGGATCCACCACAGAAAAGGCCCATTCCTGCATTGCTACTCTCCAGACCTCTTGTGGATAGATTTCCCCTTTCCTCCCATAGATACCCCATCTGTGTCCTTGAGCTTGAAATATTTTGCAGCCCCTGTTCTAGAGCAGGAACCCCCTCCCCCATGTCACTGCATATCTCGATGTCATGACCAAAACATTCTCCCCAGTTGCTTGGAGAATGCCACAAACTCAAGACAAAGGCCCATGGGGTGGGAGTGGGGAGAATGGGTTGCACAGAAGTCTGCTGGAAGTCTGCTAAGAAGTCTGCTGGAGGAGACTCTTGAGAGTCCCATGGACTGCAAGAAGATCAAATGTATCCATTCTTAAGGAAATCAGCCCTGAGTGCTCACTGGAAGGACAGATTGTGAAGCTGAGGCTCCAATGCTTTGGCCACTTCATGAGAAGAGAAGACTCCCCGGAAAAGACCCTGATGTTGGGAAAGATGGAGGGCACAAGGAGAAGGGGATGACAGAGGACAAGATGGCTGGACAGTGTTCTCGAAGCTACAAACATGAGTCTGACCAAACTGTGGGAGGCAGTGGAAGACAGGAGTGCCTGGCGTGCTCTGGTCCATGGGGTCACGAAGAGTCGGACACGTCTAAACGACTAAACAACAACAACATAGCTGTCGTTCTTCTTAATGGGTTTTGAGCAGTCGCATATATGAGAGATTAAGAAGCTGACCAACTTGGAAGTGGGTGCCCTCAGGTCACCCAAGGTCCTATGACAAACATGGCATCCATGAGACATTGGATTCTCTGGAGGTGTATTTTCTCAGCCTATTACAGCAGCATTAGGGTTGGTTTGGACAGACAAAGATGTCAGCTCAAAGGTGTTTAATTCCCATAATCCGAGAGGCATGTGGTTTTTAGCCGATACTGTCTTGCTTGTTGGAGAAAAATCAAGCAGTTCAGGTAGAGAGTTGATGCTATGAATCCAGGTGGCGTACAACACTGAGAATTTCCTTCAGGTGCAGGGAATTCTCTACTCAAGTATGGCACCTTGCAAAGGAACAGAAGACACTTTTTCTTCCTTTTTTAAAAAAAATAAAAATAAAAATGGAGGAAATATCAACAAAGGGCAGTGGAAACTGAGGAAAAATACTCATGAAACTTAGCCCACCCATTCCCCCCTTCCTCTCCCCCTTTTTGGTTGAAGGTGAAAACTGAGGCAAAATATACCAGAAGTGGAAGGAGGCAAATGAGTGCCACAGAGTGTTTTGTATTGTGCAGGAAATGAAAAAAGAAACTGAGAAGTGTGTCCTGGCCCTGCTCTTGACTCATGCCATGTCGAAAGAGCTCCTCCATTTGAGGACAGGGACTGCAAGCTCTTACAAACTCCAGAAATGCTGCTCTACTGCAGGCACAGATACCATAATTCTGACTGCACAAAGCCCACAAAAAGTGCCTGTGAGAACATTTTACAGAATTATAACTGCTGCTCAACAAGAGTAGGAGGAATACATTTACATAGTCATGTTTCTACTCTGTGGTGGCGACAAGTGATTTCATCTCCAGGGATTCTTGACTAGTGGGTGGTTCCCCCAAGGGCAAGGGCAACTAACTCACCACCAGATCCTGAAGAAAAAATGACACCCCAAGGTGCTGCCCCTTTCGCAACCCCCCACGAATTTACATCTGCCTGTCTGTGAGCTGAAGATGGTGAACTCCACTATTATGAAACAGTGACACCTTTTGTCTTGCTCCTTGCCATAATGATAGGCCCTGATACAACAGTCAAAGCTAAATCACAACAGCATGTGTGGTGTTCTTGAATATATATATATATATTCCTGTGGATGGTGTCAGGTGATTCTGACTCATCATTAGCAGAGCTTGTAATGCTCATGCTGATCTCAGTCTGACTGAGAAGGTGTTGGCACTCTGATGATACTGCAGAAAGTCACCCAATGGTGGAGAACACTGTTGTGTGAAACCACCCACAACAGGCCGTGCCTCAGGACCTTGCTGAAATGCAATGAATCATTTTATCCATTCCAAAATCAAAACACAAGAAGGAGCTGTGACGTTTGTTCAAAACGTTTGTGTGTGCGTGTGTCTTCATATACACTTTTGTTCTGCTGCAGTTTAGAATCGTCATGAGCTCCAGCATGATGACAGAACAGCAGGCAGGTGAGCCAGCGAGAAACATGAGTGTCAGGCACCCCGGGTGAGCTGTTTAATGGATGCAGAGAGGCACTTCAGAGGGAAGTTTGGCAAACTTCTCTCTGAAGCACCTCCAACTCGCCTCAAGAAGAAGAAGAAGAAGAGTTTGGATTTGATATCCCGCCTTTCACTCCCCTTCAGGAGTCTCAAAGCGGCTAACATTCTCCTTTCCCTTCCTCCCCCACAACAAACACTCTGTGAGGTGAGTGGGGCTGAGAGACTTCACAGAAGTGTGACTGGCCCAAGGTCACCCAGCAGCTGCATGTGGAGGAGCGGAGACACGAACCCGGTTTCCCAGATTACGTGACAACCGCTCTTAACCACTGCACCACACTGGCTCTCAACTGAGTGCATCATGTAGGGATAAAAGGTAAAGGACACCTGGATGGTTAAGTCCAATCAAAGGCGACTATGGGGTTGCGGCGCTCATCTTGCTTTCAGGCTGAGGGAGCCGGTGTTTGTCCACAGACAGCTTTCCGGGTCATGTGGCCAGCATGACTAAACCACCTCTGGTGCAACAGGACACCATGATGGAAGCCAGAGTGCATGGAAATACTGTTTACCTTCCTGCTGCAGCGGTACCTATTTATCTACTTGCACTGGTGTGCTTTTGAACTGCTAGGTTGGCAAGAGCTGGGACAGAGCAACAGGAGCTCACCTGGTTGCAGGGATTCAAACCACCAACCTTCCAATCGGCAAGCCCAAGAGGCTCAGTGGTTTAGACCAAAGTGCCACCTGCGTCCCTTGCCATGTAGGGATAGGCCAAGGTGGGTCAGGTGTAAATAGAGAAGTGGTTGTGCAGGTGCACAAAAAGTGGGCTTGGAAAAGGGATCAACAGGATTGCTGAGTGGATAAAGCAGGAGCCGCATGTTAAAATGAGAACTTTAATGTATACAACATGTTGGGTTTGAATTCATTGCATTTGGAATGCTGCAAAGAGAAGTGTACCTGAAGCAAGAGTTTCCACTTAAAGCAGAAGGCTGGCATTTTCCCATTTCAGAGAGCTAAACTACCTGATGACTTGTCTGCCAGAAACCCAAGTTGCAGCTCTCACAGCAGGAGAGGAAACTTGAGATGGCTGGCAGTAGTTGTTGCAGACAAGCTCTGCAATGTTGAACAAGCTCAGGAACTCTCTCTGGGACCAGAGAGAGGAACGTTGACTGAACTGCATAAAGAATAGAAAGGGCTGAAACACATTTCATGTTTGCAATGTGCTCCTTGTTTATTTTGTTCTTAACAATATTTAAATGTAGTTAATGTTAAAACTATTCTGCAGGAAAGCTTTAAAACTCATCATTGGGGTGGAAAGCTGATTTGTTTATACAGAAGGTCCAAATCAGGGATTCCACTGAACAACTCTAACACAGCAGTCCCATGTGTTCATGTGTATCATTAAACATTTACAATTCATAAATAAAAGTACAATTTAACAAACCACAATGAATCTGGAGCAGCCAGACAATTCTTGATGGCCTGGTGTCAAGAAGCAGCAAAAGCATGGGTGAATAAATATGTATTCAGGAGGTACTGAGAACCTGGAGGAATTGGTGCCTGACTTATTTCAGGGACAAGACTATCCCACAAATTAGGCACCATAACATAAAATATCTCCCCCACCCCCATGTTGTTGTTGTTGTAGTTGTAGTAATAAATTTTATTTATACCCCGCCCTCCCCAGCCAAGACCGGGCTCAGGGTGGCTAACACCAGGGATAAAAACAATTGATTAAAATACAACTTAGAAACAAGATTAAAATGCAACATTAAAATGCAGTCTCATTTCAATAGAAACTCAAATCAAAAACTTTTTGGGGATGAAAACGTCAAATCTTCACCAAGGCCAACTACCCAGACTGGTCCTACATGGGCCAGAAAAAAGCCAGGGAAGTCCCCAGTTAGGAATTCCATTGCAGAAGTAGAAAGGAAAAAGGAAAGAGGGGGAGGGGATCAAGTTGATTCCAAGCCAAAGGATGAGTCGAGGCAATTCTCTCATACACTTTCACAGGCTGTCCACTGCAGACATAACCTTTTTATTTCTTTTCCTTACTCCACGGAGCTTCGGATTACTGTGCCCATACTGTTTAGGGAAGTTTTTTAATGTTTAACGTTGTATTGTGCTTTTTAATATTTGGTTGGGAGCCGCCCAGAGTGACTGGGGAAACCCAGCCAGATGAACAGGATATAAATAGTAAATTATTCTTATTCTTATATCTGACCCTTGTAAACAATGTTCTGTGTTGTTAAATAATGGTTTGATTTCGTTGCCAGATGTCTTGAGGTTTTTAAGGAGAAATAGTAGAGTATTAATGTTTTAAAATAAAATAAATCAACATTATCTCTGTGGTTCCGATTGCAATCTCTCTCTTGCTTCCTCGTGGTCCTAATTTGACTCCAGTCCTGTCAGCACCCAATCACCTAAGTCTGCTGTTGGAGAACTTGGTGATGGCTTTGATGGCTATATGGAACCTCCAAGTTTAAATGTCTTATGATGCTGAACACAAGTTGCCAGGAAGCAATAGCTGGAGAGAGCTATTGACCTCCATACCTGCTTCTGTACTCCCTTGAGGGATTTGACTGGCCACTGTGGAAGACAGGATTGTGGCATTGACACATCTTTGATCTGATCCAGAGGTTTTTATGTTCTCACACATATGGTCCTCAGATGGATGAGGCTGCCACAAGCCTGAGGCATGTAGGACTCACGATACAAATTCTAGCTAAGTTAAGTATGTTTCCCAAAACAAAAAACCCCCACACATTTACTGAGATTCTTGGACTTTTAAAATAAGCATTTAGCATTGTTTAAAAAAGAAACTATTCAATCTGGAGCAATGAAATAAAACTATGTATCAGATACTTCTAAAGAATGAAAGCATATGAGAGGAAAATATATGCCAGTAGAAACAAATGTGTTTGTTTGTTTTGTTTTTTAATGACCTGATGCACAGATGTTGTATTGAGAGCAAACTGAATAAAAGCAACTGCTTGTGGCAAGGGCAGGTATAAAGGAAAATTGACCCAGAGCCCACACAATCCATAGGGCTCTCAATAGATTAAATGGAATTGTACCAGACACATGATCCATTACTTAAAATATAACCATCAGTCAATACATTTTCAAAGCCTTTGCCATGAATGTGCAGTTCAAATCCTATCACTTGCCAATGAGTAAGAATCATTTCAACTGGGATTTTTTCTTTTCTTTGTTGTACTTCCCACTATGTCAATTTCCTTATGCTCACTTTCTAACATTTCCAAACAAGGATATGAAAACATCTGAAAGAACAGCCGAAACACAAAGTTGAGCGTCCTTGGGATGACTCAGTCATTGGCAAATGATAAAAACCTGACAAAGAGAGGGAAAGAAACGCTGAGGAAGAAAACCAAAGCAATTGACAAAGGTCACCAGGCAGATGAATGACAACAATCCTATGGCCTAAATTATCCTAATGTCAAAGGGATGGGAACACCATCACCCCCAACAATCTGTTTTACCCTAAGATCCTGTCACCCTTATTAATCAATACCCACAGTACTGATTGCCGAAGAATTCATGCTTTTGAATTATGGTGCTGGAGGAGACTCTTGAGAGTCCCATGGACTGCAAGAAGATCAAACCTATCCATTCTTAAGGAAATCAGCCCTGAGTGCTCACTGGAAGGACAGATCCTGAAGCTGAGGCTCCAATACTTTGGCCACCTCATAAGAAGAGAAGACTCCATGATGTTGGGAAAGATGGAGGGCACAAGAAGGGGACGACAGAGGATGAGATGGTTGGACAGTGTTCTCGAAGCTACCAACATAAGTCTGACCAAACTGTGGGAGGCAGTGGAAGACAGGAGTGCCTGTCGTGCTCTGGTCCAGGGGGTCACGAAGAGTCGGACATGACTAAACGACTAAACAGCTAAACAACAACAAATCCAGAGAATTCACCTTTTGTTGTGGGGTGTGTGCCTGTGATAGTCACCCAGGACTCATCTACATTAGTCAAGAAACAGTGTTTTGAACGCATTATAAACATGCAACACCAGATGGTGCCAGAGAGCAAAAATAAATAAATCCCATAGTGTTTTTTTCCTTTTGTTATAATGATTAATTTCTGCCATTATTATTATTATTATTATTATTATTATTATTATTATTATTTCTATACTGCCCTATAGCCGAAGGTCTCAGGGCAGTTCCTTATTTATAGCATTTTTTCCTGTGTGTAGATCCAGTCCTTCACTTTGCTTACGAAAGAACACAAGATTCACACAACCGTTGAATCACTGGGTTGAGGGCATGAGCACAAAACACCCAACAAGGTCTACATGCGTACATGGATTCCCCTATATGCAAGCATTTCCAAGTCTTGAGCTCAGAATCATGGCATGCCATAAAAGAAGTTATATTTAGTGCTTAAAAGTTTTCATGCATATTTTCCAACCGTTCTCCATCAACTAATGTGTGTGTGGTGTGTGTGGAGGGAGAAATTTCATTAAAAATTATTGAACATAAGAAGTTTGGTAAATTGTCAGCTTGAAGGAGGAAGACATTGAAAGAGACTTGCTTAGCCAATGAGGGTACATCTTTGTGGATTAATGTATATGGAGGGCAGCATATAACAAGTGTAGCTTTCTTGCCATGTATACCTAAGTTTTTGCTTTCCTCAGTTTTCCCTCAAACCTGGACATTTCTGGAGTTAAGAGATAAGGGGCATAATCAAAATTAATAGAAAGGCTGAACTCAGTAACAATCTGGTTACTCATGAGACACCAGAACGTATATTCTTCCCATGATGCATTAGCCATCTTGATACAACCCATGGTCACACACAAAAATAATTGATGGGATACATGACATAGGGTTGCAATATGTCCAGAATTTCCTGGACATATCTGGAATACTGCAGTTGGCAGCAGTGTCTGGGCAGAAATCAGTAATAATGTCTGGGAAAATCTGGACATATGGCAGCCCGTGATGGCAGTGTCATTTTTGCTGATTTGCCAAAAAATTCATTATTATTTTTTACTACGACAGCCCTACATGACAACGCCATCATTCCCTTATAACAGTTTCAAATCCTGTCAACGCTAATTTCATTTCTTTCTTTCTTATACCAACATATTTCTCCCGAATTACTGTATTTTTTTTTCTTTATTCTGTCTGAAAACAGATGATCATTTACCAAGTGGTAATTTATCATGTTATCATGTCATCAGTTTGGTAAGCTGGTTGTCTTCTGCATTGTCCTGACAAGTGATCTGCAGAATATTATCATGATTCTGCACCTGATTGGAAATTTGGGGAAACAGGAGGCTGGTGAAATTATTTTTACCACTTAGGAGAACAAAAGAAATAGCCAATTTGCCATGTCGGTCTGCGAACTAACTGGCAAGTAACGATATCTGATGAATAGGAGTCTACATTCAGCCACTGTGAGTCACTGAAGTGACTCACAAAATGATATCCTTACAGTGATTTAGAAGACTCAGAAGCATAATTTCTCATTTTAACGACAAGTAATTGAGAACTGAAAAAATCAGCCCACAGATGTAAGTGCAAGGAGATGAGATGGGGTTTTTTTTGGGGGGGGGATTTATTAAAAACGGAGAAAATGCTTTGAGGAAGGGGTTTTCCGAACAAATGGTATTTACATTTTATGAAAGCAAGCAAGAAAGAAAGAAAGGGAGGAGGAGGAGGAGGGGAAGAAGAAGAAGAAGAAGAAGAAGAAGAAGAAGAAGAAGAAGAAGAAGAAGAAGAAGAAGGGGGGCCAGTAAAATGTCCAGGATGGAAGACATTTTTGCAAAAATTTGTACACAAAACCACTACAGGTGGTAAGATGTTGCAATCCACTCCAATCTCTGAATGGTGTAAGATTCCAGGGGTTCATGTTTCCTTTTGGAAATGAGGTATAGTGGAGATTGTGGTGTCTTCATAATATATGGCTTCTTTACACATATTTACAACCTGAGCCTATGATGGAGGTGTGCACAGCATCAACACCCCAAAGGGGTCTAGTTTCTCCCATACCCGCAGCCTTGGGTTCAAACAGACATCAAACACCTTGCTCTGCCTCCCTGGCTTTACTTCTAGGTCATATCCCTGCACACTCTGCCTTACACTCTGGCTTTTGACCTAATTATATACAAGATGGAGGAGGAGCCCCACCTATTTTCCATCCAGTCAATAGCCCCCTTCCTTTGTTCTCAGAATGGCCCATCTTCCAGGTGATTACCTTATTCAGAAGCTGGTGTAGCTTACTGTATTTTTCACTCTATAGGATGCCCATAGGAGGGGGAGAACGGGGGGGGGGGAATTCTCCCCCTCTCTGCTCAGCGCTCCTTCAGTGAAGCAGCAGGAGAAATGGAGCCCTTCCATTTCTCCTCCCGCTTTGCTGAAGGGGCGCTGCTCAGAGAGGGAAAACTGTGCAGTGCCTCTCCAGTGAAGCGAAGCATGGAGAGCAAGAGGGATCGGTGTGCACCGACCCCTCTCACTCTCCAGGCTTCAGGTGGCTATCCGCAAGCCTTCAGAGCGCAACGGGAACTCCTGCATGGAAATTTACATGGGAATTTATTATTATTATTATACCTTCATTAAATTTGTATACCACCCTTCATCTAAAGTTCTTGTTGCAGTTCACAGCAAAAAAATACAAGACAAACACACGAAATACATAAGGGAAACAAGAACCAAAACAAATCAAGTTAATACCCACAAACACATTTAAAGGGATATAGGATGTTAGGCCTGGCTAAAGAGAAATGTTTTTGCCAGGTGACTAAAGGGACATAAGGTACAGTATAAGAAGGTGTAGACTGAACCTCCCTGGGGGAAGCAAATGAGGAGCCGCTGCAGAAAAGGTCCATTTTTTGGACCACCCTCTCAACCTCTCACTGCAGAGGCATAAATAATGCTAGTACCTCCTGTTTTATTTCAGAACAAATGTTGAGTATATCTGAATAAATCCACGCACCGGAGACAAATCAGCATGAGAAACAGTCAAAGGGACAGATTGTATGGCAAAGGTGTGGAACCTGTAGACTCCACGCAACTCCCAATTGCCCCCACCAGTATGATGAAGTCAGGGATGGTGGAGTGGTAACTAGTAACCTTATGATATCTGTTGTACAAACTCCTATCAGTTTATGGTAGATGGATGAAGCACTAAACATATTAAACTGACTGTTCAATGGGGCCATCTTTGAAGGCCTCCTTCTGGTATTGCACTGTCTGAGTTGTGGCAGAACACTTATGGATTTCTCGGCCAAGAGGGGGACACTTAGTGTTTGTTCAGCACTGGTAAGAGATCTCTTTTCCCCCCATGCCCTTTCACCTTTTTAAATCTCATTGTTTTCTTCTGCATTTTCTCTTTTATTTTTCTTTCCGTTTGAACTGCCATAAAAAATATCATTGTTTTAGGTGTCCCTATTCCTCTCTCTCTCTCTCTTTTAATGTTCACTGCCCTGAAAATTTAAGGGCAGCATACAGATTCATTAAAAATAAAACGACTAAAACGAATCCATAAGGGGCAAGGATATGAGCACTTGAGGTTCAAATTGTCACATGAAATGGAATGCCTGAGGGAACTAAGAAGAATTGACTGGCGTAGAAAAACGGAATAGCTTCATTAGTAAAAACTTGCCCTGTAATTGAAGCTTTGTTCCAAAAGATGTCTTTGATTCCAGCTGAAGCAAAACAAAAAGCGAAGCGGCACATTCTGAGTGAGGCTACAAGTGAGAATGCATGTCCAAACCACACTTTGTGCTGCACTGACATCCTTCATTTGAACTGACAGAAAATATGGCGGCTGTTGTGTACCTGTAGCTGAAAGAGAGAGGTTGTAACTATGCTACCTGCTTGGACTGATTCCTTAATGCCTCCAGCAAAACAAGGCACAACTGGCTGTGGTTGTTTTTAACAGCCCCACTGAAATCTAGGGCATATGCAAGTATTTTCTGCCCTACATTAAAGCCCAGCTCTCACAGGGAGCTGCTTCAATCACCACAAGAAGACCAAAAACTTTGGGTTCTCTTTTTCTCTTAATTGCAGTTTGTCATATTTTCCAAACCTGACAAAGATAAGATGGACTGTGGTCAGCCTTAATGATAATTTGTTTGAAATAAGCCAGCTTTGAACCATAGGTTATGCAGTGGGGCTGTTTGCGTGTCGAGGTCCCCAATACACCCCAAAGGAAAACACAATGGACACTTAATTTTTGTTTAATTTTTTTTTGGCATAATTTTGGCCACAACTTTATTCAAATACAGCAATGTGAGTGGTTGCTTAGGCATTGGTAGCACTAACTGCCCCCGCACGGGGACAGCACTGACATTCGCACCCCCTGCAAAGTCAGGAAGGGTAAGTCACCTGGGGAGAGAGACGGGACTGGGAACCATGCCTCACCTCTCCCCAGAATGCTCCCAGGGGCTTGTGTGGCCCTAGCCCCTTGCCAGGGGGTTTTGGACAAAAGCATGGGGGAGCCCCTGTGTTCCTTTAACGGTAAAACCCTTCAGAAGCAGCAGCAGCATTTTGGAGGGGCAGGCACAGCCAAATCCATACCCCTCCACCAGCAGCAGCATTTTGGGGGGCAGGCACAGCCGAATCCATACCCCTCCAGCAAACCAATTCCAGACCAATGCCTAACCGCAAACCTTACAAGTTGTGACGATTTGCTACGCAGTAGGCGAAAACCAAGTGGCACACTAATCAGCCAAATGGCAAAATTCCTACAGGGCCCCTGCCCCAAAGCAGACGACCCCATGACAGGCAATAGCAAGGTCAAGCAAACAGCCTAACATTAGGGAAGGGAGGACGGGTGATCCGAAGCACGCAGCGAAAGAGGACGTCCGTTGCTGCATGCCTTGTATTTAACAAATAGGGCTGTCAATCACTAAATGGCAACATCTAATTTTCCCCAGTAACAGCCCGCCCCTGCTTACGAGTTGGCCAAACCATCTGCCCAGAAACAGCAAGGTGTCTTGGAATACCCAACTGCAACACGTGCTCCCCGTGATGGAGAACACGCTTTCAACAAAACATTGCTAAGGTTTACCATAATTTAGACAATAAAGGTAAAGGGTAAAGGGACCCCTTACCATTAGGTCCAGTCGTGGACGACTCTGGGGTTGTGGCACTCATCTCGCTTTGCAGGCTGAGAGAGCTGGCGTACAGCTTCCGGGTCATGTGGCCAACATGATTAAGCCGCTTCTGGTGAACCAGAGCAGTGGACGGAAACACCGTTTACCTTCCTGCCAGAGCGGTACCTATTGATCTACTTGCACTTTGACATGCTTTCGAACTGCTAGGTTGGCAGGAGCAGGGACCGAGCAACAGGAGTTCACCCCACTGTGGGGATTCGAACCACCAACCTTCTGATCAGCAAGCCCTGGGCTCTGTGGTTTAACCCACAGTGCCACCGGCATCCCTAATTTAGACAATAAACTGCAGTAATTGATAAACTAGGAAAGGAAGAGCAGCAAAAATGATACTGATGATACTGCCCACACGGGTTGCAATACAGCCAGATTTCCCCAGACATTTTTAGTGATTTCACCCAAACACTTCCTCCAACTGAAGTATTCCAGGTATGGCCAGGAAATTCCGGACATATGGCTGAATCAGAAACTTCTGATGTCCTAACAGGTACACCAGTGAAGAGGGGAGGAAACAGTATGAGACCCCACAGCTCACTATGGTTCATTCTCAACACAATAAAGTTTACTTGGTTGGGTATGAGCTTGTGGTCAGGGTGTTCAAGCATTTCCCCTGATCCTGGCTGATTACTATTCTCAAAGTAACAGGATTGATCAAGCACGCGCTAAAAAATAAATAAATTACAGAAATCCATCCTTCATTCCCAATGAAATTCAGGGTTTCGAGTCAGTCATCAGTCAAACCTGCTTATTTGTACTATCCACTCAATGATCACTGAAAGGGTTGAAGGCTCAAGAAGCCTTAAATCTTCCTTTAATGTATGTTTAAGTCAATGAAGTTGGAATCCATTCATATTCGCTTCAAGAGAATGATTGGAAAAAGTACGTTGAAAAAAAGAACGAACCTCAACATCACCATCTGTCCTGTGGAATGTTTTCAATGTATTTCTTTTCCCTCTTGGTTTAAATGTATCTGTGTAGGGTTTTTGGATTGTTTGGTTGGTTGTAAGTTACTTTAGGTTGCTGTGGGCAAGATAAAGTGACTAACAAATTTCTTGAATAGAAAAAAGAGCAAGAGAGCAGGAAGACAAAGATGACATTTTTGTGGAGCCATCTTCAATTTGGACTGAAAACCTTGGGTCTACTTTATATCATGTATTTGTTCTGCATTAGCGAAAAAGGTGATATACATACAAAAGAAATAAAATGTATTCAAATTAAGGATCCAGACTTTTTCTATACAGTTAGTGATGCCTGATTATCATGGCTGCTATTTCCCTCAGTTTGGAGCAATGGTTGGTGATTTGGGCCAGGATGATAAATATAACCAAATCTTCATATCACTGTGAGTGAAGAGCCTTTCAGCTCTTTTTTTGTCTGCTCAGCTGCTCGGTGAAGTCAGTCATTATTATTCCCATTATTCCCAGGAGCACAGACTGACACCAAATCTACATATGCTAATAGAGATTTAATCTCTCCCCTCCCCCACCCCAAACTGCACCCCTTAGATGGCTTGAGATTATGCCATCTCCCTGCCATGTATGTTTTGCATATGCAAACAGTTTTATTTGCATTTGTTGTTACTGGAGCAACCTCGAACTTTTCCTGTTATCAGGAAAAGATCACTCATGCAAGACTGCTGTATACAAAGTTGGGCATGATCATGACTTTCCCAGTGCCATTCTGCAAATTCACCAGTCAGACATGAGTCTTAATGCCAACTGCTTCATTCTAGCCTCAAAACATTGCCTTCTTGTTTTTAATTCCTTGGCTCAGAATGCAAACCTGACTGACTTGTAATGAAGTGAGTATTACAACCAACATCCGGAAGTGATCTGATCATGGCACTTCTTTTGTTTCACTTTTACTTAATGTCAGATCACCAACATCCATTGAGGTGAGCACCAGGTCTACGGCATGTCCGCAGCTATGAGTTGGGCCAAACTTATTCAGGGACAGCCCCATGGAGGCCATGTTTTCCACGAAATTTCAATGTATTTTTAAAACCGCTTACAGTGGTACCTTGGGTTACAGACACTTCAGGTTACAGACGCTTCAGGTTACAAACTCCGCTAACCCAGAAATAGTACCTTGGGTTAAGAACTTTGCTTCAGGATGAGAACAGAAATCGTGCTCCAGCGGCACAGCAGCAGTGGGTGCCCCATTAGCTAAAGTGGTACCTCAGGTTAAGAACAGTTTCAGTTAAGATCGGACCTCCAGAATGAATTCAGTTCTTAACCTGAGGTACGACTGTATTTTTAAGCACTTTGTGACTTTTTATTGGATCATATTATTAATACTACTGGTGTGAGCTTTATTGTCTATTTTGTTGTTTCTTCTACTTGTCAGTCTTGTGACTAGTAATGCAGAAAGGCAGTATACAAATTAAAAATGAGATTAAATGAAGCAACAGCCACAGAAGGAGTTGCTGCGAAAGTCACCAAATAAGGTGGATTGTGAAAAAGGAGGAGTTATAGTGGAAGGGTTAGCAGTTTTAATAAGTTTTGTGCTACTCCCCCATCTTTCCCCCACAGAGTATTTTTGACCATTTCTCCCTGTTATTGCCTACCCTGATTCAAACCAAGCTAGAGGGAATTTGCCTAACTCTGCTGTAACCCATAAGCCATGTTGCCTTTCAATGTCTGGGTCTCTTTGTACACTTTGAGAATCTTTGCTGGACAATGTCTGAATGTGACAATGCAGTCACAACTCCATAGCCAGGTGATGAGCTCCTAAACTCATCATGCACAAAGTTACACATATATGCTTCACTTCTGGTTTTCCACAGGCTATTGCTTATATTTAGGAGCGTGAGCAAAGATGAAAGTGCCCTTTTTCTTTTCCTACCAGATTTTTCTTAATGCACATATAATAGGGTTGCCATATTTCAAATTGTTAAAATCTGGTCATTTTCAGATTTCCGCATGGATATGTCTGGGAAAATCTAGATGTACGCAACCCTAACACGTATAACAGTCCTGCTTGCTCTTTCTCACACTTGAAACCGAAGGATTGCTGCTTTTTTATATCATTCCAAATCATCAGATATTGAACTCTGCCGTTTTGTGGCTGCAGTTTAAAAAATTCAGTACTGTTGCTACGCCGTTCTCATCCATTAGTCATCCTTTCATAAATAAACTCTGAGGTATCTAATAGGAAACAGTTAAGTGAATAAGCAAAGCACATTTCAACCTGTTTTCCTTCCTAGGCAGTGATTCCATTCCTCATTGAATATTTCTTAGTATCCTTATAAGAGGTCCTGCCTTCAAATTTTGCCAACTGTCCCCCCCCCCATAGGAATTCGCATGGCAGTCGCTGTGAGCTTGGCTGTTTATTGCTTGGCTGTTTATTGCCCTCTCTCATCTCTCAAAAATGTCACCAAGTAGCATGAAATGAATTTTGCATAAAGACTTCTATGAGACCATACTGTTTTTGCTTCAGGTCAGTAGCATTTGAGAGAGGGGGGGGATTAAACAAAACATATCTCCCTTACAAAAAAGAAAAGGGATTTCGAAATTCAGCTGGAAACCTGACAGCAGCCAAGGGGCTTGGTTTCAGTCTCTCGTTAGGTCATTTAGTACATCTTTTCCCTCCATCTCCTTCCAAGGAAAGCAACTATTCAAGGAGTTAGGAGTACTGACATTTCCCAATTACGCAACTGTACAGCATAATACAGAGTTATGAGTTATAATGAAGGCCTACGGGAGACTATTAGCACAGTTTTTTTGGAGATAGCAAAGGGCTTTCTTTAAATATTTATTTTAGTCACTAACCTATATGTAGGAGCAGCAGTTGAAAGAGATGTTAGTGAATAGGCATCATCTTCTAATGTAAAGGACAGAGTGGAGCAGGTGAGCAGCTGCTTCCACTGCTACAGTAAGGATTTTTATTTTCTCTTAAGCATCGTGGCAATTGAAAATAAATCTATTCTTTCATCCTCCTCGAAGAAAAACTGGGAAATAGATTGCTCCAAGCAGAAGCACACTGAGAGCAGTGCTCTGGTGGGACAATGTGCCAGTTTGCCCATCCCATAAGACAGATTTCCAAATGTTCATTGATAGTCAATGTGACTTTAGAATACTTGATAGTTAGAAATAAATGCAGGGGGCCATATCAAGGTTTGTTAATTGCCTTACTCTAAATGTTGTGAGGATCTTATGCAGTATTAAAATGTGGGGTTTTTGGTGGGGGGATGGGGGATTTTTGGGTTGTTGCTTTTATTTTGATTATGTATTTTGTGGTTTTGATTTTATTCTGTGAATCAACCTGAGACCTCCGGGTATACGGCAGTATAATCATCATCATCATCATCATCATCATCATCATTTTGCTCACATTTGTTTTTGTTTTCGTTCTGAAGGTCTGCAAAAGTGTCTCAGAGTACAGTTCTGACTTTTTTTTTTTTTACTATCTCACTAACTGGTGATTTGTCACAGATATATACATATGACTTGCCTGCATTGCAAAATATGCATCTGAGGGAATGTGGGAGCTATGACTAAGGTGTCTAAGGTGTCTGACATGGCGCTTTCATGCAGGCCATCACTTGATATTGCAGGCAACAGTGTGTGTCCCACTATGTAAACCCACCATTTGCTCCATCTAACACGCCCATGCTCGTAATTTCTCAACATCAGACAAGAGCTTGCATGTGTGAATGTGCAGACTGCAGACTAATCACTTCAGAAAGAAAAATCATATCACATATGTTATTATATCTATATGCTATATGTGTGAATCGGGTCCTCCCTTAAAGAGGGCATGTATTGCAGTGAGACCTGGACAACCGACACTCTGTGTTGTGGGTGGGTACAATTGGTAAGCCACAACACCTGATTGGTAGGTCCCTCGAAGCTGGGTACAATCTGGTCAATGGGACACAGTTCAAATGGTTCGAGAGACCTATTTATGCCCATGCACGTGACCCAGAGCTTCCTCTTTCGGTGTGTGCATTCAGAACACCGGCCCACCTCTCAATGCTTTTAGGGCTTTGCGCTTGACCTTTCTATGCCGTCGTGTGTCATCTGTCGTTGGGACAGGAGCACAGCAGGAATTTTCCCCACTTGGCTGATTGGCTGGTGCCATTTGGGTTTCGCCTGCCGTCTAGCAAATTGTCACAACTTGTAAAGTTGCGGATAGGCTCTGGTTCAGGTGATAAGGATGGGAGAATGCTCTCACCATCCCTATGTGAAGGGTATTCCATTAAAGGAATCCAGGGACTCGATGGTTTGGTCAACCCCTGTGAGGGGGTTGTGCCTGTGCCTGAGTCCAGGGGAACATTTGGGTGGCGGAATTAGCCCGTTCCTGGATTTCCACTTATCCAAGTGTTCACCCTTGACTGACCTATGCTGGAACCCTGGGTCAGCGCTACCTGCATGGCGGGGAGCTAGTCGAACTGGAGCCTATGCATTCAGTCACTTTCTGTAATCAATAAAGTTGTGGCCTAAATTCTGCCAATAAACCAAACCAAAATTTTGAGTCAACTGTGAATTTATTTAGGGGGGAGGTCTCTGGGTCCGAACACGCAAAGGACTCCCACACTTGCGGGGGAGTGGGGCATATCCTCAAAGCGCCCTGATTTTCTGGGGGCGGTCCCAGAATTACAAAAGCCATCACGGCTTCAGATTTGATCCTGGAATGTCCCTATCCCCACCCCACCCCCGTGCTGCCACTGCCGAGCTCAGGGAGGAGGAGGACCCAGTGCTTGTCCCGAGCGGCAGATAGGGAGCATCCTGTGGCCTCTTCATGGACACTGCTGCTGGCCTCTTCCATTGGGAAGTTTGTGTCACGATCTAGTTGGCTCCTTGGCTTAATTAGGCAGCAAGCAGACATCATCATCATCATTTATTCATTATTTATACCCCGCCCATCTGGTTGGGTTTCCCCAGCCACTCTGGGCAGCTTCCAACAGGATATTAAAAACACAATAAGACATCAAACATTAAAAACTTCCCTAAACAGGGCTGCCTTCAGATGTCTTCTAAAAGTCAGATAGTTGCTCATTTCCTTGACATCTGATGGGAGGGCGTTCCACACGGCAGGTGCCACTACCAAGAAGGCCCTATGCCTGGTTCCCCGTAGCTTTACTTCTTGCAGTGAGGGAACCACCAGAAGGCCCTCGGAGCTGAACCTCAGTGTCCGGGCTGAATGAAGGGGGTGGAGATTCTCCTTCAGGTATACTGGGCCAAGGCCATTTATGGCTTTTAAAGATCAGCACCAACACTTTGAATTGTGCAAGGTAAGCTGCTGCCCCTCTCCTTTCTCAGAAAGTTGAAGCCACCTCAATCCACTGTGGCTGGGCTACACAGAGCCATCTGGGTAGCTTGGGGGTCATCAATCTGCGCCTGCTTGTCCAGTCCTAGCAACACAATTGTCACTCAAACCCATGACTTCTATCAACACTTTTTAAAAAGCGGAAGATGCTATATGCAATCTTTGTGTCATATCTGGATAGTGACCTTCTCCTTTCCTTCCTTCCTTTCTTGAGCACGTGAGGCAGCCGAGAGACAAGGAAAGAAGGAAGGATACATCTGGGAAACTGCAAGCTAACAGGCAATAAATTGCTGAAGAATTGAGGCACAAAAAAGGCTGGATAATTTTTTTGTAGGTTTAAGGAATAGGAGGGCAGAGTCACAGGATGTAGGGTTGCCGTACGTACACCATCTTGATACAACCCAAGTTCACACAAAAAATAACTGATGGAATACATGACGTAGGGTCTCAATACATCTGGAATTTCCTGGGAATAGCTGGAATACTGCAGTTGCCTGCTGTGTCTGGGTGGAAATTGGATAAATGTCCAGGAAAATCCGGCATCCCATGTCGGCAGTGCCGTTTTTCCATAAAAATATCAGAAAAATGGAATTTATTAAAGCAATTTTGCCCAAAAAGCTCAACAACTTTTCCGTCTGGATTTTCACTGTTTGAAATATGGCAGACTTACAGGATGTAGAGAGGTAGAGGGGTCCATGAAAATACAGCTTCCTTTGGGACAGAAGGGCTGCATATCTCATTCCAGCTGAGATCTCCTTGAATACTTGAATGCTAAGAACCTATATTTAGTTTTGGTCTCTGCTGATCACTGTGACACTTCCTCCAATTTAAAAGAATTCCCCTTTGGTCTTAGCAAATGATGAAACAGAGTGAATAGCATTGAAGGAGGAGAGATTCATGACATCCTTTGAAATGCAACGGTACCTAATTGCACCAATAATCTACCTTGAATATTTTTTTCAAGATCTCTCAAAACATATTGATTCAAGCATTACTTATTCATCCATCTGAACGTTTCT
This sequence comes from Podarcis vaucheri, assembly GCF_965113315.1. Lineage (NCBI taxonomy): Eukaryota > Metazoa > Chordata > Lepidosauria > Squamata > Lacertidae > Podarcis > Podarcis vaucheri. The sequence goes on from NC_138766.1 coordinate 21,195,648, forward strand.
CTCTCTCTCTCTCTCTCTCTCTCTCTCTCTCTGCTTTCCCTTCAAAGACAGAAGGAAGCCCCACACAACCCCTCCCCATCATTCACAAAATTAGCTGCAAACTGTAAGGTTATTGCATTATCCACTTAACGTTCAGTATAAACAGATCAGCTCCATGTAATAATGCACCTCTGTAAGTCACCACTGACTGTCAGATTCGCAAGTTTTGAACAGGATTTGTATTCACCTGAGGAGGAATATCAGAAGGAGGCTGCATTAGTGTAAACAGCTTTCTTATTAATCCAGGAGAGATGACATTGACGTGCTAAGCCAGATTTAGCAAATACCTTCATCTAAATCACACAGTGAACTCAAAATGGATCATTTTTAATCTAGGCAATTGTACACAAATCATCTGGCACTCAGAGACATTTTGAAATTAAATCAATAGCTAAGCCTTTCACAAGGGAAGCGTAATTATCGCAGGCAAAATATTCCAACTAACTTGCTGCTAGTCACCATGGCCTGTTTATATTTCATGACAAAAGAAACTGGTGCACAATTGGGAAACACACAGCTAAGTACAACCGGGATGAAAGCAACATCCTGCATTACAGAACACAAAATTATTATTATTATTATTATTATTATTATTATTATTATTATTATTATTATTATTATTATTATACCGCCCTATACCCAGGGGTCTCAGGGCAGGTCACAGAAGAAAATCAAGATATAAAACCACAAAATACCTAATAAAAACAGCAACCCAATACACCCCCCCAAAAAAAAAACATTTTAAAAAGGCATAGGATGTAAATCTGATCAACCAAAGGCCTGGTTAAACATTTTTGCCTGGTGCCTAAAGGTATCTAATGAAGGCTCCAGGTGAACGTCCATGGGAGAGCATTCCGCAGACAGGGGGCCACTGCAGAGAAGGCCCTGTTCTTTTGTTGCCACCCTCCGGACCTCTCAAGAAGGAGGCACATGAGGGAGGGCTTCAGAAGACTATCTCAGGGTCTGGGTAGGTTCATATGGAAAGAGGCTGTCCTTGAGGTATTGCGGTCCTGAGCCGTTTAAGGCTTTACCAAGGAAAGATAATTTCTGCTAATCACAAAGTTTAAGCAAACATGCACAATTCCATTCATTTCACACTACATTCTGCTTTCCCTTTTTCCTGGTACTGTTTTGTGTAATACCTTCCATTTTTTTCTAGATATAGCAAGGAACAGCCTCACGTTTGAACCCTCGACAACTCAAGAGTTCCACAAACTTCCGCAAACTTCCGAACATATATCAGCACCCAGGAGCATTAGAAACTTCGCTTTCATGGATTCTGGGATTTTATAGGCATGATATGCTCAACCATACATTCTCCTTTTCCCACGCCACAGGATCCCACAAGATTGCAGCATACAGAGAGCTCGTACAAAGATCTGCTTTGTGTTGCAGACATGTGTGCTGTTTCTAAACTGCTGCAAACACACAGTGTGTGTTTGGAGGGCAGACATGCATTCCCAAGGAGTCCTAGCGAACACGATTGTAGCATATAGTGAGAAGCAACAGCATTTCTCAATTATCCGTTTCCAACTCTCCCAAGCTATCAGCCAGTTATCTAAGATCCTTGCAGGTACTTAATAAATCATAGATAGAAAAGCCCTTTGGGCATACTTAGCCCATATTGAATGACCTCTATTATCTTACTATATGTATTTCCTATGCCCATGAGAAATACAGCACATCTCTAGTTCCCTTTAAATAATAATGTGTTAAAGAAGAAGGGGGGAAAGCTCTTGGCTGTTAAGATTAATGTGATGCACAGAAAAACTGCAGCAATCCTAAAGAACACCAATTTACTCCCAAATGCTTTCGCCGTGTGGGGCTAAGAGAACGTTGGGCAGGCATCAGAGTTGCTGGGGTTATTTTATTGTATGCATTAATGCACTTACTATTATAGTAAAAGGTAAAGGTAAAGGACCCCTGGGCGGTTAAGTCCAGTCCAAGGTGTCTATGGGGTTGCGGCATTCATCTCACTTCAGGCTGAGGCATTTGTTCACAGACAGCTTTCTGGGTCATGCAGCCAGCATGACTAAACCGCTTCTGGTGTAACAGAACACTGTGACAGAAACCAGAGTGCATGAAATGCCGTTTACCTTACTGACGCAGTGGTACCTATTTATCTACTTGCACTGCTGTACTTTTGAACTGCTAAGCTGGCAGGAGCTGGGACAGAGCATTGGGAGCTTATCCCGCCGTGGGGATTCGAACCGCCAACCTTCTGATCGGCAAGACCAAGAGGCTCAGTGGTTTTTTTGAGTCAAAATGAGAGTAACCCTATATATGTGTGTGTGTGTGTGTGTGTGTGTGTGGAAACATTTGCAGAGACCAGGACTAGAAATACTAGGTGGAAATTGGAGAGGAGCAGATTTAGACAAAATTCAGAATAAACTTCGTAATTGTAGGAAGCTGTTCACAGCAGAACAGTGTGTCTTGAGGGCTGGTCAGTTCTCCTTTGCTGAAGGGTGGACAGATCCAAACATACTCAAGAGGATTCAAAGGGAATGCAGGACAAAGCTTCCAAGCAGTTTATAGTGTCAGGATTCAAGCCCAATCTGGGACTTGAGGGCTGTCAGGTGTGGATTCAATTCAAGCATCTCTGCCAAAAAGGGGAAACTGCAGATGCCACCAACAAGCCAAAGGTCATAGTGCATTATGGGATAATCCTTGATCATTCCAGTGTCAGCAAATTTGCTCATTAATCAGAGCAACTTGACTACATTGCTCCTGGCTTCAGAAATCATGTTCCCTTTAGGGCTTTCCTTGAAGAGGGAATGTTGGAGGGTATGGAGTCATCTCACCCCCGGCCCATTTGAAGGGAGCCCTATATAGGGAAGTTCTTTCATGTTTGATGTTTTATTATGTTTTTATATATGTTGGAAGATGCCCAGAGGGGCTAGGGCAGGCATGGCCAAACTTGGCCCTCCAGATGTTTTGGAACTACAACTCCTATCATCCCTAGCAAACAGGACCAGTGATCAAGGATGATGGGAACTGTAGTCCCAAAACATCTGGAGGGCCAAGTTTGACCAGGTCTGAGATAGGGCAATCCAGTCAGATGGGCAGGTATAAATAACAACATTATTATTATGGAATAAAGGTAAAGGTAAAGGGACCCCGGACCATTAGGTCCAGTCGTGACCGACTCTGGGGTTGCGGCGCTCATCTTGCTTTACTGTCTGAGGGAGCCGGCGTACAGCTTCTGGCTTATGTGGCCAGCATGACTAAGCCGCTTCTGGCGAACCAGAGCAGCGCACAGAAACGCCGTTTACCTTCCTCCCCCACCGCAGTACCTATTTATTTACTTGCACTTTGACGTGCTTTTGAACTGCTAGGTTGGCAGGAGCAGGGACTGAGCAACGGGAGTTCACCCCGCCGTGGGAATTCGAACCTTCTGATCGGCAAGTCCTAGGCTCTGTGGTTTAACCCACAGCGCCACCCGCATCCCTATTATGGAATAAGACGTCCCTATTTTCATCAGAGAAATGTTGGAGGGCTTGACATTGCACCTTCCACACAAACAGTTTATTTGTGGGAGCAAATGGCACAAATGCGATGGCTGAAAGATGGCTGAAATACTATAAGACCCAGGCAAGGAACAAAATATATATATGAGAAACAGAAAGCTGGGTGTAGCCATTTCTATCTCAGTGATGCCTGTTCTGCTGCTATCACAATTAGGAGAGACCAAGCTGAACAGCCATCAGGTGTGTAGACATGTGTACAGTCTACGCCTGTTCTCAGCCTAGAGAGGTGATGATGGCTCTCGGCTTTTCTCTGCTTCCTCTTGTCTATTCTGTGCTCGATAATTAAGCCCAGAGTGAATTTGCCAAGTGATCATTTTATATTACCTTTTAAGATAGGCAAAAATCACAGAATTTCTCATTAATGAGCCTCTGTGATGTTTCTGTATTTTAATCAAGGGCAAACCAAGCACACAGGTTTACGGTAGCCTATTCCCCCCATCCCCCCCTACATTCATTTAGATTATCCTGCTTTTGTTTTACTAATTGTGTATCTTTCTTGAGGGACCAATATATTTATTAGCAAGCAGGTGGCAACATACCTGAGAGTCACCGTGCCTCTTAGACCTGTTGAGATTGCAAATCTTAGCTGTCATTTTTTTAAAATATTTGGTTCTCTTGAAGCGGCAATTTTATATTTTATTTAAAAAATTGCCTTTTAAAAATTGCAATAAAACACAAGATGGCTGGCTGGCTTTATTGTTAGCAACCATACCTGGGTTTAAAGATCAACATCATTGTCTTGGGAAGTGATGAAAATTACTCTTGCCACACTGCAATTAGCATCAGTGGGGTGAATCCCCTTTGAAAGCAATGGGAGTGTTTTCGTAGTGCAAATGTTTATTGCAGCATGGGTGGATTTTTGTCAGGCTTCTGGAGCAACCAAAAGGCTACCAAAAGCTGCATGGATATCCACACCAGTGGTAATTTGGGAGAGGAGATTCCTGAAGCAAGGCAGAGGAGAGATCAAGTTCCCATTCATTCATCCAACTGTGTCTGGATTGTCTGTCGTGCCAAACACAAGGTGGCTCATTTAAAATGAGATTCAGAAGCATGGGCAAGGAAACTAAAGCCCAGGGGCTGGATCCGGCCCAATCGCCTTTTAAATCCGGCCTGAGGACAGTCCGGGAATCAGTGTGTTTTTACATGAGTAGAATGTGTCCCTTTATTTAAAATGCCTCTTATTTGTGGGGCATAGGAATTCATTCATTTCCCCACCCCCAAAAAAATATAGTCTGGCCCCCCACAAGGTCTGAGCGACAGTGGACCAGCCCTCTGCTGAAAAAGTTTGCTGACCCCTGTTCAGAAGCAATACAAAATACACAAGCGAGTGAGAAGATAAAATGTTTTATTCTAAAACAGCAAGCAATGTATACATGGTTCTGACCTGTAAGGTTAAGGTAAAGGACCCCTGGATGGTTAAGTCCAGTCAAAGGCAACTATGGGGTTGTGGCACTCATCTCGCTTTCAGGCCAAGGGAGCCAGCATTTGTCCACAGGCAGCTTTCCGGGTCATGTGGCCAGCATGACTAAACTGCTTCTGGCACAACAGAACACCGTGATGGAAACCACAGTGCACGGAAACACCGTTTAACTTATTGCCACAGTGGTACCTATTTATCTGCTTGCACTGACATGCTTTCAAACTGCTAGGTTGGCAGGAGCTGGGACAGAGCAACAGGAGCTCACCCCGTTTTGCGGATTCAAACTGCCAACATTCTGATCGGAAAGCCCAAGAGGCTCAGTGGCTTACACCACAGCACCACCCACATCCCTTGACCTATAAAGCCTTAAACGGCTCAAGACTGCAATACCTCAAGGACCGCCTCTTCCCAAATGAACCTACCCAGCCCCTGAGATAATCTTCTGAGATCCTTCTTCGTGTGCCTCCTCCTCGAGAGGTCTAGAGTGTGGCAACACGAGAACGGGTCTTCTCTGCAGTGGCTCCCCGTCTGTGGAATGCTCTCCTCAGGGAAGTTGGCCTGGCGCCTTCATTACACACCTTTAGGCGCCAGAAAAACATTCCTTTTTGACCAGGCCTTTGGTTGATCTTATTGACATCCAACACCCTTTTGGAATGTGGCTTTCTTTTTTTGGCGGCGGCAGCGGGGTGTGTGTTATTGGGTAACTGCTTTTGCTTTGATTTTATATGTTGTGGTCTTGTCGTGAACCGCCCTGAGACCTCTGGGTATAGGGTGGTGTATCAGTTGAGTAAATAATACATACATACATACACACATACACACATACATACACACATCCATGTTGTTGTTTAGTCATTTAGTCGTATTCGACTCTTCGTGACCCCATGGATCAGAGCACGCCAGGCACTCTTGTCTTCCACTGCCTCCCGCAGTTTGGTCAAACTCATGCTGGTAGCTTCGAGAACACTATCCAACCATCTCATCCTCTGTCGTCCCCTTCTCCTTGTGCCTTCCATCTTTCCCAACATCAGGGTCTTTTCCAGGGAGTCTTCTCTTCTCATGAGGTGGCCAGAGTATTGGAGCCTCAGCTTTATACATACATACATACATACATACATACATACATACATACATACCAAGCAAGCACTTCAAACTGCCACTTGGAAGCCCCCAAGAAGCAGCGAAGTGACTCCCCCGGGTAGTCTCAGTTTGCATGGCCCTGCAGCCAATCAGTCCATGCATGAGCTTCAGAGAAACTCTGCCCAAATCATTTGATTTTATTGATAACCTGTGTAGCTTTCAAGCCCGACCATCAAGTGCAGATCATCCATGAGTCACCCCCGCCCAATGCCTTCCTTTCTCAAAACAATGTCAAACATGAAAGTAGTTACCCATCACTATCCCCCCGAACTGATAAGGCATGGGGAAAGGGGCTTCACCTCCTCCCAACGTTCCCAAAACATTTAAGACTGTTCTCAAAAAAATAAAGAGAGAGGGAGGGGGAAGGAACAGAGGCAGGAAGGACTCCGTGTCAGATCACTAACTCCTTGATACAGTTTGTCTTCCAGGTGCATTTCCCATACACTGTGCCACTGCAAACTGCAGGTGGCAGTAAACATGACTGGCTGCTTCTTCATACAAATAATAATAATAATAAATTCCTGCATGTGGAAAGCTAGCATGTCAGGGGGAAAGATTCCAGGCTGGCCTCTGTAAGGACAGGTCATGTTTCTGCTCAGAGCACCTGTCCTTATATTGATCAACCCATCATTTCTGTCCCCTTGAACATTCTGAAGTTGTACAAGCAAGACTGAAATTTATTACCCTCAATGTGAAGTAAGGGCAGAGGGCTTTTTGTTGTAGAATCCACTGCTTGAAGCATCAGGGGTTGCCAAGTGTTGCTTTGACAGAAGTTTGATCTGCAGCAGTTAACCGCTGATAACATTTAGCCTTGTACCACTGGAAGTTTCACTTGTTGATTTCATTGCAGCAAACTTCCTCTGCTCCAAGCGACAGAAGCAAGCGAGCCTGCTTTTTAATAGTCAAGCAGCATGCTTTTGTGCCACTATAGATCTAGTACAGTGTAATAGTCCAAAGAGATTCAAAGGGCAAGTCCAGTTCACATGAAACCTGCTGATCATGGCACATTTAGTGCTTCTTCATATTGCTCAATAATCCCTCAAACCCTCATTTAAAACAAAAATGATACAGAGGCTGTTTACAGAGTAAATTAATTTTTCACAAATACTGTCGCTTCAGCTGTTATTAGACTCTCATCCTAGCAAAGTACCCAAAATTGTTGTGCTGCTGGTAGTCATGACTGAAAACACAAATTTGCCAATATAACTATATTGTTTTCAGAGTCAATGAACTCTACATGATATGGAAGAATGCAGCTTATCTGGGAAGTCTGAGGAGATTACGTGCACTCAGAGATAACAAACAGCATAAATTATGTTACTTGGACACTTAGAGAGACGCGGGCTGAAGAGAAAGGACAGTGTTTATCCTTAGTAGGAAATAGAATAATACAGAAATATATAGGAATGAGGAGCATGAAGTTTGCTTGGTGTAGTGCATTTTCTGAAGGTAGTCACGTTGGTGCTAAATAATCCTGTCAAGCAGATACACAATACCTTCCAACATTCTCTTCTGTGGCAAATAGTTGTCTGCTATAAGAAACTAAAATTAGCAAACTTGAGTGAGACAGTCACCAACGCACTAACACAAAATGTGATGAAGCAAAAATTAGAAGAGGCTATATTGGAGACAGAAGAATACACAGGGGCACAATTTCAGACCCTCCAAGTCTCCCTATTTTCCAGGGACAGTCCAAGATTTACAGAAGCCCTCTCAGTTTCTGATTTGATCCCAAAATGACCTGCTTTTCCTTAGGACGTCCCTATTTCCTTTGGAGAAATGTTGGAGGGTATGGAATTATGTGACCCCCTGAGCCGAGGAGATAAGTAACTATACAATCTTTAGAAGGCATGTGAATGCAGTCCTGTATAGGAAAGTTTCATCAGAGAAATGTTGGAGGATATGGCAGGATATCCCTATTTTCATTGGAGGGTTTGGAATTATGTGACCCCCCCAAGCCAAGCAGATAAGTAACTATACAAGCTTTAGAAGGCAACCATGCATAGGGAAGGTTTTTTATGTTTAAAGTTTTATTATGTTTATTGTGCTTTTGCTGTAAACAAAAACTGGTGAAGGATCTAAGGCAGGTTTCTTCAACCTCGGCCCATCAGATGTTTTTGGCCTACAACTCCCATGATCCCTAGCCAGCAGGACCAGTGGTCAGGGATGATGGGAATTGTAGTCTCAAAGCATCTGGAGGGCCAAGGTTGAGGAAGCTTGATCTAAGGCCCTCTCCAGAGCACACCCACCAGCCTCCTATGTTGCATTTGGAACAGAAAAGAGCATATTCACTTCAAGAAACATCATAGACCACTGGTCTTCAACTGGTAGGTTAGGACCCATCAGTGAGCCACAGCCTGGTCCAAGATGGATCAAAACAGGAGCACAATCATCATGCAAATTATATGGTAAAAGATTAAGGAATTGGGTCCCCAAATGCACGTTTGAGTTAAAATTGTGTCCTGGGTCTGAAAAGGTTGAGGATGCCTGCTGTATCCTCATGCAATGAACCAATTCACAAGCCAGTATAACATATTTTGTTATTTGTTTTAACAAATTTTATATACCGCTGGATGTTGGTAAAATCTCTAAGCGGTTCCAAGGAGATGTACAACTGTCACAACTTCCTGTATCAGGAAGTTTCTAATTGTTGACATTTTATTGTGCTTTTATTTGTGCTGGAAGCTGCCCAGAGTGGCTGGGGAAACCTGTTGTTGTTGTTGTTGTTGTTGTTGTTGGAAGCCTCCCACAGTGGCTGGGGCAACCCGGTAAAATGGGTGGGATATTATTAGTAATTGTATTAGTATTATTAAATAGGACATCCCTATTTTCATCGGAGAATTGTTGGAGGATATGCTATATGGGAAGGGAGATATGGGGAAGCTGTGAAGATCTGCTGAATGGGAGGATGACTAAGAGGGTGCTGTTGTGAGTGTGTTGTTGCTTTGCCTGGGAATTAGGTGGGTGACATTTTCTGAAGGGGGTTGCACTCTGGCTGAGGGAGAATCTCCATACTTTGTAAACACTCCTGGATTTCAGCTTGTCACTGGAATCTATAGTGGTTTCTGTGACTAGGAGTGCTTATGCCCAACTTCAGCTGGTCTACAGCTTTGGCTGTTCTGGACTGGAATAGCCTGGCCTCAGTTGTCCAGTTGATCTCTATTCTTTATTATTCTTTATTTAATTTGTATACCGCCCTTTATCAAAAGATCTCAGGCAGTGTACAACATTCTGAACATCAATGATAAAAAGCATAGTGACAGACAGCCTAATAATAAAATAGTCACCATAATAACCGTCCTCTGCCCCATGCTTTCACAGGCCATAGATTATTTAATAGCCACAGGCCTGGGTAAAGAGGAATGTTTTTGCCTGGAGCCTAAAAGCATGCAATGATGGCGCCAGGTGAGTCTCTCTGGGGAGAGTGTTCCACAATGGGCCTACCCTTGAAGAGGGTCTGGGGGCTAAGGCTAGTGCTTGGTTGATAAGCAGGGCAGCCTATGGGACCACGAGAGCATTGCATTGTCTGCAAGTGAGCCACTGGACCCAATTTAAGAGGGTGACATCTTTCCACAGGGCCTGCAAGACAGAGCTGTTCCACCAGGCCTTTAGCCAAGGCAAAGTCTGATCCCCCTCCTTCTGTAATCCTCATAGAACTCTAGCCCAATGGTTGCCATTAATTTGACTCTGAATTGATTTTAGAATGTATTTCAACTAATTGATTGTGATTTTATGTAAACTGTGTTATTTTTACTGTTGTTAGCCACTCCGAGCCCGGCTTTGGCTGGGGAGGGTGGGATATAAATAATGTATTATTATTATTATTATTATTATTATTATTATTATTATTATTATTATTATTATTATTGTAAAGGGACCCCTGACCATTCGGTCCAGTCGTGTCCGACTCTGGGGTTGCGGCGTTCATCTCACTTTATTGACCGAGGGAACCACTGTACAGCTTCCGGGTCATGTGGCCAGCATGACTAAGCCAATTCTGGCGAACCAGAGCAGCGCACGGAAACACCGTTTACCTTCCTGCCTGAGCGGTACCTATTTATTTACTTGAACTTTGACGTGCTTTCGAACTGCTAGGTTGGCAGGAGCAGGGACTGAGCAACGAGAGCTCACCCCCTCACAGGGATTCGAACCGCCGACCTTGTGATCAGCAAGTCCTAGGTTCTGTGGTTTAACCCACAGCGCCACCCGTGTCCCATTATTATTATTATACATTATACATTATACATTATTATTATTATACAAATCCCTAAATGACAAAGTACCTAAAACAGTACTTTAAATTCAACCATCTTGGGTCCTATGATCTGCAGGGGACCTCTTGTGGCAATGTCACTGGGGAGCTGTATAAATGGCATTGACTCATGACAATAAGTTATCGGTTGCAGTTTTCAATTTGTGGAATACCCTTCCTAGTTGAGGGCATCTGTCACCCTCTTTATTAACTTTCAGGGAGGATTTAACAACATCCCTGCACCACCACCAGCAGCCCTTGCATGGACTTCTCCTAGCAGACTGGCCCAGTTGACTTTACTACCAAACTCAGGAATTTGTTCATGCCATGAATAGATGTGTATACAATTGGGATGCAAGGATCTGACTGGCTTGGAAGGGAGAGGGCATTTAAGTTAGAAAAGCCTCATTTATGAGGAGCAAGAAGTGGCTAGAGCAATCCTTACACATTCTTTATATTTGCTCTTAATCGTTCTGACAGGTCGCCGGTTCTCACATTAATGTGAAGTTTTCTAGAATTCTGCCGACATCACCTTTCTAACCATTAGTGGGCTCTGGGGCATTCTGGTTCATGTGAGAGGCATTCCAGAACTGGGAGCAAACTGCACAAAATGTCAACATATCCTCTTCTTCCCCTGCCCGCTGCAACACACAGTACTTACAAAACGATTTCGCCCCTGTGGCAAAGAGGAGATAAACAGCTGGTACGCTGCTGTCTTTTATACAACTGGCTGTAAGTTTTCACAGGGACTTCTATAATGGCTAGCCTATAATTTATCTCCCAGGACTGTGAAACCATAAGGGCTGCTTCAGTTGTCCTGCCTGGAGGTAATATTCGAAGAAACGTAATGGCACATCAGAATAAGCCATTGGGGAGAATGACACCTATGGAGAGGTAGAAAGTTTGCAGTGTGGAAAACAATCTGTGGAAACCAGCAGTCATGTTTTTCTGCCTGTTTTTTTCACACATTTCAAGACCTATAACTGACTGCCAGCATTGTACAGAATTGCATGTCCCTTATTTATCAATAATAATAATAATAATAATAATAATGCAGTCATACCTTGGAAGTCGAACGGAATCCGTTCTGGAAGTCCATTCGACTTCTAAAACGTTCGGAAACCAAAGCGCGGGTTCTGATTGGCTGCAGGAAGCTCAGAAGTCGCGGAAGCCCCATGGGACACTCGGCTTCCAAAAATAGTTCGCAAACCGGAACAGTCACTTCCGGGTTTGCGGCGTTTGGGAACCAAAATGTTCGAGAACTCAGCTGTTTCCAAACCAAGGTATGACTATTATTATTATTATTATTATTCCACTCTGGGCAGCTCCCAGCAGAATATTAAAAACACGATAAAACATCAAACATTAAAAACTTCCCTAAACAGGGCTGCCTTCAGATGTCTTTTAAAAGTCAGATAGTTGTTTATTTCCTTGACATCTGATGGGAGGGCGTTCCAGGGGGTGGCCGCCACTACCAAGAAGGCCCTCTGCCTAGTTCCCTGTAACACACCCTTTTGCACAATGCATATTCTCCATCACTTCTCTGGTGCATCTCCCACTGACCTAAAGAAATGATAGCTGAAACCAGCAAATGGACAACAGAAACCACCATCATCAACAGCTGCTAGTCACAATGTCTATATTCCACTTCTGCTGTGGAAGGCAGTAAAACCTCTGAATACCAGTTGCTGGAAACCAGAGGAAGGGAGCTTGTGGGTTTTCCATGGGCATTTGGTTGGCTTCTATGAGATCAGGACGTCGAACTAGATGGTACAATGCCCTAATCCTGCACTGGCACATGGGTTTTGCTTCCATTGCAATGTCCTCAAGTCCACCCGTGTGACTCTCCAGTCTGAGGCCGGGGACAGATTTCACCTGCAAGATTTCAGCCTGCTTGCTTTTTCCAACAGAACTCGATGGCCTTATATGTTGGTGCCCTTCGTTCGCGAAATCAGACTGAGGCTACCCAAGCAGTTTATCCAGCATTTGTTTTACGCTTCAGAAAATGTAAGCAGGGGGGATAGATCAGCCCAGCTAGTCTACTCTTTTATAAAAAGTCGGCAGAAAAATCCTCTTTTGTACACTTCAGATCAGCTGAAGCTGCACTTCAATATTGCACAAAACCAATTTTATGTCCCTGCACAAATACACATTTTCCAGGAACTGAGACTCCACAGAGGGAGAGAGCGTTTTCTCAAGTAATTACTTAAACATTGGTTTGCAAAAAGTAATAAAAAATGCAGGGTCGATGCACTGGTTTTATTTTATTTAAATGCTGAGTCATCTATAAAACTAAAGAAATTAAAATGTTCTATGCCAGTTAATTAACTTTCCTCCATTCTGCATCTTTTCAGACCCACAAATTATTAGAGATTAACAGTGTAATTTCTGAAGATTTGTGCAAGTGCATTTGACTGCTGCATGGGAGTATTTGTTACGTTCTGCAATATTATATGGTGAAGCTGACAGTACAGATCACCTTAGGAAGCACTTACGTGCCAACAAAATGATATTCATGAACGGGCCAGAAAATGGTTTGTTATATGAACAGCTGAATGTAAATAATATATTGCAATGGTCTGAAATGTTTTGAGTTTCGTGGTGAATTCAGGTGCTTTGCTTGATCCAAAGTTCTCTGCCATCACTGAAGAGTGTGCGTTAGGATACATCATAGAAGCCCCCTCCTCCCAGAATCTATCCCAAGAATGACTGGGATGGGAAGGGAGGGAGGGAGGGAGGAAGGAAGGAAGGACTCAGAATGACTTCTGAATGTTTCACTACAAAGGAAGCATTTCACCAGAAATGATCCTCAAGGCTACCTCTTGAACTTGGCAGAGTAGCTACCTTCTTGAATAAATCTATTGATGGAAGGTAACCTGGATACAGTGGTACCTTGGTTCTCAAACTTAATCCGTTCCAGAAGTCTGTTCCAAAACCAAAGTGTTCCAAAACCAAGGCATGCTTTCCCATAGAAAGTAATGCAAAATGGATTAATCCATTCCAGACTTTTAAAAACAACCCCTAAAACAGAAATTTAACATGGATTTTACTCTCTAACGAGACCATGAATCCATAAAATGAAAACAATAATGTGCTGCAGTCACACAATTAATCAATCAGTAGCTGAACTGGGTTCCACACAGTCACAAAAACAAAACAAAACAAAAAGCCGCAAAAACAAAAACGCAAAATAAATAGCAAAAACAGACAGACCTCAGTGTAACACTCAAAACGGAACACGTTCTGCTTCCGAAAAAAGTTCTCAAACTGGAACACTTACTTCTGGGTTTGCAGTGTTTGGGTTCCAAGTTGTTTGAGTCCCAAGGCATTTGAGAACCAAGGTACCACTGTGATTTATTTCCATCAGATGAGTGTAGCCAGTGGCATGGGATAGAAGGCAGTACACAATCTTTACTACCTAGTTGTTTGGTAAGCAGAGGGAAGCCTCTGGGCAGAAGTAGGTACAACAGCAGCAACGTCATGCTTCCCAATGCTGTGCGCACCATCAAACAGGTGAATTGGCCAGGTACAAAAGAGAACATGGCTTCTGCAACTTTAAGAATGCCGATTTCAACAGGTATAGTTTGTCACTGTTGTCTGGGTGGGTGGCAGTGCTGTCATTGGGAGGGTGCCCCTTCTGCTATTCCTTCCCTCATGTGCAGTGGCTGTTCTGAACATGCACAGAGTGTGCTTTCCCCCCACCAGTGAACAGCAGCAACAAGTAACGCCAGCAAATTCGGAATTGAGCACAGGTGCTCACTATGTATGTGACTGGAAGCAAAACATACATGCTCAATAACCCGTTGAGCGAGCTTGCTTGCTTCCTTTGACTCAGTAGACACCTGAGGAGTGTTAAGAGTAAGGCAGATCTTCAACATAATTTGTCAGCTGATGAAGAAGAAAAAGAAACTAGGAGTACAGTGGTACCTCGGGTTAAGTACTTAATTCGTTCCGGAGGTCCGTTCTTAACCTGAAACTGTTCTTAACCTGAAACACCACTTTAGCTAATGGGGCCTCCTGCTGCTGCCGTGCCGCTGGAGCACAATTTCTGTTCTCATCCTGAAGCAAAGTTCTTAACCTGAAGCACTATTTCTGGGTTAGCGGAGTCTGTAACCTGAAGCGTATGTAACCTGAAGCGTATGTAACCCGAGGTACCACTGTAACTGTATCCAAGAAGGCTGTGGGGAAACAAACTAGCTACGAAATTCTCCAGGTAGGTTCTGCATGTACCAAACATTTCCTGCCCCCCGCCCCACAATTTCTTGAAAGGAAAATTTCCCCAAACCATCCACAACTTATTGGCTTATTGGACAATACTGGATAAGCAGCATGTTTTTAAAAGCTTTAGATCACTTTAAATAGCTTTGAAAGCTATTTTTGAAAACTTGTAGTGCATCTTATTTTAAAGAACAGGGAAATATTTAACAAAATAGGAACAAAGGTAGATTTGGGATAAATGGCAGGGATTGCAGTGAAGTAGTATAGTCTTTTCTTGAACTTCCATTAATTTATATTACAAATCCATTGATTAATATAAATTAAATATTTTGGTGGGAATACATAAGACATACTGATTAGGGGTATTGGGGGGGGGCTGCCTTAATTCTGCCTGATACTTTAAAGGAGATTTTACTCAGAAAAAATATTTAGTTTTCTCAGTGCAAATTAAAACCACTAAGTCATCATATAGACGTGGCTATCTATGTATTAGGGGACGCGGGTGGCGCTGTGGGTAAAAGCCTCAGCGCCTAGGGCTTGCCGATCAAAAGGTCGGCGGTTCGAATCCCCGCGGCGGGGTGCGCTCCCGCTGCTCGGTCCCAGCGCCTGCCAACCTCGCAGTTCGAAAGCACCCCCGGGTGCAAGTAGATAAATAGGTACCGCTTACCAGCGGGAAGGTAAACGGCGTTCCGTGTGCTGCGCTGGCTCGCCAGATGCAGCTTTGTCACGCTGGCCACGTGACCCGGAAGTGTCTCCGGACAGCGCTGGCCCCCGGCCTATAGATGTGAGATGGGCGCACAAACCCCAGAGTCTGTCAAGACTGGCCCGTTCGGGCAGGGGTACCTTTACCTTTACCTTTTATCTATGTATTATGTGTGTAAATGGATGAATTCTGCATTATCCTGAGCATTCAATTACACATACCCTCCCCAGGGATCAGATGATATCCCCAAGCCTGTTTCCTATTTGGGACACTTCTTCATAAGAACAATGTGCAGCTTTTGCAATGGGAGCAGGAAATCATGGCCATCTGCACCATTCTCTGTACTATTCATGTAAGTTGTACGCAATTGTTTAAAATACAATATACATTTCTATTAATATTTTATAAATTTCACTGGTTTCCCCTTTTATAACAGGGCAGACAGATAGTCACAGCTGGGGAAAACTATGGGAGAAACATATGTTGAAAATGCTGTCTATTAGAATAAAAGAAAATTATTATAAATTAATTTGGAGATGGTATTTAACACCAGTCAGGTTAAATCAAATAAACAAGGAATATTCCGTGTTATGTTGGAGGGGATGCCAGGAAACAGGGACTTATGTTCACATGTGGTGGTGGTGTAAATATGTACAATTTTGGAGAGCATCATCTTGATTATTTGACTTTGGGTTTAGAAGTGTCTAGTGCCACTGCAGATGAAGGAAGTTAAGTAGCTATCTCCCACTGAAAGTCCCCGTTGGGAGTTTCACGGGGCAAAAGTATCCAAAATAGATAGTGTTCACTCAGAAAAGAGACTTTAGAGACTTTGTATTAATTGATCGCTACAGGCAGGCTGGGAGAGAGATTAAAAGGAGCGTCAAGAAGATTGAAAGGAGGCGATAACCAGAGGCGGAGACGGAGGGGGCAGGAGGGGGAGAGAAGAGCTAAGCTTGGGACACGGAGGAGACGAACCTTGCCCCCCTCCTCCCCAATATTCTTAACAGCCCCGCGGGTATTTAACAGCGGTGTGCAAACAGAACAACTTTTGCCGATTTTGAGCCTCCGCCCCCCCCCTTGTTCTCTCTCTGTACTTTTTCGGCTCCTGCCGGCTTCCGCAGCCCTCGCTGCTTGTCGGACGCGGGAGGAAAGCACTGTGTGAGCTTGAGCACGTACGCCAGCCCCTACCTCTATTGGGCCGCGAATAAGCTGAAATTGCGAAACCTGGTTTGGAAATCTGGCTGGATTTTAACGAACTTAACCATCGCCCAGGACTTAACGTTAACTAGAAATACGAGAGTCGTGACGTCCCTTGGTTTTTGTTTAATTCGGAGAATACCTTCTTTCTGAAGACGGTGGAAGCTCCGTCCCTCATCCCACTCCAGCTGAAATTTGGGAGTGAAACCTAGCCACCTTCTCTTTCCCTCCAGACCACATAAACATCGTAGAAAGACTGGGATACTTATAGGACCCCAAGCATTGCCCTACCCCCTGCCCCCTTTTCTCTCCCCTTTTCTTCTCCCGCGTTTGCCCCCCCTCCCACCCGCTTCTCCCGCCCACCCCCCGGATTTGCCCTGGCTACCCCCACGGAGACGCCAACCTGAACAAAGTTTGAACATTGGATTGCCGTTAAAACCAGAATTTTGGATTGGGTCAAACAAGTGGCTGAAGTCAAATTAGAAGAAAGAACCTCAAAACTTCCTCTACTGCTATTGTATTTCCTATAATCTCTCTCTTGACTTTCTCCCTTTTCCAGCTTCTTCTCCATTTTTCCCCTTTCCCTTTTCTAACTTCTCTCTTTCTCCCTTTTTCCTCTTTATTGAATTTTAATGTTTTGACCTGTCCAAGAAGCAGGCCAATGGAAACCCCTTTTAGATCGTGCGCCCCCTTCTAGATTGTGCGCCCCCTAGGGGTCAGCAGAAAGAAACATTAGCTGGTTTATCCTTAAAGACTGAGGAGGAGGGACGGAATAGGCTGGGCGGATGGCGGGGAGAGACGGGAAAAAGTCGGTGGGAACACCAATAGAGAGGAAAATCTCAAGGCAAGAGGAAATAAGGGATCTAGATGCTTTATGGCTGAAAATAAAAGAGGAATTCAGACAGAACGAAACCCACATGGAAAAAAAAACTAGGAGAGATGCAGGAATCTTTTGATAAAAAAATAGAGGTTGTGGTAGGGGAACTTTCAAACAAAATCAAAGATCTAACGGTCAGAACAAAGTCTGTAGAAGACTCAAATAGGAAAATACAGAAAGATACGAAAGACCAGAGAAGAGAAGTAGAAAAAATTAAGGAGAACTTTGAAGAATTAAACAGAAGCCAAGATCAAGTGTTAGATAATCTAGCCATGATGGAAATGAAGCAAAAGCAGTTAAATTTGAAATTTAGAGGAATAGGGGAAACAAGGGAGGAAGATATAAAAGGAAAAATGACAAAAGAATTGGCGAGGTGGCTAGCATTGAGAGAAGAAGAAGTTGCACAAACCATAGAAAATGCCTTTAGAATAAAAATAAGATCGAAGCAAAACAAACAGAAAAGGACCCCAGGAGATTGCTTAGTGATCTTCAGATCGATAGAGATGAGAAACATAATTTTGAGAGAAAGCTATCAGAGGAAATTAGTGATTGATGGGAAACCAATTATTATTTTTAAAGAAATACCAATCAGGCTCCTCCGCAAGAGAGAGGGCTACAAACAGTTAGTCAACACTTTGAAAAAAAATGGCATACAACATAGATGGGAATTCCCTGAAGGGATCTCATTCTTCTACAAAGGGAAAAGATTCAAGATAACAGAGATTCAGGAAGTCAGTAAATTCCTTCGCAGATATGAAAAAGAACTTGGGGGGTTGTTGGAGAGATATGGGGGGACGCGAGAGGGAGGGAGAGGGAGGAGCGGGGAGAGGGAGGGGGAAGAGGGAGGGGTGGGAGAGGGTGGGGGGAGGACGAAGAGGAAGAAGCGAAGGAAGAAGAGGTAGAGGAGGAACAGGAGGAAGCAGAGAATCAAAACACTCGAATTTAAATTAGTTAAAACTTAAAACCTAAACCGACAAATTACTGACTTTTCAATAAGTAAAAGTAAAAATGAATCTTAAAATTTTAACATGGAATGTAAATGGATTGAATGAAAAAACAAAAAGGAATAAAATTGCAAATGTGTTGAAGAAGAAAAAATTGGATGTCATCTGTATACAAGAGACCCATGTAGTCAAAAAGCACAAGCATGTATTAATAAATAAGAGCCTAGGAATAGAATTCATAAACTCTGGGAGAGAGAGAAAAAGGGGAGTGGTAACTTATGTCAACGAAAAATGGGAACCCAAACTGACCTATAAGGATGAAGAAGGAAGAATACTAGGGGTTCAAATAAGTTTTCAAGGAGAAAAGATTGACGTGGTAAACATCTATGCCCCAAACTCAAACAGGTCAGAGTTCTATAAAAAATTGGAACAGATATTATTAGAACTAGGAAATAATAAGATGATATTATTGGGAGATTTCAATGCAGTGCCGACATTAGAAATGGACAGACAGACAGACAAGAGAAAACGAAAACAAGGAAAGTTACCGGAATCATTCCAAGATTTGGAGGAGAACATGGACCTAACGGATGTATGGAGACACAAGCACCCAACAGAAAAACAGTTTACCTTTTTCTCAGAAGTACATAAAAGCTGGGGAAGAATAGACCAAATTTGGACCTCAAGAGAAATCACTCTAAGAGTGGAAAAATGTGAAATTCAACCGAGAACCCTCTCCGACCATAACTCAATAACTTTGGAATTAAAAGGAGAGGTAAATGGAGGTTTCAGATGGAGGTTGAACGACTTTCTGTTGGACAATGATGAGGTGATCGAAAAAGCCAAAGCTACACTAAAAGAGTATTGGGACCTGAATCTCAATACAGGAATAAACATAGAAACAGTCTGGGACGCTAGCAAGGCGGTCCTAAGAGGTTTCTTTATCCAGCAAAGTAACTACAAGAAAAGAATAAGGCAACAAAAAACGGATGAAATACTTAAACAATTAAGGGAGTGCGAGAAGAAATTAATAGAACACCCGAAGGACGAGCAAAGTCTACAATCAATAAAAATATTACAAAGACAATATTCAATATTAACGAACCAGGAAATAGAATGGAAAATTAAGCTAATGAAGCAGAGATATTTCGAATCGGCGAACAAAACGGGAAAATTCCTAGCCTGGCAACTAAGAAAAAGACAGAAGCAGAATGTTATAAATAAAATAATGGTAGAAGAAGAATTAATAGTTGACCCAAAAAAAATACAAAAAAATTTTCTCAATTTTTATGAGGAATTATACAAGAAAGGAGAAGAAGACCCAGCCCAAATAGAAAAATATTTAGAGAATAGCTTAGGGAAAACTGTCACAGAAGAAGAAAGAACCCAACTAAATAGACCTATAAGTATGGAGGAGATTGAAAATGCGATAAAGAAAATAAAATTGGGGAAGGCACCAGGACCGGACGGGTTATCGGCTAAATATTACAAAGTTTTGGGAGGCCAAGTAGCACAAGCACTCTGTGACACCATGAACAATATTTTAAAAGGAGGGAAAATACCCGAGACGTGGAGGGAAGCTTTTATAACACTAATCTCTAAACCAGATACGGACAAATCAAATATGAAGAATTATAGGCCAATATCGTTATTAAATAACGATTATAAAATATACGCAGACATCATGGCGAACAGATTGAAGAAATGTTTAACAAGGCTAATTCACAAGGACCAAGCCGGTTTCCTCCCAAACAGATTCCTGAAAGATAATGTGAGGCACGTCATTAATCTAATCGAACACTTGGAGATTAATAACAACATCCCGGCGTCCTTGATATTTGTAGATGCAGAAAAGGCGTTCGATAATGTCTCCTGGCGGTTTTTATTAAAATCGATGGAAAAGGCAGGGATTGAAGGGGAATTCTTGAAAGGAATACAGGCAATATATTCAAACCAACATGCCAAACTGATTATAAATAACAATATTACGAATAAATTTAAAATAGAGAAAGGGACAAGGCAGGGATGCCCCCTCTCCCCGCTCCTGTTTATTTTGGCATTGGAAGTCCTGGCGAACAAAATAAGGTCCAAAACAGAGATAAAAGGGATTAAAATAGGATTTAAAGAGTATAAATTAAAAGCTTATGCGGACGACTTGATGTTATCTCTAGAAGAGCCGCAAGAAAACGTGGGCAAAGTATTGGAAATTATGGAGGAATACGGCAAATTATCGGGCTTCAAGCTGAACAAGACTAAAACAAAAATGTTAATAAAGAACCTGAGAAACGATGTGAAGGAAAGACTAGAGAAACAATATGGAATCAAAGTGGCCAAAAAAATAAAATATTTAGGAATCTGGCTTACATCCAAAAACATAAATTTAATTGAAGACAACTATATGTCAATATGGAACAAAGTGAAAAAAGATTTGGACATTTGGAATAGGGTGAATCTTTCATGGCTGGGCAGGATGGAAGCAATAAAAATGAACATACTCCCTAGGATGTTGTTCTTATTCCAAAACATACCTGTCATTAGAGGGCTTAAAATATTTAAGGATTGGCAGAAGACTCTGTCAAGATTCATATGGCAGGGAAGAAGGCCAAGGATCAGATTCAAATTATTAACAGATCGAAAGGAGAGAGGAGGACTGGCAGTACCGGATTTAAAAGTATATTATGAGGCGGCCTGTCTCTGATGGGTTAAAGATTGGATAACCCTAGAGGATACAGACTTGTTAGACCTGGAAGGGGCCGACAACAGACTCAGTTGGCATGCCTACCTCTGGTCAAAGAAAGAAAAAGTACACAAGAGTTTTTCTAGCCACATTATTAGAGGCCCTCTATATGAAGTCTGGGAAAGAAACAAGAAATTGTTGGAGGGGAGAACCCCCTGGTGGCTATCCCCAACAAATATCTTATCAATAAAAAAAACAAATATGGAAGAGCAAAAACTGACATATGAAGATTTATTAGTAAGATCTCAAGATAGCTGGAAACTAAGACCTTATGAAGAACTAAAGGAGAAGTTATCGGGATGGCTACTGTATCACCAAATAAATGCAAAATGGTCAGAAGACAAGAAAATAGGAATGAATGAAAAGAAGTCCAAATTTCAGATTGAAGTAATTGAGAGTAAATCGAAGATATTATCCAAGATGTACAATATACTACTGGAATGGGAGACTAAAGATGATAAAGTCAAAGAAGTTATGGTTAAATGGGCGAAAGATCTGGGACATAATATAGAATATGAAAAATGGTCAAAATTGTGGAATGAGGGACTAAAATTCACGGCGAGCGCGGCAATTAGGGAAAACCTAGAAAAGATGATTTATAGATGGTACCTTACACCAGAAAAATTGAATAGAATGTACAAAACTGCAGACAAGGCTTGCTGGAAATGTAGAACAAAAGAAGGCAATTTTATACATATGTGGTGGACATGTGAGGAAGTTAAAAAATTTTGGGACCAGATATACAACGAGTTAAAAAAGATATTTAGATACACATTTCCCAAAAACCCAGAAGCCTTTTTATTAGGGATGGTGGGGAAAGAAATCCAAGAAAAAGACAAAACTCTATTTCAATATTCAACCGCAGCAGCCAGAATGTTAATTGCCCAAAATTGGAAAAGTACAAATCTTCCAACAGTGAGGGACTGGCAATTAAAATTATACGACTTTATAGAATTGGCAAGACTGACACAAAAAATTAGAAATTACAAAAATACAAAGTTAAAAGAGGACTGGAACAAATTTATAGTTTATTTTGAAAGCAATTTTAAAAACCTACCAAATACAGCAGGTTTGATTTAAAACTTTCGATGTTGCAAACTAAAAACAAATACCAGCGGTAAAAAAGAAACTATTGAAAGTAAGAACCCGAAATCAGTAGGGAAGGAAGTCAACAGTTTTTACGTTGTATGTTGTAGTTTTTTGTTTTTTCTCTCTTTTTTTTTCCCTTCCCTTATCCGCTTTATCCTATTTTTTCTTTTTTCTTTTTTTTTTCTTTTTTCCTGTACTTAAGTGACGGGATATTCTGTTGAATGTATTTGTTTTTTTCTTTTTGTGTGCATAAAAGGAATTTAATAAAAAGAATTTTTAAAAAAAGTAGCTATCTCCCACTGGCATTCAGGAGCAGTTGGGTACTGTCCTTGTTTGAAAATCACACCCAGTTCAAATATATTAAAATTCAGCATTCAATGAGTTGAAATGTGACTTCATTAATACATACTGTGAAAAGTTATTGGCAAAATGAAACCGATGAGCCTAGTTGGTTCCCTTAGTACCCCAAGATGAATGAACTGCTTGAGCTTTCCAAGATATGTGTGTGTGTGTGTGTATTTATATTCACCCTTGGGTAAAAAAGGAAGTCTTTAAAAAAATCAGCTTGGTAGATAGGAGACCACAACTATAGCTCTCATTTAATGTAGTTATTGCTCTCCATATTACGTTTAGCCTACCAGTGTATTAGCAGAGTCCCCTGCAATCGTGGAATGGCAATGTTTGAGAGACCTTGCTTAAAATAGAGCCCACAATTCTTTTTCTGTCTCGGAAAAGTAAACGGTCAATGCACTGTGCAACTTCAAAGAGTTATTTTGATCTCCTTTGAAGTTTCCCCAATTCACTTTTGTTAAATAAACTTAACACAGACTCCTAAATTTGGGTTCTTGCAGGAATTTTCCTTCCCCTTGGCAGCAGCCTCCCATAGACGATTATGTTGATTCTGAAACTAGGAGACTTGCATAAATATGCCCTGTAGGGGAGCGAGTTCTTGATGAAATCGTGGATGTTCCAGCCGTCATTTTCAAATATGAAAACAGAATACTAGAATATCACTACCGGCAAGTTATGTTCCAAATCAATATGTGACAGGTCATATCGATACCATATACTTGAAGCTCTCTTATACTACTTTAGCAGTCATGGGAAATCCTGGGAACTGTAATGTGTTAAGGGTGTTGATCCAGCACCCTTAGCAAACGCAGGACTTTGCAAGGCTGTCGAAGTGCTATAAGAGTACTTTAAGAATACTCAAGGCAACAATAACAGACCCTCCATGTGTCCCTATTTTCCAAGGACGTCCCAAATTTACACAAGCCGTCCCAGTTTCTGATTTGACCCCAGAATGTCCCGCTTTCCCTTAGGGCATCGCTTATTTTCACTGGAGAAATGTTGGAGTGTATGGAGTTATATGACCCCCGAGCCAAGGAGATAAGTAATTATACAATCTTTAGAAGGCAGCCCTGTGTAAGGATTTTTTTAAAGAAATGTTTAATGTTTAATTCTGTTTTTATATATGTTGCAAGTCACAAACCCAGTCAGATGAACATAATAATAATAATAATAATAATAATAATAATTGCTGTCCCTATTTTCATCAGAGAAATGTTGGAGGGTATGACAGGTTTCTTCACATCAGCATGCACGTCACCTCTCTCTCCATTCTCTCCCATGCTCTCTCCTATTCAGACTGTTCCTTCAGGACGTTCTCCTCTTCTCTCAGTCCCTTGGGACCATTATTCTCACCAATATCCTGTAATGGCTTGGGTCTCTCCCACAGACACGAGACAACTCCAGCAGTCAATTATTTCAGATTTATTGCTCAAACAAACAAATCATGACGGGGCTCAGCTACTCAGCGTCCTCCCCGATGAAGCAGTTGCTGGGACTGAGCCATGCCCCCTTTCCCCCCGACAGGAAAACACCAACTTTTTGCGCCTCTCGCAAAGTCTCGAGAGCCTATCAGTTTTTGGGGAGGCTATTGCCGGTCTTCCTGTGTCTGATTCACTGCTGGAGTTGACAGGCTGCTTATTCTCACTCGGACTTTCCCCTCCCTGATCTCTGTGCTCAGAGAGCAAGTTGCGGCTGCAGCCTGCCATAGCCTCCTCCCTGCATTCCAGCCTTATCTGTTCCCTCTGTCTGCCAGTGTTCCTATTTCCTGTCAGCAAAGGGCCATCGCTGACATTTTCCTTTCCTAGGTCCAGGGCTTTTTTCCAGCCACAATTCACTAGAACTCAGTTCCTGTTAGAATTCCTGCTCCATGATTGCAGTCATGGGATTGTTGTCTTTCACATGACGTTGTATGTTTTGACTCCACAGAGTGGGAAGTGACGGAGACAGGATGTTTGTGTTACTGTGTTCCGTGAAGTGGGACTATTGTCCTTTGTACTTTTTCTCTTTGCTGTCTGATGCTAGAGAGCGAGGGAGCCATGTTGCAGTGCTCTGTGTGTGTTTATATGTAAATAAAGGAGATTAGCCAAAATGCTGAGTTGCTGAGGTCTGTCATGCGCATGATGCGCAAACTCTGCAGATCCCTAAGTGTGCCGGTGTTGGCTGGCATCGGTTGCTGTGATGTTCGGGCTGAAGAAAGTTTATGAAACTCCTGAACGATCGACCAGGAGGGAGGGAACATGCCAGTCGGGCATGTGTCTCTACCAGGGTCCTGAACTTCCGACAATTCCAACCCCTCTTGGTTGGGTGCTATTGCCATGAAAAGAGAAGGGGTGGTGGTTCGTGGTGAGCTCCAGAACCTCTTTTCCTAGAAAAATAGCACTGCCTAGGTCCTGTGCTTCTCTAAGCCTGCTACCTCTTTAGCCTCCACATTCTTCAGCCCCTGCTACTCTTAACTAATTCCTTTAGTCAAGGATGGCTAACCTGTGATACTTTAAATGCTGTGGGACTACAACTTCCATCATGTCTGACAATTGGACATGCTGCCGGGGGGCGGGGAGTTGGAGGGACACAGCTTTCCCACCCCTGATGTAAATGAAGAATAACCTTCATTCTGAATACATTTCAGAATCCATGTTACAGAGGCAGGAAGAGGAAGTAAATTATACAGAAACTGGAATAAACCAGGCTGCTTCTTGCATGTTCTCCAAGAGCTGACCTTTTTAATGAGTGTTCCGTATTTTCCTTCTTCTAACATAATGTCTCCTCACTGAGAGAAATGTCCTTCAATCTACGGGCACTGCACGGTTTGGAAAACTACACAAATATCAGATTTCTATTGCTAATTTTGTGAAATGCTGGAAACTGTTGTTGGAGAAGCAGTGTGAGGGGTGACAAATTACAGCACATATAAGCGGTGAATTTCTTTCTCTGCATTTAATAATGTTGACATTAAACTAGACATTCTACTGTCCTTTAAACAATGGTAGCTGAAATCAATAAAATGTCATGTTCACCTTAGTTTTGATTATTATGTTAATGTATGTGGTAGTTGACAAAAGCACGCTATTTTTGCAACCTTAAAATGTTGTGCTAGCTTGTGGCTGGATTTGTGCCTCTTCTTTACAACCTATTTAGCATATCCCATCACCTCTCACTTCTGTGCCTAAAGCAAAGTTTGAAAACAAACTAAAGCCTCATGCTCAAAGATTTCTTTAGTAGCACACACGCTAACAAACAGAAGATCTAGTGACCAAAGAAAATGAAATCCACGTTCATTTGGGGAATGAGGTGGCTTACTAGGCATAGAAAGAGGATATCAGGGATATATGAAGTTTTTTTTCATTATTTCCAGGACCTTAAAAAACTCAGCTAGAGTGGGGAGAAAGCATACATACACTGAAGCAGACAGACCTATTGAATCAAATTAAAAAACACAGCATTCCCGCTTAACCAGATATTGGATTGGGTTCAGAGCTTATCAGCCTATTGACAAATTGGACATTTAGCTGCCCAGTGGGGGGATGCTAAGCAACTGAGCCCCAGCCATCCTCACCATTCCTGATCAATGTACTTTTTCTCCTCTGTCCATCACTTGTGCCGTGATGCAAAATTAAAAGGGAAGTATATGGAATGAAGGAGTAGGAGAGCAAAACTGGACACTTGGACAGAAGAGGACTAATGGGACCAGAGGAATAACAGGACTAATGTGTGAGCAGCTTAAAGCTTAACCCATAACAAACTACAGCTCCCTGGATTTTGAGGGGGGAGTGACTTAAGTGTATGGTGTGCAGATAGCTCAAATAAATAGAGAAAAGATTTTTAAAGCCCTATGTTGGAAACAATATCTGATGAATGGCTAATTATTAGCCAGACTTAGCTTTCATTTACACAAGATCAATTATTATTGAAGTTAGCAAGAACTGCCATAGGCAGCATTTAGCTTAATAAATAGGTCGGTTTTCAGGGTCAACTGCTGCTCTAACATCTTCCAGCTCCCTACAATCTCATTGCCACCTCACCCCGCCTTGTCTCCATCCTGACCAAAAGCAGTTGGAACAGCCCCCCTCAGGTTTTCTCTTGCTTCGTATTTGCACAGTTTACAAGGTACAGTGGTACCTCAGGTTACATACACTTCAGGTTACATACATTTCAGGTTACAGACTCCACTAACCCAGAAATAGTACCTCGGGTTAAGAACTTTGCTTCAGGATGAGAACAGAAATCATGCGGCAGCGGCGGCGCAGCGGCAGCAGAAGGCCCCATTAGCTAAAGTGGTGCTTCAGGTTAAGAACAGTTTCAGGTTAAGAACGGACCTCCAGAACGAATTAAGTAACCAAAGGTACCACTGTACTTGCATTTTCTCCCCTTGGTTTTAACAAACCTGTATTTGGGATGTGGAGAATGTAATTCATTTTTTTCTAGAAAGCAATCTCCCTGAGGACTACCCAGACTACCTCCTTATGTGCACAACGCCATGCGCCCCTGCCTGGCACATGAGTGTTTGCCTGATGGCAGCAGGTGATGGGAAACTTCACCCTCCGCATGTCCTACCCCTGCCTGGCGCACCAGCACTCTCCAATTGGTGGTGGGGAATGGTGGTCCCCTGCCCACAAATATTGAGGGCCACTTCTGCCCCCCATAGTTGGCACCTCTGGCTCCCACACTTATTTTAGGAAGCCACAACTGTTTACAATGGTATCATATCACAGTGCTTAAAATATATAGTGTGAATGTGGCCTATATCTGGTCTTAGAAGCTTACAAAAAGCTTGGCCTATTACTCAACATCCAAAACACCAAGGTGCTGCATGGGCAAGCACAAAACAACCCATCTGCAGCACCACAAATCCAACTCAATGGTGCAGTGTTGGAAAGTGTCAATCACTTCTCCTACCTGGGCAGTTTCTTTCCACAAGGGCCGACATTGAAACCGAAATCCAGCATCGCCTGAGCTCTGCAAGTGCAGCTTTCTCCTGATTGATGTGCAGAGTGTTTGAGGACTGGGACATTCACAGGGAAACCAAAATGATTGTTTACAAAACTATTGTACCACCAACCTTACTGTATGCTTGTGAAACATGGACCACTTATCAACGTCATCTCCAACTCCTCAAAAGATTCCATCAATGGAGTCTCCTATTCTGGGCTTCTGGTGCACCGGGGTTTACACAAGCATAATAGAGTTAGCCAGGATGCCAGAAGGGATACAATTTATGAGCTTTCTCCATTATCTGCACTGCAGGGGGTTTTCAGTCAACAGTGCAAAGGCTGAGCTGAAGCATTCCCTGCTGGTTACCTGCTTTCAACAATAGAGGTTGCTGTTTGGTAGTACCCAATTGGTTAACTGTCAGATTCTAGAGCTCCCTATTGGTGGCTCTTAGGTAATTCACAAAATACAGAGTCAATTCATAAAACACAGTGTTCATTCATAAAGCAGTAACACAAATCTCCATTGCTACATATTGGGTGTATATTTCAGCAGTTGAATGTACAAGTTTATGGCCATGCTGTAGTGTAGTGTTTATGCAACTATGAATAAAAGGTGGCTGGGCTCATTGTCTCAAGGTCTGGGGGGGGGGGAGAGGTGACAAAACTGATTTCCAATAAGTGCCCCCCCCCTTTATTTCCATAACAAGTCCTTGAGTCTGTACTCTGAATGGTGACACCAGTGACCTAGAAGGTGCAGGGCTTGTCAGTCCAACCCTTGCACAGTCTCATCAGGGCTGACCTTAAGGCAATTGGAGGAACTGGGCCAAATTGGGCCCTGTGGGCTGCTCCCAAAAAGGCCCCCACACCAGGGCAATCTAGATGGATTTTATTTATATCTATAAGATTTTGCAGACTTTGGCTGTGAACTGGGGCCCTACCAAACCAAACCAAACCAATAAAATAAAATAAATGAAGTTGCACCCCACTGCTTCAATTTGGGCCCCACTGGCTAGCTCTGAGTCTAAGAGTTCCTGGGCCTGAGTTGCTCAGCCCTTGCATGAAGTCTTGGGTTTCCATTTTTCGGAGAGGGGAGACTGAGGCACTGGGGAGCTGGCAGGCTGGCGAGGCCCCCTAGATTTAGAGGCCCAAGTTGTCCTGCCCTCACATGAATATTGGGTTTGCAATTTTGGGAGAGGGAAGACTGCGGCACTGGGGAGAGGGCAGGCTGGCGAGGCCCCCTAGATTTAGAGGCCCTAGGCTTCAGCCTACTTAGCCTATACATAAATCTGGCACTGCCAGTAAGCAACAGTGATTCCCCTGCCAGGAAGCTGATATAGCACTACATCCCCCCCAGCAAGCCACCTCTGGCTATTATTTGCAGGAAGGTTTTGCTCCAGTCAGCATTGAACCTGAAGTCATCCTGATTTACCTGCTCTCCATTTATTTGTATTCCTGTTGATGGTTTGTTCATTCCACACCTTTCACCCCATCACTTTTCTAACTGCAAAAGAAACCATTTTTCAAATGTAGGTTTGTTGTGCTAGGGTAGCAGAGATTTGGTCTACTTTAATTGTGCAAATCTAAACTTCCAGGTATGCTCACAAATCCCTTCTGGAACAAACTGACAGTCTGGAGGCACCCAAAGACCCAGCAAACTAATGATCACTTTTGAAGGAGCCAGCAGGTGGATCAACTACCTGCAGTGAGAATGCAACAGGGACAGAAAAAGAAAAACACACATCACAAAATGGGACCATCTCTTTGTTAAACTCTTCAGTTTGCCTAATGAAATCCTGACACTGCAGCATTTTCAAAGCTCCACTCTGGGCAACATTCCGAACCGTTTTCCAGATTGGCTGACCCACTGCTTGGAGAGTAATTTATTTATTGAATTTATATTCCACCCTTCCTCCTGAAGAGCAGGCTGGGGAGCTGCATCTGATGGATTGCTTAGTTGCCCACTGGGAAGATATATATAACAGACTCTGGCATATGTAGCAGGAAGAAAGAAACTGTATTTTCCTAAAGCTCTTCTCTTAACGTGATGAAAGAAATATGCATAGTTCTTGCTACACATTCCTGGTATGGCAAGTTATTCAATTGCAGCTATTTCCCAGGTTTCCCCAGGTGAGACTACAGGCAACTGAGAGAAGCGGCTGTGGAGTTGGAGGACTCTTGCAATTTATGGACCTGGTTCAATATTAGCATGATTAACCAGATATGGGACTGCAGTTATAGGTATTAAAAGGGAGAGGGGGGCTATGCTGAACGTGGGAGATCTTGAGTTCTAGGGGACAAAGCATTTGTTGAAGGAGATCCGCACCCCACCCCACTCACAGTGTTCCTAAAAACACACTTTGGTACATCTTGACTTTGGTACATCTTGACTTTGACACATACAAGTGAGTAGAGTATCTGTCATTCATGCCTTTTGTTGTTGTTGTTGTTGAGTCGTTTAGTCATGTCTGACTCTTCATGACCCCATGGACCAGAGCACACCAGGCACTCCTGTCTTCCACTGCCTCTGCAGTTTGGCCAAACTCATGTTGGTAACTTCGAGAACACTGTCCAACCATCTTGTCCTCTGTTGTCCCCTTCTCCTTGTGCCCTCAATCTTTCCCAAAATCAGGGTCTTCTCCAGGGAGTCTTCTCTTCTCATGAGGTGGCTAAAGTATTCATGCCTAGAGGGGCAGAATAAAAAAGGCTTTGGGATGGCATTGCCCTTAGTCAAAACTTGCCCACTATACCTGAAAATGGCCAATTCAGCCTCAATAATAGGTGCTCTGAAATATCCAACAACCCCCCATCATAATGAAGGCAATTTTGCTAGTTATAAAGATAAAACACATCTACAAGGTTTGCTTGTAATAGGACATGCTGTTTTCTGTGGGCTGGCTGTGATTATGAAACAAAATGGGGGAAAAATAATAAGAATGTGAAATCCATCACCTCTTTAAAATGGGCAATTTAACAAAAGCCTTATTAACAACAAAAATTGAAGTTCTAAAGAAGCTGTTCTTGGTGAAACTGTAACTCTTGGGGTGGGGAAAGGGGAGGGGGGAAAACAGTGCTGGCAATTAAAATTCAAGTCCAATCTGCAAGTGTTATCAAATTAGAAAGACAGGAATTAATTAAGTTCTAGGAATGAGAATCCAGCATTTTTAATGATAAGCTAGGAAAGAATTTGCTTAATCAAATGCCACACTGACATTGGTTTTATTGATCCTTTTGCATGGCTGCCTTATTGAACCTCAGTTTTAAGGAGAGAAATTGGAGGATCAAAACAGCTGCAGTGTTGCCAAAGGAATGATCTGCATACCGGTGAGTGTCAAATTCCGGTGACATTTAGGTTTTCAGCATTGCAAAATCCATTTTTTTGATTTTTCTCAAAAGCTGCTGGCTATCCTTGTTCTCTTTTCAATGTTGTCAGCTTTCTTCAACAGACACTTTGCACTTTCCCCTTACTTGGTAGCTTGATAAAAAGGCATTTGTTTTTCTTCCTTAATGGCATTGTTCTTGTTTTTCTCCCTTCTTCTTCATTTTATTCCCTGGATGATGTCTGTACAACTTGCAACCCACTGAGTTGAGCAGAACCAACCCAATGTGGATTTTGGTTTGCCAAAGAGGTGAGTGCCATTGTGTTTTGTAGTACAGTGGTACATTGGGTTAAGAAATTAATTTGTTCTGGAGGTCCATTCTTAACCTGAAACTGTTCTTAACCTGAAGACCACTTTAGCTAATGGAGCCTCCCGCTGCTGCCGTGCCGCCGGAGCACAATTTCTGTTCTTCATCCTGAAGCAAAGTTCTTAACCCGAGGTACTATTTCTGGGTTAGCAGAGTCTGTAACCTGAAGCGTCTGTAACCTGAAGCGTCTGCAACCTGAGATACCACTGTATTCAGTTGCACACATAGGGGTTCTTTATCCACATTATGATGGACATGCATAGGTCAAGGCAGAATTTGTTGCCTCAATGATGCTTCCACTCATTAATTTCTTTTCTCTTGAATATCCTTCTGAAGAGAGCAATGGAAAGTTGGAAGCTAATTTTTTCTGCCTGTGGATTCTAGCATATCTATTGCTCTTTATTGCAAGCACTTATTTACACAGATATAAGAAGAAGAAAAAACACCTCTCTCTCTCTCCCTGGCGTATGTTTGTTTATGATCACAGAAAATTTCGATGGGCATGTTCTGAGCTCCAGAATACTCTACCATATTCTGCACAAAACAGGTGATTACAGATAAGAACACCCAACATGCTTAGCTTTGCAGTATATAGATTTCCATTCATTTTGAAGGAATGGCGCTGCGAAGGAAAACCCTGCAGACAACCTGTCATGTGGAGGAACACATCTTTTACAGGTACCTTTCTAAGAGCTTATTGCTGAATTGGCTCCTTTTTTTATTCCTCCTTCAGGAAAGCATTGTTCTACTGAAAAATAGCATCCCACCCATCCAGAGAGTATTTCTGAATATGCTCCAGGATACATTTGAAGATTCAGATCTATTTACGAGGTGGAAGATCAGGAGGAGAGCGCGGGGGGGGGGATTATTACCCAATTGTTTGCCTGTGTCCCCAACTGCACTTCTTAAAGTTGATGCAAAGCTCTTAGATTTCTGTTCTTCTGTGCATACATTTACAGCTAAAACGCAGGTGCTAATTACAAACTGTACCTCACAGTTTAGCATCAGCTGAAGGAAGAAATTTGAACAAAAGCAACTAGCGAAAGGGTATAAAAGGCATAGCATGAACCAATAACCTCGTAGGCTTTCCACCATACTCTTTTCTTAGGCCTTTATTATTTTACTGCTTAACATCCATAACATTTATTTTAAAAGCTAGGCTAGCGGGCCTTGATTTCATGAAGAAAATGGTCCAAAAATAGCTATCAGCCATAGATTCAGTGGCAGTGTGAGTCTGAGTACCAGCCGCTGGTGAAAAATAACAATGGTTCCCAACTATATTCATGCTGTTGTGAGTCTGAGGATTGCACAAAAGAGTGTTAATAGGCTGGGATGACTAGTTAGCGGCTCTTAATAGCTCGATAGGAGAAAATGGTTGAGTTGGACATAGGTCATCCATTGAGAATTAGGAGAAAGTATGGAAAGGTGAGTTATCTTCCTTGTTCCCTAGTTTTGGGAATGGGGCTATGGCTTGAAGGGAGGGGGACTGACATTTATAGGGCAGAGATAGAGGCAGAGTGAGTTTTAAGCCAAAGGCACATAGGGACTGCTTGTATTATTATTATTATTAATTGAATTTATATACCACCCTATACCCAGGGATCTCATGGCTGTTCATAGAATAAAATCAATATATAAAACCACAAAATACCTAATAAAAATAAAACAACACCCCAATAGACACCCCCCCCACACACACACACAAACTTTTTTTTTTAAAAAAAGGGGGGGCACAGGATGTAACTCGGATCAACCAAAGGCCTTATTAAAAAGGAATGTTTTTTTGCCTGACACCTTAAGGTGTATAATGATGGCACCAAGCGAACTTCCCTGGGGAGAGCGTTCTACAGACGGGGAACCACTGCAGAGAAGGCCTGTTCTAATGTTGACACCTTCCGGACCTCTCAAGGAGGAGGCACATGAAGGAAGGCCTCAGAAGAGGATCTCAGGGTCCGGGTAGGTTCATATAGAAAGAGGCGGTCCTTGAGGTATTGTGGTCCTGAGCCGCTGTATATCTCTCAGGGGGTCTGATGAGTGTCAGTGGAACTATTGCCTGCTAGAAGGGCTTATGCTGTTTGTTCCACCTCTATTATTCAATAATTATAATTCTTTTTTATTAATTATTATTACTATTATTTAAATATCAATACCGTCCTTCACCCGAGGTTCACAGGGCAGTTTGTAATAATAATAATAATAATAATAATAATACATACATACATACATACATACATACATACATACCATAGTAACAAACAAAAAGCAATAAACCCCTCACTGTTGTTGTGGTTGCTGCTGGCATCTGACTACCTTGGGAGGAAATGGAACAGTGGAGCCAGTGTTGTGTACTGGTTAAGAGTGGTGGACTCGTAATCTGGTGAACCGGGTTCGCGTCTCCACTCCTCCACATGCAGCTGCTGGGTGACCTTGGGCTAGTCACACTTCTCTGAAGTCTCTCAGCCCCACTCACCTCACAGAGTGTTTGTTGTGGGGGAAGGAAGGGAAAGGAGATTGTTAGCCGCTTTGAGGCTCCTTAGGGTAGTGATAAAGCGGGATATCAAATCCAAACTCTTCTTCTTCTTTGGGGGTGAAGTCAAACTGCTGAAGAGTTTAAAAGGCCATAGATTGCTTACTTAGTCAAAGGCCTGGAAGAAGAGGATGTTTTTGTCTGGAACCTAAAGATATGCAACCAAGGTGACAGGTAAGCCTCCCTGCGGAAAACATTCTACAAATGGGGAGCCACCACAGAAAAGGCTCCTTCTTGTGCTGCCACCCTCCAGACCTTTTGAGGGGAAGGCATATGAAGAAGGGCCCAACATGATGATTGCAGGGCCCTGGTCAGTTCTTTTGGGAATAGGCGGGCCTTAAGGCATTGTGGTCTTCAGTCATTTAAGGCTTTGTAGGTCAAGACCAGCTCTTTGAATAGGCCCCAGAAACTAATTGGCAGCCAGTGCAGTCGGGCCAAGACAGGTGTACCACCTTGGCCCATCATGACAGTGCTGATATCACCACAGCGTCAGCATGCCCTGTGGCATGCTGATGTCACTTGTACACACCGGGGGAGGGCTTGCCACACATGATATGCGCATGGCTCAAGGCATGTGCACGCTGCCGAGTGGAACATTGGAGGCCCTGGCACCTTCATTTAAAATTTGAGGGTGCCCGGGCAGTCAGGGCACTGCATAGTTGACGCCTGTGGGCCAGGATTGGCACTATGTGCTCAAACCATCTTACCCCAGTGAGTAACTTGGCCACTGAATTCTACCCCAGCTGAAGTTTCTCAACTGTCTTCAGAGGCAGCCCCAGATACAACGCACTGCAGTGATCTAACCTAGAGGTTACCAGAACATAGATGACAGAAGTTAGGCTGCCCCTGTCCAGATAAGGGCACAGATGGGTCACCAGCTGAAGTTGATGGAAGGCACTCCATGCCACTGAGGCCACCTAAGGCCTCAAGAGATACCAATGGATCCATAAATGCACCCAAGATACATACCTGCTTCTTCAGAGGGAGTGTAACCCCATCAAGAGCAGGCAACCTCATATCCATCTGCTCTGGGGAACCACCCACAAACAGTATGCAGAATACTGAGAGAGCCAGTGTGGTTAAGAGCAGTAGACTCGTAATCTGGGGAATCGGGTTCACGTCCCCACTCCTCCACATGCAGCTGCTGGGTGACCTTGGGCCAGTCACACTTCTTTGAAGTCTCTAAGCCCCACTCACCTCACGGAGTGTTTGTTGTGGGGGAGGAAGGGAAAGGAGAATGTTAGCCGCTTTGAGACTCCTTCGGGTAGTGATAAAGAGGGATATCAAATCCAAACTCTAAAACACAAGGAAGTTTCTGTAAGTTTTCTGTTACGCTTTTTACTATCTCTCATCTGTTTACATAAAAAAATAATGAAAATAATCTTATGATTTCCATCTTACTTCATCCCCCCACCCCAAAGAATAACGCTTCTTAAATGTGCTAGCTACCTTTCACAAGTTTATCAGTAGTATTTTATTTCCCCTTGGTCTTATACTTACATTCTCTTTTTATCTCTGCAAACTACTCACTCTGGGGACAAGTAATAAGTCTTTGCTCAGTGAAAGCGAAAGCACATCCCTCCACTGGCTGCTGCTGTTCCATCGATATGTTGTCTTTGGAATTGTCCATTTTGTGTGAGTAATAATTCACAAGTTAAGATCGGTCAACAGAACCAACCCTGTCACATAATCTGTGGCCAACTCACAAGCTAAACCTACTTTGATACAGTAGGATTCCAGAATGTAATACATCCACTGCTGTGGAAAGGGAAGAACTGCATTGTCTTCAAAGACAAGCCACTTTAGAGGTCTACTGCAACATGGAACACAGTAATCTGGTCAAAACAAGGAAGTGTTTCCTCCCATATGACTCTTAAAAATGCTTCACAAGGAACTCCCTCTCTCACAATACTAGAAATGAGGATTATCCAGTAAAACCAAATCCTGGGAGATTCAAGACAGACAAAACTAACTACTACCACTTCTTTTTTTGATAATATATTTTATTAGTTTTCAATTACAATGCAATAATAGCTTCATTATAACAATACCAATTTATAATGCAATGATTCATACCAATAGTTCAAATACTGAATTATATAATTTAGATAAAGTGGCCCCTCCACCTGCTAGAATTTATGGGTTGATTATTTACTTTCTGTGTTCCAAAATCTTATTAATTTCCATTACATTCCAGGATATCATGATAGATAACAGCAACAACCGGGGAAAAGAAAGACATAACATCCTACAAGGACAGGGAGAAACACCACAGACAGAATAATTGCCACACACAGGAAGAACAAGTGTACAGTTTGAGTTCCTCACTTGTAGTTTTATAAATCATGTAATGTGTTGACACAAATAGAAATTATTAATATTGCAGTTGTTGTATAAAGGATTATTATCATGACCAAAAACTAAGAACTACAGTGGTACCACAGGTTACATATGCTTCAGCTTACATATGCTTCAGGTTACAGACTCCGCTAACCCAGAAATATTACCTCGGCTTAAGAACTTTGCTTCAAGATGAGAACAGAAATTGTGTTTTGGCGGTGCAGCGGCAGCAGGAGGCCCCATTAGCTAAAGTGGTGCTTCAGGTTAAGAACAGTTTCAGGTTAAGAACAGACATCCGGAATGAATTAAGTACTTAACCCAAGGTACCACTGTACCTTACCCTGTGCATAGTTAAACTATGGAATTCACTCTCAAGACGTCTAGCGATGGTCACCAACTTAGCATTTAAAAAAGGATTAGACAAATTCATGGAGGGAAAGGCTATAAATGGTTAGCTACAATGGCTATGCCCTACCTCTGTGGTCAGTGGCAGTGTGTGGGAAATGGAAGTGAGGAGAGAGCTATAGTACCCAGGTCCAGCTTGTGCGCTCCCCACAGGCATTGGGTTGGTCACTTAGAGTTGGCCGTTGGTGTGATCCAGAAGACTTTATGTTATTAACCTTATGCTCCACACCCACAATGCTTAGCCTGTATGTTCTGGTGTATTTCAGAGACCTATCACTGGAGAAGCAACAGAACCACAACAATGTTAATGCAGATCAGGCTTGCACAAGTTGTGATCCATCAAGACAAATGCATACCACCACCCATGTATTGTGGCCCGACAGGTGTTTGATTTGAAGTTTACCAAGCCCTTTTTGCGTCATGTTTGGCTTAGTGTCTTGCAACTTGCACAGGGTCGATGCTGACATTAAAAATATATTTCACGTCCCTCATCAATCTATGACAAGGAAGAATAGATATTTAGTATCTTACTAATTCTAAACTAGACTAGTGGGAAATAAGTAATTGATAAGAGTCTGCTAATTGTTTCTTGAAAACAGCTGTGGGAGATCCTAATGTCATTTTGAAAGCTTGTAAGCTACACATCGGAAGACACAGTGGTAGGACCCACTGTTTTGGTGTGCTGGGTCCCCCCCCCCATTCCAACTTTAAAAAGACAGAGTGCAAAGAGCTATGCACCATAGTTAGAATAATTGCATTTCTTCTAGAAAAAGAAGTGCCAATGTTGCGTACCCTTGAGTACGCCCAAGAAAAAGCACTGGCTAGAATGTTAGCTGAAGCTAACATGACAGTTCACTGAAGGCTCCAGACTAAACCAGCATGTGAACCTAAGGCAGGGTTTTCCAACCATGTACAAATTTGGATTTTTGGAGTGACTGCTGTGGGTTCCAGACCCAATAATCAGGACCAGTGGTCCTAGCTAGCAGGACCAGTGGTCAGGGTTGATGGGAATTGTAGCCCAAAAAACAGCTGATCTAAACTGTCTGAAGTCTCCACTGTGTTGGAGGACAGAGGCTAAGAAAAATGAATCAAAGACTGAAAAACACGGCTCCCAAGTAAAGGATTAAATGAAACTGAAGTAGGGTCACTTGATAGACAGCAAAATCAGAAGAGGAAAAAGTGTGGTTATAGTAGAGAACACTGACAAGTTCTTTAGATGGAACTTTGGGGCCATGGAATAGAATCCTAGAATTTTAGAGGTGGAAGGGACCGCAAGGGTCATTGAGTCCAACTCCCTGCAGTGCAGGAATATTTCACCCAGCATGGGGCTCAAACCCACAACCCTGAGATTAAGAGTCTCATGCTCCACCAGCTGAGCTATCCTCTTCTGCAAGAATTCTGTTGTCCTTTCTTCCTCTCCTTCCATTGATCTCTTCTTATCTACTTCTGCTCTAAATTGCCTCCATTTATTTCCACCAAATTCTCTTTCCCCCATCTCTTATTCATTTTCATCTTTCCTCCATCTGCTTCTATCCTCTGGTAGTATCACTGTTCCTTTTGAGATCCTCAAAGCTGTCCCATGAACCCGTTCATGACTCTGACTCATCTTCCAAGTACCGTCACATTTGTCACCTTCTCTTTAGCTTCTAATTCATTTTTTTCAGGAGGTATATGGATAAGGTCCTGAGGTACCCTGCAAAATTGGGGCCTGAAGCTCAACGGTGCCCCACTTCAGGGTGGTAAAAGAGGCTTTATTTGAAAGCTCTTGATCCTGGAGAGAAAGGTGGAGAAACTCCATACTACTACTTCAACTAGGCATCTCAGCAGATTACAGTCCAAAACACCACATCCTCGCTTAGTACAAGAAAGAGGTCTGTAGTGTAAACACTGACAACTGGGAAACACTGGCCTGTGAGTACTCCAGTTGGAGAATAGCCTTTACCAAAGGTGCCATGGGTTTTGAAGATTTTTGAACTCATGATGAAAGAGAGAAACATGCTAAGAGGAAGGCACATTTGGCAAACCCTCACCATGATCAACTCCTGCCCAAAAATCTATGTCCCCAATGTGGAAGGACATGTGGATCCAGAATTGGCCTTCACAGTTGCTTACGTATTCACTTTTAAAACTGTGTTTATGGAAGACAATTTTACTCAGTTACGAGTGATCGCCAAAGAAGAAGAAGACAGAAGAGAGGGGTTTGGAGGAGACAGTACTGTGGGTAAAGAAATGGGCACATGTGCCATTGGATGGCATCAGCACGCTTCCTTTCTTCTGCACTAAACAATTTATTGTGCTTTTATCTATTTTATTTTAGAAATGTAATTAAGTTTGTGTTTGGGTACCTCACATCATTTACTCAAAGCGATGGAGATGGCCATCCATTTTGTGCAGATACAGATAGCAGCAATGATGAATTAAGAGGAAAATTAATCATAAAGGTAATTAAAATATATTTGTTACTCTCATAAAGCTGTCACGGAGAAATGGAATTTGTTTGTGCAAATTCTTTAATTGCAGGCTATACAAGACTAATATCTCCATACGTATCTCTCGTTCATTATTCACCAAGCAATCTGTTGCCACTGACGTTCCAAACGAGCATTTCAATGAAGTTTGCTCTGCATACAGTATGGCGTTTCAAGACACATTTCTGTAACCCAAACCATTTGCCTTCCCTGAGACACAGGCTGAGCACACGGGTGGAGTCAAACAGGTTTTTTAAAAGGCATTAGTTGCGGCAAAATAAATAAATAACTTGGTGGCAAAATTCTAGATGCTAAAGGGTCTGTGCTAAAATCCTCTTTAGGCTTATCACTGAGAGCCGTACATGGGAATTTTGACTAAAGGGACAATACAGAGTGTCACCTCTCCCAAGTCTTTCCAGATATTTGCACATAGGCACTGGGGCTTTCAAATCTCCCCCCCCCCCATCTCCTTTGGGCACCAGATCCCTGTGCTGCATGAGAGTGCTCCA
The DNA here is from genome assembly GCF_965113315.1 of Podarcis vaucheri. Taxonomy (NCBI): domain Eukaryota; kingdom Metazoa; phylum Chordata; class Lepidosauria; order Squamata; family Lacertidae; genus Podarcis; species Podarcis vaucheri. The sequence goes on from NC_138766.1 coordinate 21,235,003, forward strand.
TTAAAAAAAATTAAAAAAAATTCTTCCAGTTCTGAAAAGTGCCTTTTTCTTTTTTGAAATAATTTTCATTTGATTTTACAAGCATAAAATTATAACAATACAACTATACACATCCATATTTAAAGATTCCTCCAGATCTCTGGACTTCCCACCTTCTCCTCCACGGGTCCTATTGTCAACATTTTCAACTGCATCTTATTCATTAGTCCCTATTTTATATCACTCCATTATCTCCATAGTATTTGCTACATTGCAAGTGTTATTGCAATCCTGCTAATGTTTTAATCTGCTTACACTGGTCTCCAAGATAAATTATTAATTTAGAACCAAAAAGATCAAAACTTTAACAAAACTGAAAAGTGTCTTATTACTAAGTGTCATGGGGGCTGCTTTTGAAAAACGGGAATATAGTTTGTGGTTTATAGTTGCATTTGGATATTTTCATCATTATTAAGCTGCTTGGAGAACCATAGTTTAACCCTCGCAGAGCTACAATTCCCAGGTTCCTCAATGAACTATAGATCCAGGATTCTTTGGGTTCATCCTGCTGCATTCAGCAATGTGTTCATCATCCCAGCTTTCTAGATTCTCTCTCCTCCTTGGTTTCTGTGGGTCTAGCTTTTGACAGTCTCCTTATATCACTTCCATTTAATCTTTTCAGTGTTCTGTAAGTATTCCTCCAGTTGACAGATCAATGTATTCCAAGCAGGACTTGGGCTCAGCCTCTGGCAACTCCACTTAAAAGGATCTCTGGGACACGCCATGGAGAACCAATCAGAGTGCTGGGCTACAATGGGATAGGCCAATGGCAGGACTTGCTGTAACTCAGGTAACTTCAAGAATTTTAATGTGTCCCTTTAGGGCTCTGTTAAGACATCTTTTCCACAATCTGCATCCTCTCTAGGTTTTCTCACTTATGTCAATGTCTTCAAAGCCACCTGTCTGCTGATTAGCCCCAAATCCATCTCTACACACCTGCATTTTCATCAATTTTTGAATCTAAATGTGTCATTTAGATATCAACATTTATTATACATTGCACTCATTTTAAAATGGCTCTTCGCAAACCAGATGGCATGGTAATGCACAAAATAAGACCAAAAACAGTGAAACCAACATAGATGCAACCCTCAGACATAAAACCCTAACAGGCAGGAAAACACAGTCGGATAAATAGAACTCAGTAGGACACACTAAACAACAAAAATGCCCAAGGGAAAGCAGAAAGGCTCTGGTATCAAACTACATGAACAACAGAGTTAGTGTCAATTGAGCTTCTCTGGGGAGGTTGTTCAATAGTTAGGGTGCTATGACAGAGGCAGCTCTCTCCCATGTCAATATAGAATGTGTAGAAGGTACAGACAAGGGAGAAATTTTTTTCAGCTCACATTTAAAGGGAAACCTTCAGACTTCATACTTTCCGAATCAACACAAGAACTGTAACACACTTTTCTGAATTTTGCAGTGCAATTCTCCAGTTAAATAGTGAGCGAGATAGGCAGGGGAGCAGGGTTTATAAATTAGTGGGAATAAGAGAAAATGCATTATATTAAGGGCAATTGCTTTGCGAAAAAGAGTTTGTTGATTAAAGTTGCATAATAAAATTCTATATTAGGAGACGTTTGAGCTAAAATGCTGGTGACATTTCATGACAGCTTTGCCTTTTTTTAAAAAAAAATGCAAACTGATAGAAATGCTAATAAACACATTTATTACAGTGTGGTGTGGTGGTTAAGAGTGATAGACTCATAATCTGGGGAACCGGGTTCGCGTCTCCGCTCCTCCACATGCAGCTGCTGGGTGACCTTGGGCCAGTCACACTTCTTTGAAGCCTCTCAGCCCCACTTACCTCACAGAGTGTGTGTTGTGGGGGAGGAAGGGAAAGGAGAATGTTAACCGTTTTGAGACTCCCTAGGGAAGTGATAAAGTGGGATATCAAATCCAAACTCTTCTTCTTCTTCTTAAAGAGTGGAGAAATTAGAAACTGAGAGAAACTAAAATTGACAGATTTGCACACCTAGGAGCTGACAGTATATGTTCCTCGCCATGGCTTTTCTCATCTTTTCCACAGGGCACATGCGTCTTTAAACAGCCCCTGAGGAGGTGAGAAGGTGGTTGTCCCAGCTGGTCTGGTCTCCTGGCATCTCTCAAGAGTGAGCTCACTTTCCTGGGCTTGTATCAGTGTGACAAAACCATGATATTATGCTGATGCACTATTGCACTCAAATGTTTGGGCTCTGGATGCCAGAAGACTTTGTTATCGCTAAATCATCTTACATTGTAAGATGTATCCCTAGCCTGGTTTAATGTTTCTTAAAACACCTGGAAAGAGCAAGAACTGGAATTTCCTTGATGTCTTTGTTTTATTGCTGCTTGCTTTCGCTTAGGCCCAGTTCATACATTATACAAGGACATAGTTTCTGCTTCCTTGAGGCTGCAGTAATGTATGAACTAGCAAAATCACGTTGGGGAGGAGACAAGTCGCATAGGAAGCTGAAGGGGAGAGCAATTCAAACTGAGGAAATTCTCACACTGTCTGTCCCACCTGTTCGTGTGATTTTAGCATTTCATCAAGTTATGCTGGCAACAGAAGATGCAGCCACAGGAAAGCAACAATCTCACAATTTGAGTAGCTTATGAATCAGGCCTTTGTGCTTCACCTTCAGTTGATAATAGTACATTCTTCAATTTTAAATACAGGATCTTGAAGATTTCTGGCTCTTGGTTAATTTCTGGGTTGGGGGGGGATATTTCACTCAGTCTTGTATGACTGAAAAATCTGGCCATTGTGTTAACACTGCAAAGCAATGCCATATTACAGGAATTCCAAGATTGCTTTTGTCCAAGCTACTTTGCTTTAATGAGCAAAATCACTTAAAACCACGACAAAAAGCCCTTATTGTATAATAATGGTAAGAGTTCATGAGCATTCTGAATCTATGGTGGGGGTGGGTGGGTACCACTTAGGAGCCAGACATAAAAAAAGTTTAAAAATATATGGCACTGTTGCCACGTCAGAACATTAAGCTTGTGTGATTGACATAATGGCCTCATTGAAGCAAAACATTATTCATCTGTGGTAAGACACATTAGAATGAAGGTTAGCCCCATTTGGGGCTGGGGGAGGGGAGGCAGCAAATTAGCTCCACAAACATATAGTCAATTATATTATTCATTTTGCCTTCCCTGTTTAGTTTTCCTTTGTCAAATATAGTCTTAAGAGTTTTTATCGATAAAAAGAAAGTACAATGGCATATGCAGGATAGTGTCAGCTTCCACCCCAATCTACATAAAGAAGCCAAATGATCAGCTGAATCTTACTTCAACACTCATGATGGAACAGGATAGTTTAGAGGATGCAGGCCAGCCCACAAGGCATACATAGCTATGTATCTTCTTTTCTGCCGATCACTTGTAGCCAAGTAAAAATGTTTTCCATAAACACAGTCTTAAAAGTGAGTCCGTAAGTGACTGTGGAGGCCAATTCTGGATCCACATGTCCTTCCACAGTGGGGATATAGGTTTCCGGGTGGGAGTTGATCATGGTGAGGTTTTGCCAAATGTACCTTCCTCTTAACATGTTTCTCCCTTTCGTCCTGTGTTTGAGTGTCTTCAAAACCCATGACACCTTTAGTAAAGGCTGTTCTCCAACTGGAGCATTCGCAGGTCAATGTTTCCCAGTTGTCAATGTTTATTCTACATTTTGTTAGATTTGCCTTGAGAGAGTCTTTGAACCTCTTTTGTTGACCACCAGCATTACATTTTCTATTTGTAAATTTGGAATAGAGGAGTTGCTTTGGAAGACAATAATCAGGCATCCGAACAACATGACCAGTCCAGCAAAGTCGATGTTGAAGAATCATTGCTTCAACACTGATGATCTTTGCTTCTTCCATTACGCTGGCTATGTGTACCAGTAGAGGGGAGAACTTGCAGGAAGAATGACTGTGAGCTGCCACGGCTGTCATCCTACATCTTTTCAGCATCTCCTTGAGACAACCACCTCACTATGCTCAATGGTAGGACCGGCCCTTAAAGTAGCCTCTAGAAGGCAAATGAACTGGTTACATGAGCAGCAATAAATAGAACCCTCAGGGAGTAGGGCATATTGTCTATGAATTCCCCCTAAGCCCTGATTTTACCATCATTTTCTACCCAGTGGTCCTGGATATACATGGAAACTTTGAAGAGTGTCTCAGGTAGTTTTGATTTTAAGAACTGTGATTGTAAATTCGCAGCAAAAAAGCAAATCAAGCAAAAAGAAAGAATGGGATAAATGTCTGAAGAATATCACAGTATCCCTAAACAGAAATTATATTCTTCTTATTTAAAGAAGGAGGAGGAGGAGGAGGAGGAGGAGGAGGAGGAGGAGGAGGAGGAGGAAGGGAAGGAAGGAAGGAAGGAAGGAAGGAAGGAAGGAAGGAAGGAAGGAAGGAAGGACTCAAATGATGCATTTCTTTTTTTTAAATAAAATATTCATTAAAATTTTGGAAATGTAACAGTAAAAATGAAGGGGGGAAAAGAAAAATACAAAATAAAAACAGTTAAAAACATACATTTTTTCTTTTACTTATTTTCTTTTAGCTTATTTCCCGGACCTCCTCATACCTCCCTTTTTTGTATTCCACTTCAATTTATTGGTTCAGCAAATCCTTACCATTAGATTTTAACCCATTTATAACCCTTTTTTTCATATTCTCTTAAATCATTACAGCTGGAAACCCCTTAGCTGCTATTCAACATCATTCTATCATTAATTTTACAATATTTCTGTAGATAGTCTTTAAATTTCTTCCAGTCTTCTTCCACCGACTCTCCTCCCTGGTCTCGGATTCTGCCAGTCATTTCTGCCAATCAAATGATGCATTTCTGATGATGGTAAGAAGCACGATGGCCAATGTATTCACAAATACTGGCAGTATTGGTGGGTTTGGGTTTCTATCCCCACCCTCCATCAAAATCTAATCCTTTCATGCCGAAGTACAGCTCATTATTATTCCACCGTTGGTATTTGGATGACGATGTGACAACTTGTTATTTCCTGTACAAAGCGAAGCAGGCTCATTTCATTACAATTATTGCAAGGCAGGCCATTTTGTATAGTCTTTTTTGTTGTCGCTGTGTTATACTCTACTCCACATACCCTGGGGCCACAATGCAGCGCTTCAGGCACAGCCTCTCTTGCTAAGAATTGCGCGCACACTATACGGCTGAACACGTCGTTTTAATTTGCCTAAGAATAAAGAATGGAGAGGAACAAGAGGCATCTCCCTCTGCCACCCGGTAGAAAATAGACCTATGGGCTTACTGACGCACTTGAGCCAAGCACACCCTGAACATTTGCTGGCCCATGGGCAACAGCACCGAGCCAGACAGAGCACTGAGGGCCAGGGGCAACAAGAAATTTGGTATGTGAGCCTCCAAGGGCAGCATACTATGTTCACCCTGTCAATTTGAAGAATCATGTTTTGGTTGGATGCAGAATGGCCTCCAAGGTCCCTAAGTAAGCAATGTATGAGTGAGCAGCCAGCGTCTCTTTTGTCACAGGAAAAAGACAAGAATCTCCCTTCCAGGGCCAGTCCTCTGCAATGCTCACATCAGGCTTGGATGGGGGCTACTTTCCTTTTAAGCACTGTAGGCAGAGGTCATGCCAACTCATGTCTTCTGTGCAGCAGGCACATTTAAGTTAGTTGTAGCAATGGCACCACCATTACTAATAAGAGAGGACTCTTTTTATTTTTTAAAAAATATTTTTATGTGTTATTACTTATTATTTTAACAAATTATTAATAATAAATAAATATAAATAAAAATGTGCACCCCACCACTGAGACCATTCCATTGTATCTATCCAACCTCCCAAAAAATTTCAACACCTCTTGCGGTGGTTTGACCCCTTTCTGTTTTAGCAGTACAAATACCTTCCATATCTCCCCCAAATCCTGCATATTCCCCATCATACCTTAATAAAGCCTCAGCGCCTAGGGCTTGCCGATCAAAAGGTCGGCAGTTTGAATCCCCGTGGGGGGGTGCGCTCCCGTCGTTCGGTCCCAGCGCCTGCCAACCTAGCAGTTCGAAAGCACCCCCGGGTGCAAGTAGATAAATAGGTACCGCTTACCAGCGGGAAGGTAAACGGCGTTCCGTGTGCTGCGCTGGCTCGCCAGATGCAGCTTTGTCACGCTGGCCATGTGACCCGGAAGTGTCTGCGGACAGCGCTGGCCCCCGGCCTATAGATGTGAGATGGGCGCACAAACCCCAGAGTCTGTCAAGACTGGCCCGTTCGGGCAGGGGTACCTTTACCTTTACCTTTACCCCTGCCCGTACGGGCCAGCGCTGTCCGCAGACACTTCCAGGTCACGTGGCCAGCGTGACAAAGCTGCTCTGGCGAGCCAGCGCAGCACACAGAAACGCCATTTACCTTCCCGCTAGTAAGCAGTCCCTATTTATCTACTTGCACCCGGGGGTGCTTTCAAACTGCTAGGTTGGCAGGTGCTGGGACCTTAATGGCATGTGTTAATTTATCATTGATAACTACATCCCACAACTCTTTATACATTTTTTCCATTTTATATCCACCTTGCCCCTTCCACTTCCTCGCTAGAATAACTCGTTCAGCTGTCCATAAATTTGTGAGCAAGTCCTTCATAGCCTGTGAACCTTCCACCCCGCTGTAAATTGATAACAATGCTACCTGTGGAATTTCGGTCAGCTTTAGCCCAGTGATTTCTGTTATCTCCTTAAACACCCTTTTCAAAAAAATAAAATAAAATGTGCATATTTACACCCCACCACATGCGAACATAAGTCCCGGTTTCCCGGAATCCCCTCCAATATAACACTGAATATTCCTTGTTTATTTGATTTAATCTTGCTGGTGTTAAATACCATCATACTGACTTATAGTCATTTTCTTTTATCCTTAGAGACAACGTTTTCGAAGTGCGTTGCTCCCATATTTCCCTCCAACTTTGACTATTTATCTGCCCTGTTGTCTCCTTTCCCCACACCTTTTTTAATTGATCTTGTTGATCCTCCATTTTATAAATTTCACTGGTTTCCCCTTTTATAAGAGAGAGGACTCTTATAGGCTTATCTGATGATACTCGGGGCTGCAGTCTTGTGCATGTTGTTCACTAAATCTACCTACCCATGGACCTCCCCACTTCCATTGACATTCCCTTACAGCTGCCCCACATCACTCCATCCCTTAGAAAACAATAATTGCTCTTTGTGTCTAGGAATTATGGTCCACTCTAATAGTTCAGAGTATTTCACATATATAGGTCACATTCACATCATATACAGTGGTACCTCGGGTTAAGTACTTAATTTGTTCCGGATGTCCGTTCTTAACCTGAAACTGTTCTTAACCTGAACCACCACTTTAGCTAATGGGGCCTCCCGCTGCTGCTGCGCCGCCAGAACACGATTTCTGTTCTCATCCTGAAGCAAAGTTCTTAACCTGAAGCACTATTTCAGGGTTAGCGGAGTGTGTAACCTGAAGCATATGTAACCTGAAGCGTATGTAACCCGAGGTACCACTGTATTTGAAGCACTCATATCACTAGTAGTCATAGTTTCCCCCAAAGAATCCTGGGAAATGTAGTTTTTAAAAAGGTGCTCACCTCACAGACCTACGTTCCCAACTACAGTTCCCAGGATTCTCCACGACAGCATGGAGAAGTGGTGAAAGAGTACTTTAAATGTATGGTTTGGATGTGACCATAATCTCCGTAATTGTCAAAGCTCTGTCAAGGTTTTAAGAAAGCTTTCCCTCTCCCGGCTATAGCAAGAGCAGAGAAAACAAGGCAGAGTCCTTTTTAATGAGTTATATTTAACCCTAATAGTGAGAAACAAAAGAATGCAACAAGCCTTAAAATGGCGTTGCTCCAAACTGGGCTCCCCCTCCCTCCCTAGGAACAGTACCTTCCTTTACGGTGGCCACTTGTGATGGCCTAGGATTCAGACTCAGAGGCTGAACCTGAGGAATCCCAGCCTGCACAGGAGTCCACGCCTCCAGAACCAGCTGAGCCAGGGCTGGGGCCTGAGCCTGAAGGGTCCTCACCTGTGCTGGATCCTCAGGTGCAGGCATCAGCTGAGTCTGCTCTGGCCCCTGAGGGGATGGAGGACCCATTGCCTGCAGGTGCTCCACTCTCAGCCCCGTCAGGGAAGAGGAGGTTGCCTCTGGGTCCAGTAACCCTCCAACCTCTCCTGAGATGCAGAGGCTCAGGGAAGAGATGCAGAGGGAACCAGGTTCCTGCAGGAGGAGTGCTCGCCTGCAGGCCAGGAGAGGCAAGTCACTGGTGGACAGTGACCGCCCTATGCCTCGGGGCAGATAAAAGCCAGCAAGCCCCAGTCCCAGGTTGCGGGAGCAATGTTGTTGCTGCCTGCACCCTGTCCTGCTCTTCTGCCAGAGTTCCTGACCCCACCCGACTCCCCGCCTTGGACCCAGCTACAGCTTTGACGGACAGCCTCCATACCACACCATCGACCTTAGACTGGACTCCGACCTTGCCTCTTGATTAGCCCCCGGGACCAGCACACCACTCATGGCCAAATGCTGCTGATTTCATTGTTCCTGCACTCCTAACGAACACCGAGTTCTGGGAGAAGGGGGATCAGAACTACTCTCCAGTGACAACGTGTCAGCTGGTTGCCCTGTCACAGTTTTGCCCCCTCCTTCTCCTAACTCTGCCCGACTCTTCTGTTCATTTTTCTCTGAGCTATATCTTCCCTCAGATTCCTGCTGTAACTCAATGCAGGAGAAGGGGGGGTGGGATCTCCACCACTCCTCTTCCTTTATCTCGCCCTCTTGAGTCCAACCCCTGACAGAAATCTTTAAAATGACCATGCATGTTAAGGTCAGGTCACTATCATTTTCTTCATATTGTCCCTAGATCAGTGGTTCTCAACCTGTGAGTCCCCAGATGTTGTTGGACTACAACTCCCATCATCCCTGAGCTCTGGCCTTGATAGCTAAGGATGATGGAAGTTCTAGTTCAACAACATCTGGGGACCCACAGGTTGAGAAAGGCTACCCTAGATGAAGGGTTGGTAGATTTTAGGGTGCTTAGAGCCTGCAAAGGAACACAGGAAGTTCATACTGAGTCAGATCATTAGAGTGTCTACACCATGGGTAGGCAAACTAAGCCCTGGAGGCTGGATCCGGCCCAATCACCTTCTAAATCTGGCCTGGACAGTCCGGGAATCAGTGTATTTTTAAATGAGTAGAATGTGTGCTTTTATTTAAAATGCATCTCTGGGTTATTTGTGGGGCCTGCCTGGTGTTTTTATATGAGCAGAATGTGTGCTTTTATTTAAAATGCATCTCTGGGTTATTTGTGAGACATAGGAAATCATTCATTCCTCCCCCCCAAAAAAAATATAGTCCGGCCACCCACAAGGTCTGAGAGACAGTGGACCACCCCCCTGCTGAAAATGTTTGCTGACCCCTGGTCTACACTGTCTACACTGAGTGGTAATGGCTCTCTAGGAGTTCAAACCGGTGGTCTTTCACAGCCCTACCTGAAGATGCCAGAGATTGAACCTGATACCTTCTTCATGAGAAGCTGATGTTCTACCATTGAGCTACAATTCTTCCCCTATACGTATGGTCACAGCTGATGTGCTCCCCCCCCCCCGAACTCAAGCTCTTGGTTATTGTCATATACGTGCTCTCCATGGTTCACAAATACCTGATCATGGGCAAAAATTCCAGTCCCTTCCCCTAGTCTTTTATATGTGCTTCTTCAGCAATTAATGAGAATCTTGTCAAGGAAAAGAAAAATGCCACTTTCTTTTACACCAGCTTTCCCAAAGGAGTTTTTTAAAGAAGAAATGGCTAGAAGTTAATTACTTATGAATGTTGACAGGTTGGCTGGCCTGAGTAGCATTTTTCTCTGTGTGTGTTATTTATTGAAGATCTACAAGAGGTCTCTGGGGAGCCATGCACAATGAATACTCTCTTTTGACAAGCCTTATTTTCCTTTCATTTTAAAGTGATCATTGTATTGCAAAACTCCGATATACACAAGAACTGGTATCTTAAGGGAGCATCCAGTGAGTCTGTAAGTGACTGTGAAGGCCAATTCTGGATCCACTCATCCTTCCACAGTTAGGTTTCCGGACGGGAGTTGATCATGGTGAGGGTTTGCCAAACGTGCCTTCCGCTTAGCTCATTTCTCCATTTTGCCCTGAGTTCATGCTTCTGCAAAATCAATGACACCTTTGGTAAAGGCTGTTCTTCATCTGGAGAGCTCGCAGGCCAGTGTTTCCCAGTTATCAGGGCTTATACTACGTTTTTCTAGATTTGCCTTGAGAGAGTCTTTAAACCTCTTTTGCTGTCCACCAGTATTTCGCTTTCCATTTTTAAATTTGGAATAGAGTAGTTGCTTTGGAAGATGATAATCAGGCATCCGAACCACATGGCCAGTCCAACGAAGTTGATGTTGAAGAATCGTTGCTGGTGATCTTTCTTCTTCCAGTACACTGGCATTAGTTCACATGTCTTCCCAAGTGAAGTGTGAAAGGTCAGAAACTATAGACAGACAAAAGAAAGTACTTCTGACACAGTGCACACTATAGAATTAATATTGTCAAACTGTGGCTTGTACAAATGCCTGTATATTCTGCATCCATGCACTCCCACTACTGGTTTAGGAAGCAGTGTATTCATGTCATTAGCCTCCTTTTCTTCAAGGAGCTCACGACTGCATCTGTGGCTCTCTTCCTCTCCATTATTACACTCTCAACAATTTAGTGAGGTAGGCTAGGTTGGGAGTTGGTGACTGCACCCAGGTCACCTAGTGAGCGTCATGGCCAAATGAGGATTTCAACCCTGGTCTCCTGGATCCTAGTCTGACACGCTAATACACCACACTTGCATGTACTTGGAAGCAGGGGAGGCACAAATGAGATAATGCTATTCCATCATGCATTTATTGTACCTAGCTTGCCATTCACAAGAAAGCCTTCTTCTCTGTTCATATTGCCTATCGGACAACCCTGTAGGAGTCAAGAAAGAAAACAAAAACATGGACAGCGATAGTCATTCTTGCTTCCCTATTCTTCCTTTTCCTCTTTTGAAACCAAGGGAAGTGTGGGGTCTGCTTGGGAATGTTTATGAACCTTCTTTCCGGAATAAGACCCAGGAGGCGACTCATTTCAGCCTAATATTGTAGATTGAGTTCCATTTTGTATCCATTGGAACTATTAGCGCAATTCACAATTTGAAGAAAGCCCTGTGCTGATGATAAGTCGTACATTCTGAAACTATCAGTATATGGTTGCAGAAACTAGAATCAATTCAATCCAAGCCATTTCATTTGCAATTCAAGGAGGTAAAAAAGTACAAGAAACCCCAGAGGTCCTAGTTTAGTGGTTATATGGACATAAAACTCCTAGATGTTTATGGGCAGAGCTACACATGAACTTATTTTGAACTCCTTTTCCAGGGATGATTAAGTGTAGGCTTTCTGTAGTTTGTTGCAATATCAATATGAATGGCCACAGGTGATTGGTGTTGACAGGTCAAATATACATATCTTCCACTTGGGTTGCCGTTGGCAGCCACAGTGAACAGTGAAAGCAACCCTAGTTTCTATCATGAAAGCTTGATGGTATTTGCTCCCACTTCCTGTAACCTGCAGGTGCCTTTTTTGAAAACACACACGATGCCATGCACTTTTTCCTGATCTTAGAAGTTGAATCTCTAAGTGGGAGTTCAGATGTGTTTAGTACACATACATTTTACACATGCACACAAACACATAGTAACAGTGCATTCCATCCCTGAGATTTTCCCCACCTCTCTCTATCAGATAATAAATCTTGAGACTTGCACCTAACCAGACTATTTGTGAAATTTAGTCAGACTTGCATTTAAGGACTAGCCTAATTATTTCAGAGAGAAATAATTCCATGCTGGGGAGTGAAAGGGCTGGCAGAGGAGAGGAGAGTGGCTAAGGGTTTCTTTTAGGACTTATTATTTACAAATGAAATATTAGAATTAAATATTCTATGTAAAAAAACAAACAAACAAGCAATTATGTTGAGAAGCACTTCTCAATACTCAAGGGGGTACAGACCTGGTTATTGTAGAATAAATGTACATGATAGGCAGCTGTCAGAAAAGCACCTTTAGCTATGTTTAAGCATTTAAACAGTAATCTCGGTATAAGAACAGAAGCATTAAAATGAACACAAAAGAGAGTTTCTGCTTGTAAACTGTGAAATTTTGTAAGCTAGGCACAGATCGAAAGCCGTTTATGAATCCCAGAAACAAAGTCAATATTAATAAAACAAAACAAAAACTCTCAAGAACTAATGAAACACAAACAGCACAATGCCATTTTGTTAAATGCTTCACACCATTCCAAACGTATTCTGAAAAATGTTCTTCTAGTCATTCAGTGGCTGGGCCAAAAGGAGTCTTCCAAAAGGAGTTCCGTACCCATGGCGCCATGACAGAAAAGTTCCCATGTCTTTAGACCTGCCAACCTAGCCTCCAAAGGTGGGAAAGTTTATGGAAAACTGATTTGAAATTCTTGGTGTGCTGTATGTTGAAAGAAAACTACAGTGGTACCTCGGGTTAAGAATTTAATTCGTTCTGGAGGTCTGTTCTTAACCTGAAACTGTTCTTAACCTGATGTACCACTTCAGCTAATGGGGCATCCCACTGGCACCGTGCCGCCACCGTACGATTTCTGTTCTCATCCTGAAGCAAAGTTCTTAACCTGAGGTACTATTTCTGGGTTAGCAGAGTCTGTAACCTGAAGAGTCTGTAACCTGAAGAGTCTGTAACCTGAGGTACCAAGAAGGCCAATATTTCAACAAAAAATGGAGGAAGATTATAATTTATCTTGGAGACCAATGTATGTCGATGAAAACACTATCAGGATTGCAATAACGCTTGTAATGTAGCAAGTACTATGGAGATAATGGAATTATATAAAACATGGACTAGAAAAGGTTTAATAATAGGACCCATTGAGGGGAAAGTAGGAAGTCCAGAGATTCGGAGGAATCTTGTAATTGTTGATGTGTATGGTTATATTGTTATAATTTTAAATTTGTAAAATAAAATAAAATAAAATAAAGAGTCAGCAGGGCTTTTTCTGTGTGTGTGAGGACATACTGACCCGATAATATCTATGTTGGTCAAGTAGCTTGATATGAAGTTTCCAATGATCATGTGCAGAGGGAACCTGAAAATAGAATTTGGCGTCCATAACCAACAATGGGAAAGTTCTCTGGAAACACTTGAATATGTTACTACAACCTCCACCTCCCTTTTATTGACCTAACAAATTGCAAGTTCCAAGGCCAAGAAGATGCCATTGTGGTTAATGAGCAGGGTTAAGGAAGCGATTAGAGGCAAGAACACTTCCTTCCTATCCAAATGAGAACAAAAAGAAGCACGACCTTTGGCAAAAGAAATACAATAATGGATGCAGATCTGAGGAGCACATTACTAAAAACATGAAGACATATATCTATCTATCTATCTATCTATCTATCTATCTATCTATTAGAAGAAAACTGGCTAAGGAAATGTTTGGACCTTTAGATGACAAGGGAATTAAAGGTGCACTAAAGGAAGAAACTGAGATTGCAGAGAAGCTGAGTGATTTTTTTTTAAAAAGATATTTATTAAAATTTTCAAAACATTACAAAAAGAAAAAAGAAAAATACAAAATAAAAAAACAGTTAAAAACAACTCAATCTTTCCATTACTTATTTTTCATTAGCTTGTTTCCCGGACCTCCTCGCACCACCCTTTTTTGTATTCCAGTTCAGTTTGTTAGTTCAGCAAATCCTTCCCCTCTTTATTTATCCTAATCTTTAATCTTAAAATATTGTGACAATAAATTTTTACCTATTAGTAATCCATTTTTCATATTCCCTTATAGTATTACAGCTAAAAACCACTTAATTTCTATTCAACATCATTCTAACATTCATTAATTTTACAATATTTCTGTAAATAGTCTTTAAACCTTTCCAATCTTCTTCCCCCAACTCTTCTCCCTGGTCTCGGATTCTGCCAGTCATTTCCGCCAATTCCATATAGTCCATCACCTTCATCTGCCATTCTTCCAAAGTGGGTAAATCTTGTGTCTTCCAGTACTTTGCAATAAGTATTCTTGCTGCTGTTGTGGCGTACATAAAAAAAGTTCTATCCTTCTTTAACACCAATTGGCCGACTATGCCCAGGTAGCTGAGTGATATTTTTTTCTTGTGTCTTCTGTGATGGAAAAGTTTGTGTGCTGGGTAGTTTGGGTCACCAAGTATTTCTTTTTTCTTCTGCCAGCAAATGGTTGACTGGCAACAGCATCTGATTGGCCAGAGTTCCGGGGGAAGGATATGGTTGGTTTGGAGAGGTTAGACAGGTTTCAGATTGGGAGAGAGGGTGAAGGGGTTCTGAGGGAAAAAGGAGATACACACTGAGGAGACTATTCATAGGGAGAGGACAGAGCCTAACAGCTGGAATAGGGAGACCAGGCTGAGGGTCTGGGGAAGGTATGCAGACAGGAGTTTGCTGGGAGGGCTGAGTGTGAACCAGGAGAGACAGATCCTGTGGGAATTCAGGCTCCCTGGGTGTCAGTCTAGCTAGGAGGGGAGAATTCTTCTAGGCACTGAAGACTCCCAACCCAGTAACAAGGGGAGATTGGATGCCCTGGGTCTGTAATATCATTTATAATACCTCAGGCATGGGATTGTTAAGAGAGGGGGTAATTGAGGAAAAATGCCCCTCGCTCATGAACCAAAGTATTAAGCTGGGAAGGAAGTGGTATAGTGTTGAAAGTATTGTATTATCTAAGTGACAGACACTGATTTGAACATTTTACCATCTTTTTCTGGAAACCTGAATATTTATTTACCTGAAGTGTTCCAATTGATGTTTAGTAACTGAAGTTTAAGAAGAGTTGTACCTATAATATTGTGTTTAAGCCTGAGACATCTTATAGTTAAAGTAACTGAGTTGATTTCTACCTGAAATAACTCGTTTCCTGACCCACTTTATGTCATAAACTTCCTTTGTTTAATAAAACCTTTTGTGTTTGTTTGATCAACTCCTGCCTGAGACTCCAAATCATTAAGTTTTCCCCTCACACAAGTCCCCATAGGCGCCGACTCCATGGGGCTTGAGGGGGCTTGAGCCCCCTCAAAAAATTTTTTGGGGGGGCTCAGCCCCCCCAATAATCTCGGGCGCCCTTGCCGCCGTCCCCCGCCTCCTCCCCACCTGCTCCCTCCCCAGCCAGCCAGCCAGCTGCGCGCCCTAGCTGGAGAGCCCCGGCCCCCGCGAGAACAGGGGAATCCCCGGGGGCGGGGGCTTCTGCCTCTAGCCCCAGGTTTCCCGCATATCAGCTGTTCCGGAGCTGATTAATAGGCAGCAGCACGCTCTCCCCTATTCGCTCACGAGGGGGCGGCGCCACTTTATTTGCATATTCATGAGCTTATTTGCATATTCATGAGCTTATTTACATTTCACGAGCTTTCCCGGGCCCCCCCAATATTTTTTATAAGTCCGCGTCCCTGCAAGTCCCCCACTAGATAATCTGGGATAAATTGTAGAAATTCATGTAATTGGTGTACTGTGAGATGGCCACACTGTATTTCATTGAGGGCCGGCCCAACGCAGCCAGGGTGAGAAAGTGCCACTGTTATAAGAAATGTTATAAGGAATTAAGTATAAATAGATTAATAGAGCATTAAAGGGAAAAATAAGGTTAGAATGTATTAAGACAATTATAGGATAGAAAACAGAGGAAGATGGAAAGGAATTGCTGAAACAATTAATAGAAGTGGAATACAAAAAGGGAGGTGTGAGGAGGTCGTGGAAATTAGTGAAAGAAAGATAAGATATTGAAATTGGACTGTGTTTTAAATGGTTTTTGTTTTGTTTTGTTAGTTAGTGTTTTGTAGTGGGTTTCTTTGTATTGTATTGTATTGTTGTATGTTTTTTTTTCTTTTTTGGTTTTTTGTAGTGTTGTGTTCAATTTGTTGGAAAACTAATAAATATTATTATAAAAAAAAGAAGAGAAAGTGCCATTGTGTTGTCTCATCTTCACTGTCAAATATGTAGGGCAGATCCTTCTATCTACACTTAACTTTATTAGGAAGGGAGTCTGAAGAACTGAGGCAAATGGAAGTAAGAAGTGACAAAGTTCTATATTGTATCAACACATTAAAGGGGGGATAATCTGGTTCAAATGGAACCCCCAATAATTCTTTAAAAACCTCATGTGTGAATTGCTGATCTTTTACCAAAAAAATGTACTTTGTCTCTAAGATCAGCCTCTGCACCTGTAGACTTGAATGTAGTCATTTTTTCCAAAAAGATTCAAGAATGTAGTCCAATCAGATTAATATTTGCCCTGAGAAAATTTATGGAAAGTTTTATGAAAGATAGAATTACCAACAATATAAAAAAAGCAAGCCTTGCTGAAAAAGTAACAACTGCCTTTGGAATTGACTATTATTTGTGAAAGCATAGAATGAAAAACAATATTCTTTTCCCTTTGGACAAACGTCATATTAAGCCCCCCCCCAAAAAAAAAATGTTACAAAACAAGTAGGCTCCAGAGATATAAGAATGAGAGCTCTTAAATATGCATAGGAGGGAGAATTTGATAAAGCAACACAAGGTTTTCATTTTCATATTTATAATTTATTACTTCTTCCTACCACTAGGTTTCAGTGTGAATGATATACACTAATGAATGATTAGGTCCAAGAAATTATTATGAACTGCACGACTCAGACTTGAGTTAATAAAAAAAACCCACCCTTTGGCAAAACGTACTAAGTAACTACAATGTTTCAGTATTATGCAATGAGCTGCAGTGGTCAAACTGCAGCTTCTTAATAATAAGCTAAAGGTTTGCTTTGTTTCCAAACTAACCAAAGTTCAGGACTTGGTTGGGGGGTATGTGGCTCTCCAAAACTCTCTATCTTGTCCTGAGGCCACACCTGTTGGAAGAGTAGCTAAATTGCAGGCCGGAAGCCAAATCATGTGCAATTTAATCAAAGCTATTGCAATACTTCAAATTCATGCCATTAGTGTTCCTGTTTGAAATTGGGTTCTACAGGGTCCAAAATTGGTTAATATGCCCCCTGCTCTTACATGTACTGGGCATTTTACTCTGTCCATCATGTGTACTTTCTTAAACAACATATTTCTCAGCCCAGCAGCAATTAATTTACTTGTAGGGTGAGAATTTTCAATGCATAAAAGCATCAGAGTAGTTTCGATTCCCATTTCCTTTTCATTATCGCCTTACTACTTGACAGTGAGCATTAATTAAACAATGATGCTGGAATATCGAAGAACATTTGAGCCTTGGGTGTGGGGTTGGTTTTTGGTTTTTGGTTTTTGAAAACGATATAAAACCTGTGAAAGACATGATGGGCAGTTTCCAACAGCCTTAAATAAGAGTATTTTGGAGAACCAGGAGCCATCAATTCCAGGTGGCCTAGATAAGAAGAAGCATCTTTTGTTATCTGGAGATGGCAGTTGGTATCACACCTTTTGCAGAGACAGGGGTTCAATTCTTACTGTGGTTCTTGCAGGCTGGGTGGGGCGACAGCAGCAACAAGAGAGCAGGAGACAGAACTATTTCCAACATGCTTCTCAGGACTGGGTCAATACAGTGGGTTGCTTAAGGCAAAAGATGGTTCCCCTCCTCATTCAGCGTGGGAAAGTCAACTAGACTGGCAGTAGACTCCAACACTGTAAAAGAGCCAGTGTCTACTGTACTTGAGAGCAGCATCTCCATGGCTGCCAGCCCCCTCGGTATTTGCGAAAGGTATGCTCAGACCTGACTATTCCCTCAGCAGTGAGCAATGCAAGTTCAAAGAGCCATGGAGAATGATCTCATGGAAGAGTTATAGGTTGAGCAACTGGGTGATGTCATCTGTTTCACTCAATTTTGTGCTGCTGCTGCTGCTGCTGCTGCTACAACAGCAAGGAGCCCCTGCAGACTGGTGCTGCTCGCTGATGTATTCTGCAGCATGCCAGACACTGCATTCACATCAGATACATAGATCACAACAATGCCAATTTAAACAGTCATGGCTTCCCCCAAAGAATTCAGGGATATGTACTTTGTTAAAAGAGCTGAGACCCCTATTTCCCTCGCACAGCTACAGTTTCCAGAGTTCCCTGTAAAGAGAGATTGACCATTCAACTCCTCTAGGGATTGCTTTGCAAAAATGTGTGCAATAGGAAGAAATTCACACTAAAATGCTGCTGAATTTCCATCAGGATTATTTAAAAAATAATAATATCACAACATGATATGGATATATGATTAACTGCACTTAAGAATGGAAGAACGAGAAACGAAGAGAAACCAAAATTAACCGATTTAGCCATCCCCACCAGAAAGGGGTAAAAAAAGGTTAAAAGGTAAAGGACCCCTGGACGGTTAAGTCCAGTCAAAGGCCACTATGGGATTGTGGCGCTCATCTTGCTTTCAGGCCGAGGGAGTTGGCATTTGTCCACAGATAGCTTTCCGGGTCATGTGGCCAGCATGACTAAACTGCTTCCAGTGCAATGGAACACCATGACGGAAACCAGAGTGCATGGAAACACCATTTACCTTCCTGCTGCAGTGATACCTATTTATCTACTTTCACTGGCGTGCTTTTGAACTGCTAGGTTGGCAGGAGCTGGGGCAGAGCAATGGGAGCTCATCTCATCATGGAGATCCAAACCACCGACCTTCTGATCGGCAAGCCCAAAAGGCTCAGTGGTTTTAGACCACAGCCACTCCACCTGTGTCCCACCAGAAAGAGGAGTGCAGGCTGCAAGTTGTAATGGGATGGAGGCTTCTGCTGTAGAGTGAAGCAGCTGCAGCCACCCCTACCACAATTTTGACTTTCCTCTTGAGGACTCAGAATGCTCAGGCCAACCTTATCCACATTAAATTAATTTGCACCATGCTGTGTACTTCTGCACTATAGACACTGCAGCCAGATCTGCAAGTATGCCATTTCTAACGAACCCCAAATGTGTACAAAACCTTTTCACTTTGCCGCTTGGAAGGATGCATATATAAAAATACACAAAAGAGAGAGCTGTTGCACAATCCTGTCATTTCTATCCAGCAAAGGCAGAAAAGCATTAATCTGTTTGCTTCGCAGGTGCACTTATCAAGTTTCATATCAGGATGATTTGAAGCAGAACCAAATTTAAACTCAAGGACAAAGGGTACTGATTCACAGAACTGTCATTTAGTGCTTCGGGCGATGCCTTTGCCTGCCTTACACACCTTCAGCATCTGCTTGTTACTCACACAGTTATGTTGCATTCCCAACATGTCCACATTTCCCTTCCAGCACATTGATTTGAGGATTGGATCTGAACATATTCTTTCAGCAGAGATAGTATCTGCCAACCAAACCGACCCCCCTCCCCACGAGACTGTGACTCCACCCACAGCCAGACAGCAATAAAAGAAAATGACTTCTGGGAACAGAAGCTTCTGGAGGGAAGTGAATTGGAGCACAAGCATGCATATGGATGTTTCAATTTTTATTTATTTTTAACACTCCAGAGGATGAAATGTTACGACGGGCACCGAAAGCCCAATACATAATATCTGTAGCAAGCTGCTAGGGTTAAAAGAGAAGAGACGTTTCATAGCATGTTTGAACAAAATGCAGGCAAGGAACTTGTCACACATGAAAAGGAAACAGCTATGGAGCGGGGATGATCTCTGGAAATCAGCAGCAATGCCAGACCTCTGCCCCGGCAGAGAGTGAGAGAAAAATAACTTGCCAGGGAGAACTGCTACCTCATTGACACTACAAAGTAACTGTCGGGAGAGGAGAGACAATGAGAGCTTAGACCTAAGATGTGGACTCGTGAACCTCAGCATCAGCCAAGTAATGTGCAGAGCTGAGTGAATGCTGTGTCTGGATTTTAACCTTTCCCATGAATACTAGGAAAGGGAACATGAACTATCTAATGCTTCAACCCTGTAATGGACACTGAAGGGTTGTTACACGCCACCAAAATCTCTGAGCCATGAGAGATGCCAGGGGTTCTAGTGTTTACCCACGATTTGGTTTCCTTGGAATGAAGGTGTCTTTAGGGTATATTGTCTTTATTTACACCTATATGCAACAGGAGCATAAGATGGAGGGACTCGCAGCATTATGCTGACTGACCCTCTGGTCCTCCGTACAAGGGAAGCGGGTGGCGCTGTGGTCTAAATTACTGAGCCTCTTGGGCTTGTCGATCAGAAGGTTGGCGGTTCGAATCCCTGTGATGGGGTGAGCTCCCATTGCTTTGTCCCAGCTCCTGCCAACCTAGCAGTTCGAAAGCACACCAGTGCAAGTACATAAATAGGTACCACTGTGGTGGGAAGGCAAACGGCATTTCCATGCACTCTGGTTTCCATCACTATGTTCCGTTGTGCCAGAAGCAGTTTAGTCATGATGGCCACATGACCCGGGAAGCTGTCTGTGGACAAACGCCAGCTTCCTGGCGCCACAACCCCATAGTCGACCTTGACTAGACTTAACCGTCCAGGGGTCTTTTACCTTTTCATTTCTTTTTACCTCCACCCCCCAGCCAAAAAAAGACCTGCAGCAATATAAAAAGCAGACATTCCTGAGAGTGAAGGTGTTTCAAGGAGATGGGAATGCTTTAGGTCCAGGGGTGCATAATCTTTTTTTTTGGGGGGGGGAGGGAGATAATATGCTTTGTGTATATGCTAGCAGAGCTCAAGTCATTCGTGGGTAAGGCCAGAGTCAAAGGAATCTCTCTCTCTCTCTCTCTCTCTCTCTCTCTCTCTCTCACACACACACACACACACACACACACATACACAGAGCCCATCTTCCTTCTCTCCTTTCTTGCTCTGTCCCTTTCCCCCTCTCTTTGTTCCTCTCCACCCAGCAGGCTGCTGGGAGAAGAACAGGTCACTCTTTCAAGTGTTCTGAGCAGATTGCTTGCAAAGGTCTTTTGAAATAAGGCTGAGAGACACATGCAGCCCAACCCTGATTCAGGAAGATTGCTGGATACCTAAGCTGCCTATTTACAAATCGCCAGAGAAAGAAAGCATCACCGAAGGGAGGGCACAGATTTGCATGAATTTGCTTATGCTGCTTGACACATACATATGTGAATTAAGAAATATGTTGTATTATGTAAATAGAAGTATAAAACCTCTCACCCTAACAAAGGAGACTCTTATCCCAATGTTTATTGGTGCTGGGCAACTACCAGAGCCCTGCTGCTCTCCATTTTATGGTAGTTTATCTTTAATCTGGACTTGGACCAGACAGCCCTTCAAATAGAGGACTCTGAAGACAGCCAGCTCTATTAGTATATAACATCTGAATGAAGAGAGGCTATGCGGGCCCTGGAGCAGGGCCTGGACTCTGTGGTGAGCTGGATAATGGCCAAGAAACTAAGTCTAAATTCTGGCAAGACAGAGGAGCTATGGGCAAGTGGTTCCTGAGTGTGGATAATTGGTCAATTGCCTGCTTTAGATAGGGTCATATTCTGGGTGTGCTCCTCCATCTATCTCTGCTATTAGAGGCCCAGGTGACTTCAATGTCTTGGACTTTGGCTACAATGACAGCTATAGCTGTTTCTGGACTGGGACATTCTGACCACTGCCATCCATGTGCTAGTATGTTCCACATGGGATTACCCCAAAGTGTTCTATGCGGGGCTGCCCCCGAGGTTGGTCTGGAAACTGAAGCAACTGCAAAATGCTTTAGCTGGTCTGCTCACTGAGGCAAAATAACACAAATCATGCCAACCCTGTTCTATAATGTCCTCCTATATCTTTTTATTTGACAAATGCTCTGGTTTGTTTTTGTCCCACATTCACTGAACAAGAGTGAACCTCCAGATGGCAATATAGTTGTACCTTGGCAGTTGAATGCCTTGCAAGTCGAATATTTTGACTCCCGAACACCACAAACCCAGAAGTGAGTGTTCTGGTTGGTGAACATTCTTTGGAACCTGAATGATGTGCGTTCTGCGGTTCTGATGTGGGTTCTGCCGCTTCTGATTGGATGCAGGAGCTTCCTGCAGCCAATCAGAAGCTGTGCCTTGGTTTCCAAATGTTTTGGAAGTCAAATGGACTTCCAGAATGGATTCCGTTTGACTTCTGAGGTACGACTATAAAGTGCTGGGGAAGCATCACAGAACAGCTAATCAAGTGGAATGACGTGGGGACAGTCCAGTAGAAGTCTACCACTAATGCGCTGTTATGGCATCAGTGACATATTGCAGAACACATTCAGAAAAAATACACCAGTCTGAAGGGACCCTCGGTGAATTACAATTAATTGCTAGTCAGATCAACCACAACTACTTATTGAAGGTCACTTTAAAGAGGGGGCTGGTAGGAAATCCTTCTTTAATGATTTGTAGCTGTTTAGACCACTGGTGGGAAGTAGCTTCCTCCTTAAGGATTTGAAGCATGTGGAGGACATAGTATTACTTAATATTATTGAGTGATTGCATTTATCTCCACCTTCTTCCATGACTTTTAGAGAGAGAGAGAGGGCCCTAGGCCCCCTTTTGTTCTAGTGAGGTATGTTAGGTTGAGTTTTCATAGAATCATGGAGTTGTAGAGTTGGAAGGGACCCTTTGGATCATCTAGTCGAACCCTCTGCAATGCAGGATTATGCAGCTGTCCCATACAGGGATCGAACCTGCAACCTTGGCATTATCAGCACCAAGCTCTCGCCAAGTAAGCTAACCAGGCTGACAGTAATACATTGCCTTCTCTGAAAGTTAGCTGCATTAAACTCTTGTGAGTATATCCTGTGATATTGCTCACAGATTCACTGGCAACATGTTATTTGAGCTCATGATGAATCTTTTCTATAACTAGCTTACAACAAACACTGCAACCCAAGTTCAGAACAATACCCGGGCAAATCATCTCAGAGTTAGCATTAATTGACAGTTGCAAAGCAGAAAAAAGTCTCTTTGTTCTCTCTCTCTTTCTTTATAAAGTGGTGCTATGTACAGCCAGCTGTATTATAATCTCAACAATTACTTATTGGGCTGAAAAGTGTGTCTCTGAGAATGCCCTCAGTGCAACTTGGAGCTTGAATACATTATATTGTACTGCAACCCACAGGCAGATTTGTTCTACTTCCAAATATGTATTCTAGTTGATATATAGTGTAAGGTGCATTGTTACTATGTCAGTGATTGTCAAATTTATTGAGTTAACAAGGAAGAAATATGTCAGGTAAAACCTTAGAAGTTGCTTCAAGGTTCTGGGTAGCAGATGTTTAATGGCTTCATCTATAGCCAGAGGATTTGTTTGGAGACTGTCCTGGAATTAATGGAGTAAGATCTTTTTTCTAGCAATATATTGTGTCCTTTTTAGTGACTTCATATCAAGGGCTTTCGGAAGCTGAGAGAGCTATTTAAAAAAAGGCATGAGAAAGTGTGTGTGTGTGTGGCCTGTTCTATAGTTTCTTCATGCATTCAAAAGAACAAATGCAGACATCAAATCTAGTATTGGGAGTGGGCACAGTGTTTGCCACTCAGACCCCAATGTCCCTGCTGATGTTGAGTACGATTTCTGTAGCCTCGGCCTTCCCAAGTTGAGCAGGAAGGTCTGAAGCGGGCTTCTAACTGCATTCGCCTAAACATGCTTAGTAGCCGCCTTTCAACTCAAAATCCTGAGCGTGTAGGTATCACAGCACTGTCAACAAACCAGGACATCGTCAGGGCAGGCGCACACACAGAAGGCACAGAATGCTACTAGCTATTTATTAGCAGAAATAACAACCCTGGTTCATCTTAACTCAATGAAGGTGTTGCTGAAACTAAGCTCTGGGCATACCTGTCTCAGGATGATTGGCGGGAGCCACCCCCTCCCCCTGCTCCTGAATCTTCCCAGGAATCATAGAATCATAGAATCATAGAGTTGGAAGAGACCACAAGGGCCATCGAGTCCAACCCCCTGCCAAGCAGGAAACACCATCAGAGCACTCCTGACATATGGTTGTCAAGCCTCTGCTTAAAGACCTCCAAAGTAGGAGACTCCACCACACTCCTTGGCAGCAAATTCCACTGTCGAACAGCTCTTACTGTCAGGAAGTTCTTCCTAATGTTTAGGTGGAATCTTCTTTCTTCTAGTTTGGATCCATTGCTCCGTGTCCGGTTCTCTGGAGCAGCAGAAAACAACCTTTCTCCCTCCTCCATGTGACATCCTTTTATATATTTGAACATGGCTATCATATCACCCCTTAACCTCCTCTTCTCCAGGCTAAACATGCCCAGCTCCCTTAGCCGTTAGGAACAAGAGGACAGGGTAGATTTGGAACAGTGGTTTGCAGAGGGGCATAGTTCAGAAGGCAGAAGCTGGGAAATACTGGATGAAGAACAGCTAGAAGAAGAAGAAATTCTGGGGGAGAGAGGGTTAACAGATTCACAGCCATTGGACAGCATTTCTCCACTGCCCTCCCCAAAGTTGAGAAGTGCTCAGGAAGTCACAGATTAGAAAGTGCAGAAAGTATAAACTCAGATTCCAATATGTAGGTGTGACGTAGATTAATAAGGACAGAGGGGTGTGTGCTTTAATTGGGAGCACCGCCATTTCTAGGGAGACGTGTTCTTTTATCTCTCACTGTGATTATTAAAGAAGCTAACTGGTAAGACGTTCCTTTTGTTTGATCTTCTTATTTACTGCCATGGGGGAGGAAGCTGATTCCCTGAAGCCTGATAATGCCCTTCCCCTCTAGCCTCTCATTCTGGATCCCTCCCAAGCAGACAAAGGCTGCATCGAGCGGTGGTCTCCTCCTCTGGACCTGTCTGGCACATTGCTCAACAACATGCAGGAGCCTCCTCAAGCGGGGTATCCTAGGGGGAGGAGAGTCAGCAGTACTGGGATTGTCTGCATGCATGCTGTGACTCTCATGTTCTAATCTTGTCCTGAGGGGCCCTCCTGACCCCCCTTAATTACTCAAGTCTCCTGCTTCTATCAGCTCCCAGCTCATCCCTTCAATAATCCATAATCACTTCATTCCTTTCAGAGAACATTTGGAGGGATGACATAAACATTTTATTTTTGGGGCTGGGTGTTTTTATTCTTCTTTTTTAACTGATGTCTGTTTTACTGAGCTGTAATCTGATATTGGTCCAATACGTGGGAACAGGTAGGATCAAAAGAGAACAGTACAAATAAATACATATGAATCTTTCCAGCTGGACACACAGAAGGCTTAGCTCATTCCACAAATTAAGCCAAACTCATTACTACTTTCTTTATCAGTCTCCAGCTAATATTATTCACCATCATTTATATTATTCATTGTTGATAGCTCAGCCTTCCTCCAAGGATCTCAAAATGACGGCTTGGCTCACAAGAACTTTACGAGGTCCGGTTGGGTTGTAAACGAAGGCTTTGTCCAAGGTTAACTTCAAGGTGGGTGGATGCATACACATTGCCAGAAAAGAAGCAATTCATCATCAAAACCAGGGGACAATAGTTGAAGATTTATGTATATTAATGCATAGGTATAGAGGAGAATTGGGAAATGATTTTCATAATTTAAAATGGAAAATGATCCATCTTACCATCCCCACCACAGTGGGGAGGACTGTGATCCGGTGACCTGTCTGCTTGCTCAGTTTGCTATCCAACGAACTGATGGTGAGCCATTTCAAAGCCCCTGGCTTCTGCTCCCCCTTCTCATGGCTCTTTATGCATCAGCTTCACTTGGACTAGTCACTAGACAGTCCTTCCAATATGCAGGGTTGTCCTCTGTAAAGTATGACACATGTTCCACCCCCTGATCAAAATTAGCTGTTCCACCATCTGGAGATGCATGCCTGGGAATCATAGGATCTTGACTGTTTTCACACACTAATACCCCTACTATATAATTTTATCAGTTATATTTTATCTGCACAAAGAATAAATAATAATAATAATAATAATAATAATAATAATAATAATAATAATGCCACCCATCTGACTGGGTTCCCCCAGCCACTTAGGTCAACTTCCATCGAATCAAAAGACAATAAGACATCAAACATAAAAAGCTTCCCTGAACAGTTCTGCCTTCAGATGTCTTCTAAAAGTCAGATAGCTGTTTATTTCCACAGGGCAGGTGCCACTACCAAGAAGGCCCTCTGCCTGGTTCCCTGTAACCTCACTTCTCTCAGTGAGGGAACCATCAGAAGGCCCTTGGCGCTAGACCTCAGTGAGCAATAGGGGTGGAGAGACTCCAGCCAAAGCCGTTTAGGACTTTAAAGGTCAGCACCAACACTTTGAATTGTGCTTGGAAATGTACTGGGAACCAATGTAGATCCTCTTGGACTGGTGTTATAAGGTCCCGGCAGCTGCTCCCAGTCACCTGACTGGCAGCCATATTCTGGATTAGTTGTAGTTTCTGAGTCACCCTGAAAGGTAGCCCCATGTAAAGTGCATTGCAGTAGTCCAAGCTGGAGATAACCAATGCATGCACCATTCTGGTGAGACAGGGCATAGGCAGGTAGGGTCTCTGCTGGCGTACCAAATGGATCTGGTAGACAGCTGCCCTGGACACAAAAGTGGCCTATGCCTCCATGGCTTTTAATGGTCTCAATGGCTTGTAAGCTGGCTTTTAGGTGCTCTTGTTGATCCAAGCAGCTCCTATTGGAAATGCATTGCTGCTCTTGTTTTGATCATTGTTGAAAATATTTTCTTGAAAGTTAAGGTAAACATACTTGCAGTAAACAAATAAGGAAACAAAAATGAATAAATGATGCACTTGCTAGCTAGCACATTTGGCTAATCCATGGCATTTCATCCATTGCTCTGACTGAACCCTTCTGCTTAGTTTAAACATGATTTCTTAAGTTAAGCAAACAGAGTGCTAAGTTTTAGAAATAAGAGAGAGGTTTTACTTCATGGATATAATTTTGCAAAATCAGTCTTTGCTTTGTCTATGAATCAGGCAGACCCATTCAAATGATATTGTGAATAAGGCAGAGGATTTACTTAATTAAAATCATACCAAGGCATTTCCTATTTCATGAAAAAAAGGCAATTGCCTTCTTTCACAAATAAAGCAATTCCACTAGTTCAGCACAACATCTATATAGTGCACACAATGGATAACTATGAACTAATGAGCCAAAAACTCTGTGTTGTTGTTTTATGTGAATTACCAGAATAAAAGTGACTTGCCCTTTTCCTATACAGAAGAACAGAAATGTGTAACAAATGACAAAGACAGTCCGCATGCACATTGCAGGTAACCTGCAGATAAGCTGGATCTGTTATTATTATTATTGCAATGTGGGGTCGTTGGAGGGTTCCCTCCTTACTGCTTTTGCTGTCATCCCCACATATTTTGCAGCTGTGGTGTTTTAGCAATGGTGTTTCATGGAACCTGGTTGGCTGTCATTTTTCTTCTTCTCTGCACTCCCTGGAATGTGGGCAGCAAGCATTCTCTCTGGTAGCCTTTGTAGAAACTGCTACCTCCCTAGGTATTGCACTTAAACCTTGTGAGTCAAAGAGTAAGAGTAGATGTTTCTTTGTCTTGTGGCTCTCAGCCAAGGGTTCCCAGGCTGAGCACAACATGGTGGCCAACAAGACATCAATGGAGCTTGAGATGGAGCAGGCAAAGTTGCTGGTGGTGAAGGGGAACCTAGCATCTGGTTGGCTGCAACAGTATGAGTTTATGGTAACCTTCAAAGCCACCTTCAGTATGAGGTTGATGTTGATGTCTGCTACCAGTACTGTTTGTTTGTTTATCAGGTGTTTATCAGGTTGTGCCTGGCTACGTCTCCCTAGCCACTCTGGGCGGCTTCTAACATAATATTAAAAACACAATAAAACATCAAACATTAAAAACACTTGGGCATGTTGCTTCCTTGCATGACTTAACACATATTTGGTGAATTGGCCAAATAAAGCATTTTTCTGTTTTTCTTCCCGTAGATCTTGCAATATTATTCTTGGCTTGCTTGCTTGAATATTGAAGAACAGGAAGAAAGCGAACTGTAGGTTTCCCAGAAGCAAAAATGTTAATTGCTCAGCAACAGGACTATTAAAGGACGCTGCTTTTTGATTCATTGCTGATTAAGTAAGTTTGGGGACAATGCAAACATTCATTCCGTAGGTAACTAAAATGATAACATTCAAGGAAGGTATAATAGCAAATCTTGGAGTGTTTTGGACAAGGAGCGGACAGCGTTTTTTTCAGCCGAAGAGTCACATTTCCTCATGGCCAAACCTATGGGAGTAAACATGCCTGTGTGGATGGGGACAAAGCCAAAAAGGGGGCATAGAGCAATTGATGTGACTCTATCCTTTGTAAGGCTATATTCCAGCCATACCAAACTCAGACACAGATCCATCTAGGTAAGCAAGAGTTCAGAGACCCATTCCAGACCATTAAAGCACCTGAAGAGAATGCAGGGTTAGTCCAGCAAGGGACATGGCTTGGGAAGAATCCTGGGGTTCACACAGACAGGTCTGAAGAAGTGCATTTGGTCCCCACACCGGAGGATCCCATCATTTCCTTGGCTTTAAGCCTTGCTCAACTCTTCAGTACCTACAGATACAGAGTATGGGAAGAGGATTCCAAGGAAGCAGCTGGCTAGCCTCAGTGTCAGGCTTTGTGGAATCAACTTCCTCCCCAGTGACCGTAAATGAGCAGATCAAACGAAAGGAAATTATTACCAGTAAGTTTCTTTAATAAACACAGCCAAGGACAAAGAAAAGCATCTAACCAGAATGGTGGTGCTCCCAATTAAGGTTACTCCCCCTCCACCCCTATTAATCCATGTCACTCCTATGTCTTGCAATCTGAGCTTGTAGCCTCCGCGCTTTCTGTTCTGACACTTTCTGAGCTCTCCATGACTTTGGAGAAGGGGGGTGGATGCTATCCAGAGACTGTGAATCTGTTAACCCTCTCTCTTCCAGTGTTTCTTCTGCTAGCTGTTCGCCATCTGGTATTTCCCAGCTTCTGCCTTCTGAACTATGCCCCTCTGCAAACCACTCTTCCAAATATATACTGTCCTCCTGCTCCTGGGAAGATTCAGGAGCAGGGGGAGGGGGTGGATCTCACCATTCTTTCTCCATGAAGCCTTCCTCAGCATGGTCCCTGACACACATATTCCAAAACAGGGATGGGGATTTGGATCAAGTCAGCAGGCCAGTTCTGATATCCACAAGTATGACATGAAGCCACTCACCTGTCAAACACTTTATGTCCTGATGATATCAGGTGAGCCATTTTGCCTGTGTGGCTTGAAAACAAATTTCAAGAAATATGTGCAGTGCTTTCCAAGTGCCAACAATCAGCTGAGTGTTGGTGTGGGTGCCAGGGAAATCCTAGGAAGACTCTTCCCAAATGATACCTGTGCTTGGGATACACTGTGCATAAGGCTTCTTAGTGCTGATAATCAGTGGACTGGCAGTGTCTGCAAAGCTGATTTTGTCTAAGCCCTGCCATTACCTGCTCCATACGTGGCCTAATATATGACATCATTGCTTGGCTGAATTGGCCTGCAGGACAAATGGGGAGGCCTGGTGGGCCCTAAGTGTAATGATCTCTGGCAGCCAAACAACCCTCAATAAGAAGCAATGACTCTGGCAGTTTTATGTATGTTTATTTACAGAAAGACACATCCAGAGCACGGCTGCTCGCCTGCTCACATTTACGATAGTTGGCCAGTCTGAATTTTCACCTCTCCAGCAGCAGGAAGGACTCCAAACTCCCGCTTTCCCCCTCTTTCCCTTCCTTTGCCATCTGATCTTATCCATATGCCTAGAACAGAGACTAAGAGGCTGGGACTGCCCCCTCCCCACTTCCACTTGACACGGTATCAGACCTCTGCTTATCTGCTGATTGCCTAGCAACACTCTGGTTGCCTTCCAACTCTTCCTCTTCTTGAGAGCTAACAGAGTCTTCCCCAAGAAGGGGGCTTGAACTACCCTTTCTCAACTCTGTCAGTCATCTGCAGAATAGGTCCCTCATTCACTTAGTTCAATTTCTGAGTCTTACACTTCCCCTGTGCTCTGGGGGGCCACATTCCTGACCCTAAGCATATATAGATGTGTGCACATAGGACCATTTTCATGGGAATGCAAACTCTGATCAACCAGAGTTTGTGTCCTCATGAAGGATACCTTACATAGATGCATTTATATGTGCTTAAACTCCTTCAGACTGATGCTGATCACATGATGGCCAAGGTGTGTGGCCATCAGAATGCACATTGACGTTGAGAGTGGGACGAGACTGGACAGTTTTTTAGAAGCCCCTTTGTGCTGTCCATGACTCCTTGGTACTGAAGACCTGACAGGGCTATGGTTTTAAAACCAAACCGGAATAAGGACAAATGTCTGTTTACATGTTATATATGCAATTTATCTTCATCTCTGTAGTGGACTGTGAAAGTGGAAAGCATAAGATAAAAGATAAGATAACAAAGGCCTCCTGTCGGCCCGTTTAGATTGCTTTTTTTTACATATAACCTAATTTTATGGTAATGGAAAATAGGGCACAGGTTCTGTATTGCATTAGATAACAGAATGATTTGATAACAAAATGATACGTGAATGACACTGTTGCAGCATTTAAAGTGTTAAACCTGAGAACAAGTGCTTTGAAAATGTGCTCATAGTTTTTTCAAGAAATGACTTGGATATATTTTAGCCCCTCTTTTTTTACCGCATTATAAAACATTTTGTTTGTTTCAATGAGTCTAATTTCTATTTGTTCAATTTCCTGCTGTCCCAGGTTTTCTTTTGTATTTTGCTCTATTCATTCCTGTGCCTTTTCAAGCAGTCCCTTGTTATTTTCCTTTTCATTTGCATGTTATCTTGTTGCATCCATACTTTTGATTTCAGTTTTATTTTCTCCCCAGCCTGGTTTCTTTTTGTTTATCTTGATGCCTTCTTTTATTTTACAAATTGTTCTCTCAGAGTCTTTTGTCTTTTGCTTTCTAGCTTTAAAGTGTGTTGCTTCTCCCTCTCCTAGTTTAATACACATCTGACCATCTAGAACGCCATATGGCTGACTGATGTAATTCCAATAAAGTTACTGTGTGCCTGTGTGTAAAATGGTAGGTACCCAGATATCATTTATCCTTTTCCTTTGCTTACAAAGCTATTGTACTACCAACCTTACTGTATGCTCATGAAACATGGACCACTTATAAATGCCATCTCCAACTCCTCAAAAGATTCCATCAACGGTGTCTCCGAAAAAAATTACACAACACTTGGGAAGACAGGCAAACTAATGCCAGTGTACTGGAAGAAGCAAAGATCACCAATGTCAAAGCAATGATTCTTCAACATTAATTTCGTTGGACTGATGATGTTGTTCGGATGCCTGATTATCTTCTTCCAAAGCAGCTACTCTATTCTGAACTTAGAAATGGAAAGCATAATTCTGGTGGTCAACAAAAGAGGTTTAAAGACTCTCTCAAGGCAAATCTAAAAAAATGTAGTATAAACACCGACAACTGGGAAATACTGGCCTGTGAGTGCTCCATTTGGAGAACAGCCTTCACTAAAGGTATCATGGGCTTTGAAGACACTCGAACTGAGGAACTGAGGAGAAATGTTCCAAGAGGAAGGCACGCTTGGCAAACCCCATGATCAACTCCCGCCCGGAAACTTATGTCCCCACTGTGGAAGGACGTGTGGATCCAGAATTGGCCTCCGCAGTTGCTTACGGACTCACTTTTAAAACCGTGTTTATGGAAGTCAATCTTACTCAGCTACAAGTGATCACCAAATAAGAAGAAGAAGTCTGCCGTACTGTAGATTGTGGCTTCATGCATTTTGTAGCTTGTTCAAGGTGCCAGCAAATTTTGCATGAGGAATAGAAGTAGCAAATCTAACCCCAATGAGCTCTAGGTTTTACTCCTTAATAGACATGGTTAGTGTTGCCCTGTGGGACTCTTGTGCCTCCTTTGCCAGCTGCCTTCAGTTTGACTCTGAGTGTTTGGTCACCTTCAGTGCAAATGGCACTGGGAGCATGGAGGTCAGATCTGCTCAGAAAAGATAGCTGATACCAGGAGCCTCTCTCTTTCTTCTCTTTGTGAAATAAAGATCTGATTGGGGGGTTCATCCACACTTCTGCTTGTGCCAGCTGTTTTCTGCTTGACTAGCATTTTCTAGTTTAGCTTCTATAACATGGGTAGGCAAACTAAGGCCCGGGGCCCGGATTCGGCCCAATCACCTTTTAAATCTGGTCTGTGGATGGTCTGGGAATCAGCATGTTTTTACATGAGTAGAATGTGCCCTTTTATTTAAAATGCATCTCTGGGTTATTTGTGGGGCCTGCCTGGTGTTTTTACATAAGTAGAATGTGTGCTTTTATTTAAAATGCATCTCTGGGTTATTTGTGGGGCATAGGAATTTGTTCATTCACCCCCCCCCATATAGTCCAGCTGCCTACAAGGTCTGAGGAACAGTGGACCAGCCCCCTTCTGAAAAAGTTTGCTGACCCCTGCTCTATGAGAACAGGATGCTGGAACTGAGGGGCCTGAAGTTCTTACTCTGCCTGCTTTTTGGAAACCAAAACAAGTGGTAAATGCAAAATGGTGCAACAATATTTTATATAATGCAGATGATCATTCATCTTGATGTGTTTGAGCCAAACATTGTCATCTGTGATTTATGATTCAATGGTCTTTCATAGTAAATAAAAAGGGGGGCGTTGTTCACAACTTGCAGGTAATTTCTGGCTTGAAATATGTTAGGATAAACAATCCCCATGTCACAGTCAATATTTTTGGATCTTTCTGATTTGATGCAACACCTATTCTTTTGGACTACTTCTTCTGGTGCAAGAGACCATGGCAAAACCACGTTGAGTGTTGTATGTATAATGTAATGCACACTTAGGTGGCATACTATCTCATCCTTTCATCTTGCCCTCTGAATCACATGTAAAAAGCTTGGCCACTTCCACTGATATATGCCAAATATCTTCTTTGGGATTGACATCTCTAGAATGCACAGAAAAGGAAACAGGGGTTTGCATCTAGGATTCCATTTGGATTCTTTTTTCCCAGACTTAAAGCAAGACGCTCTCAACGCAATCATGTAACATTAACTTATATAAATAACCTAGGCGTTTTACTGTGACACAATATTCTGCAGACACAAATTGTACATTCAATCATCTTGTCAGCCAAAGTAAAGAAAAACATATTTAATAGAGCCCAGAGCCTCAGGGACAGAAATAGATGCCCTTGCTAACCAAATTTGCCAGCAACAAGAATGTTTGTATAGAGTTTAAATTCAAAACAATTTTTCTCAGACAAGTTTTCTCCGATGCAGTATGCTGTGCCATTGGAGTATGTAGTGTTGTATAGTATCTCAATATACAACTTCAATATAACTTTTAGTCAAGGTCTGTCTCTGCATCAGTTGTGGTACACTTTTCCATTTAATGTAGCCAAAGTGCTTGAAGTGTCAAGAATAAATGCTTAAAGTGTCAATAGAGGAATCAACTGTTATAAGGGGAAGAGAAAGATGCACCACCACACAGCAGTTTTGATTGCCTTTGTTCTCCTTGCTTGCTTGTTCCCCAGAAGATGCTGATGTAGTCATTGGGATGATAGGTTGAGTTCATGGCTGAGAATAGGGACGTGAGTGGCGCTGTGGACCAAACCACTGAGACTCTTGGGCTTGCTGATCAGAAGGTCGGTTGTTCAAATCCCCATGACAGGGTGAGCTCCCGTTGCTCTGTCCCAGCTCCTGCCAACCTAGCAGTTCGAAAGCACACCAGTGCAAGTAGATAAATAGGTACCTCTGTGGTGGGATAGGTGTGCTCTGGTTTCCGTCACAGTGTTCCGTCGTACCAGAAGCGGTTTAGTCATGCTGGCCACATGACCCAGAAAGCTGTTTGTGGACAAATGTCAGTTCCCTCGACCTGAAAGTGAGATGAGCCGCCACAACCCCTTGGTTGCCTGTGACTGGACTTAACTGTCCAATGGAAATGTCAAAATTGTGGTAGGGATGGCTGCAGCTGCTTCACTCCACAGCAGAAGCCTCCATCTCATTACCACTTGCAGTCTGCACTCCCCTTTCTGGTGGAATGCAGGTGGTGTTGTGGTCTAAACCATTGAGCCTCTTGGGCTTGCCAATCAGAAGGTTGGCGATTCGAGTCCCCATGACAGGGTGAGCTCCCATTGCTCTGTCCCAGCTCTTGCCAACCTAGCAGTTCAAAAGCACACCAGTGCAAGTAGATAAATAGGTACCACTGCTATGGGAAGGTAAACGGCATTTCCATGAGCTTTGGTTTCTGTCATGGTGTTCTGTTGCACCAGAAGTGGATTAATCATGCTGGCCACATGACCCGGAAAGCTGTCTGTGGACAAATGCCAGCTCCCTCAGCCTGAAAGCAAGATGAGCACCGCAACTATTTAGTCACCTTTGACTGGACTTAACCATCCAGGGGTCCTTAACTATTAACTTTACTTGGCTGAGTGGGGATATGAACCCTGGTCTCTGAGGTCAAAATCTGATACTCTAAATACTACATTTCTAGCATATGTTTTCTGCACCAAGCTCTGGCTGATGGATCTTAGAAGCCTGAAGTCTGTGCACCCTTGACTGACATCCTATTGACTTCAGTGACAAAGGAATCCTTGGCTTTTTAAGTAGCTGAAAGTAAAGTTTTCGGGCAGGATGATGCTTCACTCCAACTCCCATCAACTCCAACCAGCTACCAGTGGTCTGAGATGAAGGATGCAATAGTCCATCAACATCTGGAGGTCCGCAGGTGTCCTGTCCCTGTTTGGGGAGAATTCTCCAATTTGGCCTTGTCGCCTTTGATTCAGATATGACTTAAGTAAATCTTTTAGTTGACATTCCTGCATCACAGGGTCAGAAGGGATGACCCTCGGGGTCCCGTCCATCTTTAGAGATCTGTGATTCTTTGTTGCCATTGATTACTGAAGAAAGAGCAGTAGCAGGTGAGTCATGAATGCCAATGGATTAAAACTAAAGACAACCACAAGTAGGCATGATTCAGTTTCTTCAGGAGCAGAGCAGATAATGTAGGACTAAGTTGAATACCGCCCTATGTACAGCCTTACCTTGGAAGTTGAGCAGAATCCATTCTGGAAGTCCATTTGACTTTCGAAACATTCAACTTCCAAAATGCGGCTTCTGATTGACTGCAGGGAGCTCCTGAAGCCAATCGGAAGCGGTGGAAGCCCCATTGGATGTTCGGCTTCCAGAAGAATGTTTGAAAACTGGAACACTCACATGAAGTTTTTGATTGTCTGGGAGCTGAAATGTTTGACTCCCAAGGCATTCAGGAGCTGAGATACAACTGTATTTATATGCCGGTAATATTAAAGTCATACTTCATGGGTAGGGAAACTAAGGCCCGGGGGTTGGATCTGGCCCAAATTGCCTTCTAAATCCGGCCTTTGGACGATCTGCTAATCAGTGTGTTTTTACATGGGTAGAACGTGTGCTTTTATGTAGAATCCATCTCTGGGTTATTTGTGGGGCATAAGAATTTGTTCATCCCCCCCAAAAAATATATTCTGGCCCCCCACAAGGTCTGAGGGACAGTGGACCGGCCCCCTGTTCAAAAAGTTTGCAGACCCCTGTCATACTTGAGGGTCAAACTTGATAGGCACTAAAATAAGCAGCAGACACCTGTGGGAAATTTTTCCTCAAAGGCTTCTATCCCCACACAGAAATGGAGGTGCAGAAGGAAATATCCATTCTAATGTTAGTGGATAAATTCCACCTTCACAGTAAGAATCAGAGTGCATTCAGATATGCGGGTTATTGCATTAGTTTTCTTGGTCATAATCTTAGTGCTTCTTCTGGCTTCTAGCATTCCTTTTACACTGCATTACCTTTTGTATTATGAACCTTTTGTCAATATGCAGCCATTTGCACCGCATTTCACTCACATCAGTGGACATGGCAGGACACAACAGCAGATATTATTGGACATGTTGGCATCTTTTATTCCCCAGATTCTGGTCATGTAAAGTAATAAAGGCTTTCTGGGTGAAATGAAAAAAAGAAGAAGTTTAAAATGACCTTTGTTTAAAAAAACCAGAAGTCTTTTTATTAGGAATTCTAAGGTACTGACATCCCAAAGGAACAGAAAAGACTCTTTATGTATGAGACAACAGCAGCATGGTTGCTAGTAGCGCAGAGATGGAAAGAAGAAAGAGTCCCCATCAGAGACGAATGGCAAACCAAGCTGTTAGACTACACCGAAACAGCAAAAATGACAGGAAAGCTCAAGAACCAAGAAGACAAAAAACTTCAATAAAGAATGGGGGAAATTTATAATTTACTTGGGAGACCACTATAAGCAGATGAAAATGTTAGCAGGATTTTAATTTCACTTGTAATGTAACAAATACAGTGGTACCTCAGGTTAAGTACTTAATTCATTCCGGAGGTCCGTACTTAACCTGAAACTGTTCTTAACCTGAAGCACCACTTTAGCTAATGGGGCCCCCTGCTGCTGCCGCGCCACCGGAGCACGATTTCTGTTCTCATCCTGAAGCAAAGTTCTTAACCTGAAGCACTATTTCTGGGTTAGCGGAGTCTGTAACCTGAAGCGTATGTAACCTGAAGCGTATGTAACCTGAAGCGTATGTAACCTGAGGTACCACTGTACTATGGACAATATGGACAGATATAAAATATAGATTATGGTATAATATGCAGTTGAAAATGTTGGCATTAGGACCCATGGAGGGGATGGGGGGAAGTCTCGAGATTCAGAGAAGTCTCTTTAAATGGATATGTATTTGGCTTTGCTAGAAATTTATATCTGTAAAATCAAATAAAAACATTTTAAAAGAAATGCTGCCCCAAATTCCATGGTTAATGAGGTTACAAACAGAATTTCTTACTGGAACCAATTAACATGACAACAAGCACTCAATTTCCACTGGATTCTGCTAGATTTCCAGACATGGCTTTTAAGCCATGTGAAAAAGCACATAAAACATGGAAATTATCAGGTAAAGAAAATTCAGGAAAATGGAATAAAATGTTGTCTGAACAGAGCCTCAGGGCTCCCTTTCTCCTGTAATTAGTTAAGGGGGGAAAAACCTGAGCTGCCTGTTAGGCTCATATCTAGTTAGAGAAAGAAAAATAAGTGCCTACTGAGAACAGAGAGCTACTGTATCATAATGACAAAGAACATTTGCACGGAACATAAACATTTTTAAAAGCGCAGAATGTTACATCCTATTACTTAATTTCGTTGACCTGTGACTTTGTTTAGCAGCAGCAGCACAATAACAGGGAAATGCAGAGTTTCAATTAATGAAATATTAAAACAAATGGTCCAATCAACAGCACAGTTGTTGCATTATTTAGAATAATATTTAATTCATCACAATTGCTCCTCTTTCCGAATTATGTTGATATTTTTATATGGTGCACTTCCTCGGGAAATTCACCTTCCTGCAGAAGGCTGCAGCAATGACGACGAGGTACCACTGCCTGAGTATGTTCACACAATTGTCAAGGAGAAGTGGGAAACTTCAGCCTTGGCAGAAGGTGGGTGGGATGGAAGACCCTCTGCCAGCTTCAGTGACAGCTCAAAGCATCGGAGATGAAGGGAGATACGGGGGGAATCTCTGGCACCTCAAACAACAGAGTACATTTTGTCATGCAAGCTTCCACACAACGTGATCCTCAGCTCCCAACTTTTGTTTGACACTCAGAGAGAATAAATTACATAAGGCATATGTGCTTGCCCAGACAGGCGCATCATGTGACCCATGAGAGAAGCAAAATAACCAGACTGTACAACGGTGGTGGGATAAAATCAGGCCAAATCTTTATCAACAGCAGCAGGCAGGGCAAAGTTTGGCATGGCATTGGGTCCCAGGATCAGTTCATCATTCAACAAGCCCCATGTTGATGGAATGGATCCGCTGGGTTTGGACCGCTCCAAATCTGTATGATGGGAGTTGGCCAGTGTTGAACCTTGCCATGCTGCAAGCCAAGCCAAGCAAGGTCTCACAGGGGACCAGGGTGCAGATTCCAACCGGGCAGATATCGAACCCACGCTTGGGTTTGCCATGGCCAGTCCTCTTTTCAGGCCCCTATACAGTGGTACCTTGGGTTAAGAACATAATTCGTTCTGGAGGTCAGTCCTTCACTTCACCTGAAACTGTTCTTAACCTGAGGTACCACTTTAGCAAATGGGGCCTCCCGCTGCCGTCACGCAATTTCTGTTCTCATCCTGAAGCAAAGTTCTTAACCTGAGGTACTATTTATGCGTTAGTGGAGTCTGTAACCTGAAGCATCTGTAAGCTGAAGTGTCTGTAACCCGAGGTACCACTGTAATATGTCGATCCTAACCAATGCCAGTTCCTCCCTCATACAAACAATGTTATTCTGCCTAACAGAGGAAAGCCATAATTTCATTAAGGGAAAGGGGGGGGGGACAACCAAGTGCCAATCAGGTTCCTTTCCAGCCCTGTCAACCAGTGACCCAAAATTGCTCAGTGAAGGCTCTAACTTGAGGCTGGGTGGGCGGGAAGCTCTCAAAGCAAAATGGTTGTGAGTTCCAAGAGAAGCAGCTTTTTATAGCCTTTCCCCTCCCCTCTTCAGCAAGGGCTCATGGGACAGTTTTTTCCCCCATGAGGCCATCATACAGAGAAGGTAGACCAACTGTCATTCTTGCCTCATGATGTTGTTTCAGTTTCTCTCAGACAGTATGATATGGCACTACCATTTTCTTTATTATTCAAGCTTTGTCTGACATAGACATTAGCCCCTTGCTTCGCTGAAAGGAAAGAAATGCTGCAGAACAGGGGTCTGCAACCTTTAAGACAAAAAGAGCCACTTGAACCCGTTTCCGAAGAAAAAAAACCTGGGAGCCGCAAAACTCGTCATTATAAAAATAACTTTTTTGTCACTTTTTTATTCTTTCTTTGTTTGACCTCTCAGAATTACTCCTCCTCATAGAAATAAACATTAAATTAACAAGTTACCTTTGTGTGTGTGTGTGTTCTTCACTCCCCTTCAAAACAGTGACCAGCGTACATGCCCCCTTTCAATGCAGTGACCAGCGTACATGCCCCTTACAATGTAGCGGGCGGGCGGGAAGGTGACGTCGGGAAGGTGCATGACTAACGCACGCACCGCCCCCATGCGACGTCACAGCCAGTACAGCCACCGCCACAGTGGGGAGTGTCGGGGTGCACAATGCACCTCCTCCCCTTGCTAGTATCCGCCTCGGAGCTGCAGCAAAGGTGTAAAAGAGCCACATGCGGCTCCGGAGCCGCGGGTTGCAGACCCCTGCTGCAGAAGAATGGTGGAATATCCTAAACTGGGTGCGTGAGGGGATATTCCCAGTCTGACAGGAGGACTGGTTTTTTTAAAAAAATCACCCCCACCCTCCACAACAGTCATCCTAGATGAATCAACAGCCATATGTTGTGTGGGGAGGGCACAGATGCCTAACAGGATCCCTGCTCCCCCCCCACATACCCTCCAATATTTTTCTGATAAAAATATGTACGTCCCATTCCATAATTATTTTACTACCGTATTTACTCAAATCTAATGCTCACCTCTTTTGGCCAAATTACGTTGCGAAAATTAAAGTGTGCATTAGATTGGATGGCACATTTATATTTGACAGCAAATACTTATTTTGGTTTCAAGGTTCTGATTCGAGTAAATATGGTATTTCTACCCCACCCATCTGACTGGATTGCCCTAGCCACTCTGGGCAGCTTCCAACAAATTTAAAAGCATAATAAAACATCAAACTTTTTTTTTTTAAAAAAACAAAACCCTTCCCTATACAGGGTTGTCTTCAGACTACTTGGGGGGGGAGGGTCAGATAACTCCATACCCTCCAACATTTCTCCAATGAAAATAGGGACATTCTAAGGAAAAGCGAGACATTCCAGGATTAAATCAGAAACCAGGACTGCTTCTCTAAATCAGGGTCATCCCTGGAAAATAGGAAGACTTGGAGGGTCTGTTTTCAGTCCTGACAGGAATGGCTCTGCCCTTGTGAACTAAAGAAGGGAACCCTCCTAATGAAGGGGGGGGGATACTGGCATCACCGTCTTTGCTTATTTTGGTCCACCGAACCAAATCAGCCAGCAGTCATGCAGCAAGGAGTGAAGCCTGCAGTTAGTCACATGACAACCCAGGGCTATCTAATGTCTAATTGGAATATAGTCAAACTACAATGCCTACACTATACTTTTAGAGCACATTTCCACCCTTGATAATTCTGGGTATAGTAGTTTATCCCTCACAGTGTTACAATTCCTAGCAACCA
Organism: Podarcis vaucheri; assembly: GCF_965113315.1. Lineage (NCBI taxonomy): Eukaryota > Metazoa > Chordata > Lepidosauria > Squamata > Lacertidae > Podarcis > Podarcis vaucheri. The sequence goes on from NC_138766.1 coordinate 21,275,269, forward strand.
TTAACCATAGAGGATGGGGTTCAGTGCACAGGAACCAGAGCAGCAGGAGCCATCAGCATAGCCAGAGGGGACCCTGTCTTCATGAACATGGTGAGCTCTGAGGCATAGGGAGCAGTGGGCAGAGAGCTCCAGGAGGCTGGGGTAGGCAAGAGACCACAGCCCAACTCCCTAGTTGGCCAGGTGGGGCTTGCTAGCTCTGGGAGGAACAGCAGGGGTAGGCTTGGAACAGATGAGGGTCACCTGCCTTATCAAGCCCAGCTGCTGCAATCAGTAGGCAAAGTATAAAAGGGCAGCACAGCTGAGGTCTGCTTAAGTGCGAAGAATCTCAGCTCTGATACTCCATTATCTCTGTGGGACTGAGCTTTGCTTTGGACACCTGGATTGAAAGTGGAATGGAGACTTGACATACTAACCTGTTGCCAGGTAGGCCAGAGGTTCAGAGCAGCTGCAGAATGACGCTCTTGTCCCATGGATTCTGTGTTTTCTTTCTTGGTCACATGCTAGTGTGACAAAATGCAGAGAGCTTTTTTTTAATGTAAAGATCTTGCAAGAGAGGGCTGCATATTCTTGCATGGCTGAGGATTGGACCAGGTGGTCCTCAGAGTCTTTTCCAACTCTACAATTCTGTGATTTAAGTGAAAAAAATAGCATCCAATAACATACTTCCTGCCTCTCATTTCTTCTTGTGCACATGAATTTTGCTCCGTAACAAAATATATCATTGTGGGTTGCTGGTTGGGGGAGGCTGAGTCCTCTCTGATTCCTGGATCTAACAAGGCCCTGACTGCAGGAATAGTTTCTTTGGAATGGCTCCCAAAGTGTGGGCCACAAGTGTAACAAAGGAAGTAGCTCTGTGCCACAGAACAGATGGATGGAACCCCCATATCCCTGAACTGTCTGGTAGTTAGAAAGACAAAAGGCCAGAGTTTGGTGGGCTAGAAACTAGAAGCTGGAGGCTGTAGCCTGGGCAGCTAGGAGACAGAGCCATGACTGATTGTTTTGAATCTGAGGCTGTGGCTATGGGAGAATCAAGACCCTCTTCGGGTGTTAATGCTGTGAGCACCTCCATTGTAGGCTCAGGTTGTTTGTGTGTGTGTGTGTGTGTGTGTGTGTGTATACACAGTGGTACCTCGGGTGAAGTACTTAATTCGTTCTGGAGGTCCATACTTAACCTGAAACTGTTCTTAACCTGAAGCACCAGTTTAGCTAATGGGGCCTCCTGCTGCTGCAGTGCCGCAGGAGCACAATTTCTGTTCTCATCCTGAAGCAAAGTTCTTAACCTGAAGCACTATTTCTGGGTTAGCGGAGTCTGTAACCTGAAGCGTATGTAACCCGAGGTACCACTGTGTGTGTGTGTGTGTGTGTGTGTGTGTGTGTGTGTGTAAATAAACCCTATATCCTGAAGACACTATAGTCTCTGCAGTCCCTCATTCCAAGACAGTATGGAATTTGATACTGCTCAGAGATGCAACAATATGTATACAGCTCTATTCTCATGCGCTCTAAACATCTCTGCAGCTAGAATGGAGTTATATTGTTTTTATTTTCCCTAGCTCCCCATTTCTGATGTTTTTGTTTTGTTTTCATAACTCCTTTCAGGTTGATTTGTTCTATCATTTATCTTCTGACTATGCCAGAGGCAGAAAAGATGGAAAAGGAGTGAGTTTTGAGGGGGAAGCATTATGGAAATGTATATATAAAAAATCGAGCTTAAAAAGATACTAGTTGAAGATTTCTGGAGTAAAGCTTTAATTCTCTCCTCTAGGCTGTATTGTGTTGTGAGTTATGTACCATATTTCTAGCAATAGATTTCCCTCTGATGGAGGGGGGGGGGAATGAACAAACAAATAACTTTACTAGTCCCTTGTACCATTCAAAAATAGTAAACTACTAAATATCTAAGGAATATTAAAACAAATATTTTATTGCAATGTTGTGCAAAGGGATGCGGAAATAGCAAGGAAAACAGTAGGGTAGAATAAATTAAAATAAGTTAGAGGCCACTGAGGCACCGTTATGTTTTGTTTAATTTAAACAAAATATGAAATTGTTATGGAAAGATTCTGATGTGATGAGTACCATCTGCTGTTATTTTGTTATATAACAATTTGCATAAAATCTATTAAGTTTGTGTATTGCATGCTTCGGGAATTTAATAACCTAGAATTATGTGCGACATGCATTACATGCCAACAAGTTGGAACAGTGTGGATGGTCCTAAGTCAAAACACATCCAGGAAAGAGCATTGGGGGTTGCTATAACTGGAACTCTCCCTGCTCCAGAAGTGGTACCTTTATCGGAGACTGGAGAGACTGAGGACTCATCTAAACTTTGCATTTAAAGCAGTATCATAGAATTGTAGCGCTCGAAGGGATCTTGAGATTCATGTAGTCCAACCACTTTAAACAGTCATGGCTTCCCCCATAGAATTTTGGGAACTATAGCTTGAGAACTATAGTTTAAGGGTCCTGAGAGTGGTGAGGAGATTTCTTTTCCTGTCAGAGCTACAATTTCCCCAGTTTCTTGGGAAGAGGGATTGACCGTTAAACCAGTGTTATAAGAATTCTAAGGTCTCAAATATAAATTAACACACATAAGTATATAAACCACGTCTGAAATAGTAGGCTACAGGAGAGCAATCCTGAAGCCATTTTGACTCTCCCAAATAGACCTCAAATATTTCTCTGCAAGGAGGGAGGAGGTGGGAAAGCCTCCCCACTGCCTTTTTTGCTTGCAGATCCTGTCTTAAGGGCGTATTTATGTATGAACAGGGTGAGCCTGTGACCTGGATTCAGGAACTAAAGTATTAACTATCACAAAAAGAATGGTCAGGCTGCCCATGTAATGCAGTCAGTGACCATTATCAGGTATCCTGGCAGACAGGATTTCTGTTGAAGACCGCCTTCTCTGCTGTGGACCGCCTCCTTTTGTGATGTATGTATGATTTTTAGAGGGGTAGTCTTGGGCTATAGGGTGGGCAATTTCAAAAGCCTATATAAGGACTTGTGCACCATTGTTCAGGGTTCTCCTCCCTCCAGCATGTGGTGAGTGGGGACCCTGTTGCAACAGTTTAATAAAGATCAGGCTTACTAGCCACTTTGCTTCTCAGTATACTCTAGCTGGCCTCTGTTATTTTTCCCTACCAATAGGGAACCCACTTAAGGACTCTATATGGGCTCTTGGATACCCCATAAGGGAAAAGGAACAGTTTTTTCTTATAACACCAGTTTGGGAACTGTAGCTCTGTGTGGGGAATAGGGTTCTCCTAACAATCTTTGGCACATTTAACAAACTAAACTTTCCACGTTCTTTGAAGGAAGCCATGGCTGTTTAATATCCTCATTGGTGTGAAATTTCTTTTTGCCCCCTACCCTGGTCACATCCTCTGACGTGAGGAGGGCAGTGACTGGAGAAAGGGCCTTTTCAGTTATTTTCAGGGGTTTTTATCAGCCAGAACTAGGCTTTCCTTTTGGGAATTATAGGGACAGAACTTCCCAAACTGTACAGAAACTTATTCATGTGTGCTACTACAGCGGCAATTATGTTACTTGCCCCAAAATGGAAAGAAGTCCTAGCAAAGGAAGAATGGATGCAAAAACTTATGGAATATGCAGAAATGGTGAAAATTATTGGAAAAATATGAAATCAAGATAACGAACTTTTTATTAAAAAATGGGAATCGTTTCTTGAATATTTACAGATAAATTGTAAAAAGATAAGAACATGGCAGGATTATTGTAACAACCTGCAGTTTCATAAGAGTATATATTTAAAGTAGATGAATAAATGACTAAGCTAAGTTAATTTGGATATGCAGAAGGTATTAAAAATAAATTTAAGGAACCACATAAAGAGGGGGAAAGATGTCAAGTTTTGAAATGGTAAATTAACTGTAAAATTATTGAGATGGATAAACCTGATATATATAAACATATGATCAGCCAGAACTCATTAGAACTCAATTCTGGCACATCTTAGGTATGCACCATTGTCAGAGCAGCTGTTTTTCTAGAAAAATAGCACTGATTATGTTAACTAATTTATAAGTGCCTTTGTATATATCTCTATAGTTGTGGTGCACTGCATGTGGAATGTCCTCCTCAAAGAGGCTCACCTGGTGCTCTATTCAAAGTCTTTGTTTCACCAGGCGAAAACCTTTCCCTGTTGTTGTTTTTTAAATAAATAAAAATAACCTGACCTTTCAACATAATACTTAAACTGGTTTGAAAACAACTAGTTCTACTCCTTTTTAATTACCTGGGCTTTTTCTTCTTCTTGCTAAACTATGTCAATATACAATATTATTATTATTTTAATTGATACAGCAAGAAAAAAACAACAAAAAAACACAAATACCAAATTACACACAGGAATAACCATAGACACATAATTTTCTTAACAAACAATAAAAAATATGGTCTTAACACTAAAGACCCAACCTCCTGTCTGTCCCATATTTCGATTTCATATTACTTATTGCCAATACACTTTTATCATAATTAAACTTTTTCTAAATATATCTAATTTCTACCTTGCAACTATTACTGAAGTTCCTCAAATGCTGCAACAGAATTTAAACTACTATATTTATTTTTTAAATATTATTTGAAATCTCCCATTTTGAGACAAATACCTGTTTTGGTTTATTCTTTATTTTTTCCCTGATAGACCAGCATATTCTGTCAGCCTTTGAATCCAATCTTGTATAGAGGGGATTTCATTACTCTTCCATTTTGCCATGATCAGAACTCTGGCATATTAAAATGTACCCTTCCTCTTTTGCGGAATATCCAGATCTGTTATTATACATTACAATATACATTATTTTAAATTAGTATTAGTTTTACTCATCAACCACTTTGGGACCTTTGTTAAAAAGGGGACATCCTAAAACATCAGAAAGAAAGAAAGAAAGTAAGCTTTCTCCTCCCTTCCAACCTTTCTGCTTTTTTCCAATGTCGAGCCCCTATGTGCAGTCGAAGAGGAAGCGATCTCTGTCCTACGCTTTCTCAAACCTGAGAGGTGAAGTGTCCTATGATTCTAAGCACGTTCATTCAGAAGCAAGTCACACCGAGCTCAATGTTACTTTCTCCCCACTAAGTGTGCTGAAAACTGTAATCCTATGCACATTTTCTAGGGAGGGTTTCCCATTAGACCCAGTAGGACTTACTTTTTGGTAAATATAGATAAGTGGTTGGCGTGTTGTTTTAGTTCCATATACTTGGCGGAGAGAAAGGGAGAAAACATCTGATCGGCTCCCCTATTCATCCTTTCTTTTTGTTTGTTTATAACATGCCAATGCTACTTTTGTCATATTGGATTTTGTGCAGTGTGCAGACACGAAACAAGCAAAACCCTAAAACATAGTAGTTGAATTATAATAATAATAATTTATTATTATTTATTCCCCACCCATCTGACTGGGTTTCCGCAGCCACTCTGGGTGGCTTCCAACAAAAGATTAAAAGTACATTAAAACATCAGTCATTAAAAGCTTCCCTAAACAGGGCTGCCTTCAGATGACTTCTAAACATCAGGCAGTTGTTTATTTTTTTGACATCTGATGGGAGGGCATTCCACAGGGCAGGCACCACTATTGAGAAGGTCCTCTGCCTGGTTCACTGTAACCTCACTTCTCACAGTGAGGGAACCACCAGAAGCCCCTTGGAGCTGGACCTCAGTGTCCGGGCTGGATGATGGGGGTGGAGACGCTCCTTCAGGTATACTGGGCCAAGGCCGTTAAGGGCTTTAAAAGTCAGCACCAACACTTTGAATTGTGATTGAAAATGTACTGGGAGCCAATGTAGGTCTTTCAAGACTGGTGTTATGTGGTCTTGGCAGCTGTAAAAAACAGTAGATCAGCTGTAAAAAACAGTAGATAACATCTTCGAAAAGGCAGAGAACTCTTTGATCTGAAAAGTGTTTTTGTCCGGTACACAAGGGATGACAATTCTAATTCTATTAGAATTTAATTGCTTTTTTAAAAGACCATACTTTATGTTTTTAGCCTTTTGGATTTTATTCGTGGTGTTTTAATTTGTGCAAGGCGCATGGAGTCTGGGGAAGTTGGTGCCAGGCAAATCCATTTGGAGAGGGCATCCCATAACAGGGTCAACGCTGCCATTTAAAAAGTCCTCTGGCTTGTTCAAGTCTACCTCACCTCTAATGGGAGAGGTGCTTGGAGAAGGGCGTTGGCAGATGTTATTATAATATGAGAAGTATATGCTTCACAAATCCAGTCACTTACTCTGTCTTCTAGACCAATGGCCTGGACAAAGGAAAATGGCCTATAGATAAGTTGATATTTTAAAATTTGTGAGAGCTGCCTGGGGTATTTTTTAGGGGGCGTTGTTGTTGCTGCTGCTGCTAATTTTTTGTATCTTAAGATTTATGTGGAAAGTTTCTGATTTTGTTGTATAATATTTGATGTTCATTTATTGTTTGACTACTTTTGTAAGCCGCCTTGAGCATGGCTACAACTTCGGAAAGGCGGCAACCTTAAATTCAGTTTTCCACATTTCTGCACCGTTTTGTGACATATTTGTTTGTTTATTTTAAAAAGGTCCTTATGTAATTCCACCAGGATTTCAGAGTGAATTTCCCCTAATAGACACGTTGGGATGCAATGCTGTCTACCGTAAACATTTTTGCAGTGCAGGCTCCCCCATTGTAATGCATTTCTGTGTATTGTTTTTGCGAATATATGCCTATGAGTTGAATAGGATCCAAAATGCAGCAGTCTGATTGGTCCTAGAATAATAGGATCCAAAATGCAGCAGTCTGATTGGTCCTAGAACAATGCAGCAGTATGATTGGTCCGCAGGAGCCGCCCAATCCAGCTCCAGGTGGAAGTGAATCCACAACCTGATTGGCCTACAGGAGAATCCTGGAATTAGCCAATCACGTGCAGCCCATTGTGTAAATAATGTATATAAAGCAGATATTGTGGGTGAACTTTGATTCCTCCTCACCACTATGAGCTGAATAAAGAGCATGAAATCCACTCTCGACTCCGAGTATATTTCATGCCTTTTATGCACACTTTACTTCAGGTTGTACAAAAAGAAGAACCACCGCACTGCAAAATTTGGGAAAGATGCAAATTTTGCTGGGTGGCTGTGCTTTGTGTGGGTTTTTCAGAAAGTGCTGACTATGTAGGCTTGCCTTTAAATGTGATCTGAATCAGATCCCCCCCCCAATCCCTTCCACAGGGAAAGAGACTGACCAAAAAAAGAATATTTCGCTATACAACGTTGTACACATCTATCAATGTGTTTAATGTAGTTGTTTACAGCTAGCCCTTTCTGACTAAAATGGTTACATGATGTCTCATCCTGGCTTGGCAGTCTTACAGACAAGCAATTTTGTTTCAGGCTACATGCGAGCATTCCTCAGGAGCGTATCTGTTTGTGGTTGTTAGGAGGAAAAGTAACTGAAACACATGTTTTGGAACTCTCCCACCTTCAATTTAAACAAATACATTCAAGAACAGACCTCGGATTGCTGGTACAAATGACATTGTTCCTCCCCCCCCCCACTGCGTTTTGACTACATATCATTATTTCTTAGGTGCACATATATTTCTGGTTGTCATGAAGAAATGCAATCGCAATAAACATTCTACAATGCACTGTATTGTTGAAATTTATTTTTTTTTTCATCTATACATCTATGATCCAGTGAATACTGTAGTTTTAAAAGTGTAAAATAAAGCTGGATTGAGGGACCAATTCTTCTTTAAAAAAATGGATCTATTGCAATTAGCTTCCTTAATATATATATATATATATATATATATATATATATATATATATATATGTAATTAGTTTATTCTAATGGCTGGGAGACTCCATTTCACAGTTCCGGATTCGGAGTACAGTAGAGTATAAAATGATATTAGATTTACTAGATTTTTTTAAATGACTGGACAATAGCCATGTTGCTGTTCATCCCAAAAAAACCTCCACCCCCAGAAAACACAGCTTATTGAAACATAGTTATGGGGAAAGAGCTCTTCATGGGGAAAGATGTCACTTCATCCCCACAGTAATTCCAACAAGTGTGAATTTATAATTAATTGCAAAGAATTTGAGAAGTGAATATTTCAGTTTAAATTAGATGGATCAGGGATGTCAAACTTGTGGCCTTTGGGGCTCTGCAATCTGGCTCTCTTGGGTGATTTTGTTAATTAAGCACATATTTTCTTAAGGGGGAAAGAAGTGTTTTGCTTGCAGTCGCAGCCTGACTGTGCAAGAGAAGTGTTTTCATCACCCGCTTGCCACAGGGAAGCTGTAGGGAAGCTGCTTCGCTTTACTTTCCCCGAAGGCTCAGGGGACAGTGTGATGATGTGAGCTACGAGTCCATCGAGCAACTGCCATCCCTGCCCTTGTACAGATGTTCAGCAGCTTCCAAGGAAACCAGCCTGTTGCATAAAAAGGAGAAGCAAGATGAGCATATGCAAACAAGGTGAGCTCAGTCCAGGCTTCTCTGTTGGCCGCAGGGAAAACAGGATGCTGGAACCTAGGGACATTTGGCGTGATCTCACAGGGATCCATCCCCATCATTCAGACACTGAGGTCCAGCTCTGAGGGCCTTCTGGCAGTTCCCTCACTGTGAGAAGTGAGATTACAGGGAACCAGGCAGAGGGCCTTCTCGGTAGTGGCGCCCGCCATATGGAACGCCCTCCCATCAGATGTCAAGGAAATAAACAACTATCTGACTTTTAGAAGACATCTGAAGGTGACCTTGTTTAGGGAAGTTTTTAATGTTTGATGTTTTATCATGTTTTTAATATTCTGTTGGGAGCCACCCAGAGTGGCTGGGGTATAAATAATAAAGCACAGTGGTACCTCGGATTACAGATGCTTCAGGTTACAGACACTTCAGGTTACAGACTGTTCTGGGAGATGGAGGGTCTGGAATGCTTTCAGCTGGGTGTTGTTCTGGCTCTCCCATGATTTCCCAACTTTCCTCCTCATCTGCCTCTGAGCTGCTCAAACCCATGTTGTAAATCTATACTGTTTCCTCTTCCTCCTCCCTGGAAGAGTCACCATTCCTCCTCTGCCCAGTCCTTAACAATTACCGGTAGTTTTCTTTAACAGTGGAAGCAGGTTTTCAGATCATACACAGCTCTTCTTCAGGCTTTGATTTTGAGAGCAAAAAATAAACATCCAATAGTCTAAATAGAAACAACTAGGTAGTCAGGTTGATGGTTACTTGGCTGCAGAAGTTTACTGGCCATTGCTGTTGGCATGGAGATAGTCTAGGCTGAATGGAAATATGCCATTCTGATGTCAGGTATGATGTCACAAAGAGAATGCTTTAAGTCTTGGTAAAGCCAGAAACAGTTAACAGTCAGACTGCATCTCAGCCCTGTCAAGATGGATCTCCATAACAGGTGATGAATATTTTTATTTTGGGGCTATATTAACTTTTACTATTGGGGAAAAGTTTTAGATTGGTTTGCCACTTTGTAACCCATCAAGTGGAGGCTAATAGATATATATTCACAACCTTGTATGTGTCAAAGAATCAACTTTATGTGTGACTTTGGGACTGATTCATACAACCACATTTCCTTTCTGCACTCTATAGCAGCCTTTTCTCTGTATTTGAAAAAAATAGCCAAGAAGGAGAAGATAAGTAACCAGGAAAAAGATCTAGATAAGTATGGTAAGGATCTAAGCTTTACAAGTGAGGGGAGGGGGCTAGGATGATGGCTTTGTGGTCCAGCATTTCCTGCTGGGGATACTGGACCAGCAGATCCTCGACTCAATAATGCCTCCTGTTTAGTATACCTCCCATTTCCTCTCCCTATCTTCCCCACCTATCCTGACTCCATGCTGTTCCCAAATGCCAGTCCGGGTAGTGAGGACTAATTGAAAAATGTGAGACCCAAACAAGGATTTCACATTTATTGTTGCAAGGAGAGGGGGCAAATGTCTTTTTTCCCTCTTGCACAAATGTTCTTGCTGATGCAATAAACATCTGAATGGGGTCATCACAGTTCTGTTGCTGAATATAAGAAGAACAGGCTCTAATTCCCACATATAAGTCTCCCTATGCTCTTTAGGTAGAATGTAGGCTTATTAAATGCATACTTGACATGCAGCGATAGTGGGAGGCCCCATTAGCTAAAGTGGTACCTCAAGTTAAGAACAGTTTCAGGTTAAGAACTGTCCTCCAGAACGAATTAAGTTCTTAACCCGAGGTACCACTGTATTAGTATTAGTATTAATATTACTACCGCACCCATCTGACTGGGTTTCCCCAGCCACTCTGGGCAGTTTCTGACATACCGTACTTTTCTGTGTATAAATCTAGGGTTTTTTCTTTAAAAATTAAGCTAAAAAAGGGGGGGGGGTCGTCTTATACCTGGATAGTGCATAGTGCAAATTTCTTAAATTTGAGTCTCCCAAAATAGGGGACATCTTATACATGGAGCATCTTATATACAGAAAAATACGTTATATAAAAACATAATAAAACATTAAATGAGAAATGCTTCAAACCATAGAACCACCTCTTTTGCCAGGCTTGAATGCACTCCTCTGCCTGGTTATACAGCATATTCTTTTCCTCTGCAACAGCCTGTTTTCTTCTGGTTTTAAAAAGCCAAGGGAGCGTTTGTTCTTTTTGGGTAAAGGGATTTGCAAAACATCTCCAGTTGGCAAGATGGTATCAACAGTTCGGAATATGCCTAAGCACTTGCAGGGTTTTGTGGGGGAATGGCAGGCTGTGCACTGCGTGGTGCTTTTGCACACATTTGCAGGCGCTCATATGGGTGCACACTAAGACAAGATGCATCCAACCCACTGAGATTTAACACTGAGAGTCCCCAGAGAAGCAAGTCAGCTGGATTCTGGATCAGAACGCTACCAACTAACATGAAACATTGAAAGCCACCTTTCGAAGAAAAAGGGGGCAGGGAGATCAAGATTTTGCCAGGGATAGTCCCTGGTCAACAGGGATGGTTGGAACACATGCAACATGTTGCCAAAATACATGTGAGCAGAATCCAATGTGAGGGAATTAAAGAGAGCAGGCAGCTGCCTGGTGGGGCACACCAGAAGGAACACCGCCTTACCTGGAAATGCCAGGGATTCAGCCTGAGACCTTCTGCAAGCAGAGCGGATGCTCTCCCACTGACTCACAGCCCCTTCCCATCATGCCAGCAGCAGCTCTGGTGCTGCTTCTCACAAGGCCAGCTCCTGATGCAAACTGGGGCTTTGCTCCAGACATGGCAGGGGATGTGGGGCTGCCCTGTCAAGGGCTGTCAGCACGATCAGGCCATGCGCAGGTCAGAGGGAAGACGCAAGACTGAAATGCAGTTAAGTTCCTTCTTTAGAGGGTGTTGCACTTTTGGATCCTCATCCTGTTCTGCCAACCCAACACCACTTTGTGAGGCTGGAACGAGTGGTATCAAAGGGCTCGTGGCTGTTGTGTCCTTCTCACTAGTAAGTTTAAAAAACGATTGCTAACCCAGGGTTATTAAAGCACGACAGTACTTTTTCAGGAGGTGGGGGAAGTGGCTGGTGGAGCTTCCTGTGGGCCCGGGCCCTTTTGCACCTTGCCCCGGGCGCGGCAACTGATGTTACACCACTGCCTACAAGTAACCTTCACAGGAGAGGCCGAACTCATACATTGCAACCAGGCCGTGAATTTCAGCATATGGAGAACATAAAGACTTTGTAGGTGAGTGTAAAATGTGAAAGCTTTGCACCAAAATCCAAGTAGACTCAGTACCCTTTCACAAAAATAATTGATTGCTCAATTATTTGGTATACACTTGGTATGCATTAGCAAACAAGGAAGCTGAACTGCTGATTAATTGTGCAGCATTGTCTCAATTGTGCAGCTGCCAATTGTGGCCAAGAAAAGCAACCTGATGCCTCATGGATTATACAGAATGAAAGGTCAGCCCTTAACACAAACAGCAGGAGGCAAATGAGCAGCCAGTCACAAGCTTTTAGGTGGGCTGGAAATCCTTCTGATTTGTTGGGGTAACAGGTAAATTTTTCTTTAGGCCTTATGCATTCCATATTTCCCATACGGCATCATCTTCCCCTCCAAGAAAGATCACTGCGCTGGCAGTTTGCCAATTCATTTACAAGTCACCAATTCAAAGCTGGATTTCCTTCACATATTCCTCTAGCAGAGGCCATATATAATGTTAATCAAAGAACAAGTGGGAAATGCAACAAAGAATATGGTGTGCTGCTGTTCACTATCAGCCAGGCCCACCCCCATAACAGTCCATTCCATTCCAGGGATGTGGGTGGCACTGTGGTCTAAACCACTGAGCCTCTTGGGCTTGCCGATCGGAAGGTTGATGACTCGAATCCCCATGACGGGGTGAGCTCCAGTTGCTCTGTCCCAGCTCCTGCCAACCTAGCAGTTCAAAAGCACACCACTGCATGTACATAAACAGATACTGCTGTGGCTGGAAGGTAAACGGCATTTCTGTGCGCTCTTGTTTCTGTCACGATGTTCTGTTGCACTAGAAGCGGTTTAGTCCTGCTGACCACATGACCTGGAAAGCTGTCTGTGGACAAACACCAGCTCACTTGGCCTAAAAGCGAGATGAGCACTGCAACCCCATAGTCACCTTTGACTGGACTTAACCGTCATGGGGTCTTTTACCTTTACCTATTCCATTCCCCCCTCGTTCATGATGACCCATCACTCTGCACGGCACCACCACCAAACGACCCATCAGCATTCTGTGTCTATAAATTGTGCTCAATTCTTAGTGGGTTTTTGAGGGGTTCACTGCATTTTGGGTTACCCCTTGAACATTCTTTCATATTTCCACAAACCTTGGGGTTTCTGAGTCTGTCTATACTAGTGCTGTGACAAAAAACAAACAAACAAAAACCTCCCACATTTGTTTCTTTGACCATTATTCATCAGTAAATGAGGCAATTTGCATTCAAAAATGATCAAGGTGTGTGTGGGAAATGGTGAACTTCTCATTGGTGGGGTGCTTACCTAACCTTTGTGGTGTTCTGAGTTTGTACCTCAATATGTGGTTTATTGTTTGCTACTGGTGAAGCAGGTGCATTGCTGTCCGCAGCGCTAAGGTTAAGTCAGGTAAAGCAGCAATGCTGCCCCTTCCGGAAAATTTTGGAGAACCCTTTTCCTCCCCACTTTATTATTATTTTGGGGGGGGGGAGTTTTTATTTCACCCTGCTCTAGCCTACTCAATGCATTGTCACAAAAGACATTTCCACCACAGCTCTAATTTTACCTGCTTTCTCTGGCTTTCGAAAGCCATCGTTGTTTGCTATTGATTTGTCTCTTTTTCATGTTTGCTTTAAGGTGCCCTGAAGTTTTTTGTTTGTTTGTTTTTTAAGGTGGGGTATAAAGAGTTGAAATAAAAAAATAAATAACTACTGTACTACTCCAGCCTTCTCTCTCTCTCTCTCCCTCCTTTCTGTGCATGTGTGTGTGTGCACATATGCACACACACCGTATCCTGCAGTTTGAGCTATGTTATTACCAATGCAGTTAAAAACTGCTAATCCAGGCATGAATTGTTCTAAGGAGTGCTTTTCTTCAAAACAAGTATATATCATCCGACTTGAACTATCCATTGTCATCCTCCTTAGACATGAGATACTACAGGCTTACTATGTCAGGGAGGCAATTTCTGCCTAACACACTATCATACTCCCGTCACCAAGAAAGACGGCTATAGAAATCCTTTGTGCACTCTTTGTGCCTTCGTGTCTTTTCACCAGCACCTGGAGAAGTACTTTTGCGAGACAATTGACTGTTAAACATAGGGCCTTGTTTTGCAATCGGGAAAACTTGAAAATGAACAGCAGACAGATTTGAAAGAATGAAAGTGCCTGCACAGAAGAAAAGAAGGAAGATATTAACCTGGGGAACATAACAAGGGTCAAGGGTCAGCAAATTATGCCCAGAGATGTAGCTACTCGCCTACAGGAATATATTAAAAGTGCCTCTGAACACATGCAGAGTCGTCTTTTTGCCAAACAGGCTTCACCTGCCCTTCCATTCCCACACAAAGAAGGGCTTAAGGGGCAGGTGTTGTTTCTTCCCCCTAATTCTGAATCCCTGAACTTTTTGTCAGAAATTGAGTACAGTAGTACCTTGGGTTACAAACGCTTTGGGTTACAAACACTTCGGGTTACAAACTCCGCTAACCTGGAAGTAGTACCTCGGGTTGAGAACTTTGCCCCAGGATGAGAACATAAATCACGCGCTGGTGGCAGGAGGCCCCATTAGTGAAAGCGCGCCTCAGGTTAAGAACAGCTTTGGGTTCGTAACCAGAGGTACCACTGTAATTCTTCCACTTCCTTTGCAAGTATTCAAAACTAGAGAGCACTGGACTCACCCACAAAAAACCCCCGGTCCTAATTCTTCCCCCACCTCACCAGCTCTGATCCAGCTGCTCTTTGCAGTTCACAGACATTTCCCATGACTCTCTGGCTCTCTTGCTGCAGGCAGAGTCTTCGTTCTGTGCCAGAGCACATTGTAGTTGAAATATGTTTGCCTTCTAGGTTAAATACAAATTAAATGCTTTTATAACAGCTAGTCCCCTAGAGATGCATGGAAAGGGAGAGTGGAACAAGGACGAGGCAGAGAAGGGACATCAGGACAGGACAGAGTGGAACCCATCAATAGTAGTGGCAGTGAGAGGGCTGACCCAGAGATTTGGGTGCTTGCCAGGAGACTTGAAATCAGCGACTGAGGCTTAGAATTTCTGGGTGAAAGGCCGATAGCTGGAAACCTAATAATTCATTGTAATTTCTATCCTGTTCTTCCTTTCGAAGGAGACCAGATTGGCATACAACAAAAAAATAGTAACGGAAAAAGAGAGGGGGAAAAACTATAATATACAGTAGAAATAGGGAATGTAGCGGCCACAATATCTAGGACTCAAAAGGCTGATTAAAAATAAAAAGTTGTAACTGTCCTCCTAAAGCTAAGCAATGAAAGCCACCCCAAAGGGCACAATGTCACCTTACAAATACCTTAGGGACAGGGAGAAGAGCCTCTGTGGAAGATATCGATTCTCATGAAGAACTGAATGAAGAAAGGTGGTATTTGGGGAAACCTGAAGCCATTTCTGTGAACTGCCCTGAGACCCCCCCGGGTATAGGGCGGTATATAAATTCAATTAATAAAAATAAATAATAAAAATAAATAATAATTTTGGGTTTTATAGGCCAAAACCAGCACCTGGAGAATTGCATCTGGGAACAAATAGATAGCCAATGTAGTCAGTATAAAACAGGGAGGGTTTGCAATGTGAGCCCTACATTTTACCCCTGCAAGTTCTTGGATTTAAAGGGATCTTGCCCAGCATTGTAAAATAATTTCTTACAAGACATCAGCAAAAAGTTCCACCCAACTTCCATGGGAGATGTGCTTCCTAGCGTGCAATTCTGGGTGAGGGGTGCTTTATTCTCCAACACTATTCTCTCTCATTGAAAAATCTGCAGTCACCTTATATCTAGTTAATCCTATGCATATGTTGATTCCATGTAACATTTCAATATTGTGGAACTATGGCTTATATTTCATTGCTAATAGGAATTAGTTTTATCTTATGACATTTATTGTCTTTGTAACATGTTTTGAACATTTGGGAAGGTGAAAACCTTAAAATAGCATTTGGGAGTAAACAGAGAAAACCTTCAAATTTCATAAGGCACATTACCAAATTCATTATGCCAATGGAAATTTCCAGTAAATCAGCACTGTTTTTGCCATTAACAGTGGCAAAACAGTGCAGGTGAGCTAATGATCACCTCTGTTTTCCTCGTCTCTTATTTAGGCAACAGTCTTTGAGTTTTTCCCTCTACACTGCAACCCTTTTACAATGAGGCAATAACATGAAATCCATTTGTAATGGCCCTTAAAGCTCCAACTAGGTACTCAGACAAAGTGATACACTTACAGTCATACACTCTGAACATTATAATGCCATTATGAATGCTACCGGTCCTATTTCTGGATGCATTGCCAACTATTGACATTTGTTGTAATCACGCATCCATTTTAAATATCACAGAGAGAGTGAGTGCTGGAGGTGGGTGAAATTCACACTTCTCGCTACTTTTGTTTAAACACGGGATGTCATCTGTACACAGGTTTTTGCAATCTGTTCACATCTGAAAAAAAAAAGTTTCTGGCATATGGACTAGATACTCTGCTCTTGCTTCTGCATTTGGTTTTAGTAGCAGAAGACAACAGCGAGCCACAGCCATTTAAAACTGTATTTTGCCCCCCCTTCCTTCACAAATTGTCAAAACAGCATCCAATCTTGCAGGTTTGGTTAGTCATAACAGTGCTTCATCACTAGGGTTACAGTGGAACCTCAGTTTTCGAATGTAATCCGTTCCGGAAGACCATTTGACGTCCGAAACCAAAAACTGAAAGTGGAAGCCTCAATAAAGTTAAAGGTAAAGGGACCTCTGACCATTAGGTCCAGTCGTGGCCGACTCTGGGGTTGCGGCGCTCATCTCGCTTTATTGGCCGAGGGAGCCGACGTACAGCTTCCGGGTCACGTGGCCAGCATGACTAAACCGCTTCTGGTGAACCAGAGCAGCGCACGGAAACGCCATTTACCTTCCCGCCGGGCTGTACCTATTTATCTACTTGCACTTTGACATGCTTTCGAACTGCTAGGTTGGCAGGAGCAGGGACCGAGCAACGGGAGCTCACCCCGTCGCCGGGATTCGAACCGCCGACCTTCTGATCGGCAAGTCATGGTCTCCGTGGTTTAACCCACAGCACCACCCACGTCCCTGGAAGCCTCAATACAATAGGGAAATTCAAAACGGAAGCCGTGTGGCACGTTCGGCTTCTGAAAATTATTCAAAAACCAAATCGGTTATTTCCCAGTTTTCGGCATTCGTGTTCCGAAACTTTCATCAACGGAAACATTCGAGAACTGAGGTTCCACTGTACTACAAAATAATTTCTTCCCTGAACTTTCCCCCTTGTGGTTAGAGAAGAAGTTCTGAAGTTCAGTATGATCTCCTTTTTCTTTTCACTTTTGATGATGAGCTATGAACTTGATCTATGAAGGGCATTCTGGTCCATGGTCACACTTAGATAGGATGATGGGTGAGTTATACTTACAGAATAAGGCAGGGGACCTGTGGACTTCCTGATGCTGTTCCACTCCCATCAGCCTTAGTCAGCATGGCCCAATGGCCAAGGATGATGGGAGTTGAGCAACATCTGGTGGTCCACCCCTCCATCTTCTGATACAGAAGGAACTTAAATGCACATCATAGGTTGCCTGTAAAAGCTTGGCAGGAGGGGTACGGAAACTTGTTGGGACATCTTTATTGTCACCATCCAGTTCTGAACTTCTTGCTCTGCTCTTCAATGCCTGAATTATAACTCCTGAGCCCTGAGCCTGCTGTCAATTCAATACACTTTTTTCCTCAAAGGTCTCTTGCTTACTCATAAGTAAGAACGTCTGCCTTCATGTGTTGGGCAGGAGCCAGGAGCAGGTCGCAGGCACTAATCTCTTATTGCGGCAATTGGAATAGACAAGAACTTTCATCTACGTGGCATCTTTCTTTAAAAAATAAATAAAATCCTATCTCTTCCATTCCCTATCCCATTTGTGCCTTGACTGCTTGATTACAACCCACATTTTATTTAGTGTTTGTTTAGCATCAATAACTGAAGGGCATCTGCACACTTTCAGAGATGTCTTAAAGGCCACTGTGGAGGTTTTTAAGCAGAGGCTGGATGGCCTTCTGTCATGGATGCTTTAGTTGGGATTCTTGCATTGCAGGGTGTTAGACTAGATGACCCTTGTGTGCCCTTCCAAATTCTATGATTCTATATTCTTTAAGAAAGCAGTTTGCGAAATTATCAAAATATATCCAAACAAAGGAAACAAAGCAAACAATTATAAGGAATACTAAAACAACACCATCTTATGATCAAGAGCAGAGTTTCTAATGCATAAGTGCCCATTTGACAACAAGTTCCTGTAATTCAGAACTCCAAAACCAGGGGAGGCATAATTAGTCTGGAAGCATCCCTAGATGATAGGAACTTTATAAATAGCAATTAATGCTACTATGTGCACAGGTGAAGCTATTAAAGAATATTCTATTTTGGTAATAACTTATTGCTGTAATTAAAAGAGAAACATCTATAGGGTAAAAAAGTCATATGCTTTTTAATATAACCCCCCCCCCTTTACTGGTATGTTTAATTATATTTCATATATTTATCCATTTCCTCCCCTCCCATTTCAGTATGATACATTTTCAGTAGGAAGCTGCTATCTTTTTAATTGTGTACAGGGCACCCAAACACCCACACCCATATATATATATATATATATATATATATATATATATATATATATATGCAGGTTTTGGTGTCTTCGGGTGTCTTCCCGTGTAAGAGTCGGGGTGTCTGTGCGACGTTTCGACGAGGTCTCACTCGTCATCTTCAGGCTGGTGCTTTCGGCTTCTTGTTACTGGAAACGTCGCACAGACACCCCGACTCTTACACGGGAAGACACCCGAAGACACCAAAACCTGCATTCCTGTACCCGTGAAAATCTACGAAAGCATATATATATATATATATATATATATATATATATATATATATACATATATATATATATATATATATATATATATATATGGGAAAGCTGTTAGCAAACTGGATATATATGAAAAATATCCAGTTTGCTAACAGTTTTCCTTTCTGTGATGCATCTCCGAATGACTGTTGCTAAGTAATCCTTTTTGTCCTAAAGACAAGGGAAGTAATGTGATATATATATATATATATATATATATATATATATATATATATATTTGCTTTCGTAGATTTTCACGGGTATATATATATATATATATATATATATATATATGCATAAAGTAGGTTTTAACTTGGAGAGATTTTAACTTGGAGAGATTTTAAGTTTTTAACTTGGAGAGATGCATAAAGTAGGTTTTAACTTGGAGATATATATATATATATATATATATATATATATATATGCATAAAGTAGGTTTTAACTTGGAGAGATTTTTTCCCCCAAAAGTCCAGTGGTACTGTTTCTATAGGCTCCTCAAGTGGTTTTACTCTTCAACAAAATATAGTGCTATAGTGAAGGAAGTACATTACTATTACTATTTTATAGTCTAGTAATAGTAGGATGAGTAACAGCAGTAGTAAAATGTGCCTCCCACTTTTTCCCGAATAGACCTGTACCCAAAGTTCATTAAAAACT
The DNA here is from genome assembly GCF_965113315.1 of Podarcis vaucheri. Classification (NCBI taxonomy): domain Eukaryota; kingdom Metazoa; phylum Chordata; class Lepidosauria; order Squamata; family Lacertidae; genus Podarcis; species Podarcis vaucheri. The sequence continues at coordinate 21,294,525 of NC_138766.1, forward strand.
CTTTCCTTACAAGGAAGAATAAAAAGAAATAGACAGGTGCAATGGATTAGTGCGGCAAACATTAATGTGCAGCTTTGTTGCAATGTGAAAAGATGTTAAACAAATGGAAGATATGCGCTTCCTGACATTCATGTGTTTGATCCACTAAATCAAACCACATTTCCTAAAGTGGCTATAGAAACAACATGTTGAATCCCTATTCAGATTAATTAGTTTCACATGATGTATGAAATGACTGAGAGATTAATCTGCCTTCAATACATTATCCATATCAGTGGTCAAATTAATTCATTGAAACTTTTGACCACCATTACAGATAATTGATTTAGGAGGCATTAACCTGCTGAACACTATGTCTCATTTTCTACATTGACATTGCTCATAAGGAAGAAGGTTGCTCCAGAGAAATCCAGTCACTTCAAACCATTATTGATGCCTGTTCATATTTTTGCTAGAATTAGTTCTACAGGTATTATATGTTCTGTTCTCATATTGGATTGCAAAGCTGTGGCAGTGATGTATTATACAGAAATGCCAAAATGACATTGGATTGATAATTGCAATGTACAGTGTTCTCCTATAAAATGCAAAACAATGCATTTGGATTTCTGTGGGGATGAAACGAGTTCTGGAGTTATGTAACACTGTGGGAACAGACACAAATCTGATATGAAATATTGGAAGCATCAATGAACCATAGAAAAAGCATAGCTGAGATTGAGTTATATATCTGATTAGATGTTATGATGTCCCAAATTTACAGCACAAACTTATGCGTTTCTACTCAGTAGTTCTACTGAGTTCAAAGAGGCTTACTCGCAGGTAAGTGAGTATTAAGCTTACAGCCTTAAATTTCATCACATTAATTGAAGGTGCGCATTTTATATATTCATCTCAGTTTGTGGCTCCGAAAGTTAAGATTAGTACTGATATATAGCAGTATTAATTACATTTCACAGTAAATTAATTAAGTTAGATCAACTACAGCATTAATGACATGTTTATTCTACCATACCGCTTCTCAAGCAAAATACATGCTTGCTCTGTCTCACCAGCTTCTGTATCAGAACCAAATAAAATGTTCCCACATCAGGAGAAATTAATTGCTAGTTCTACCTTCTATGGTCTCACAGAGAGGCAGCATATTTCTCCACCTCCAGTCAGCACATTTCCCCCTCTGCAGAGGCGGCAGACCAAGAAGGTGGTCTGCCTTCAGAGGCTGATGAATCCAATGGATTTCCAGATATCCCTGGGGGATATTTGGCTGATATGACTGGCGTGCCAGTCAAAGCCCTGGCCAACCACTGGAACATCCAAGCAGCTCAGACCATTGACATGATCATCCCTGGGCACCCTCTCCCACTTTGTGCAGCCTGTTTAGCTCCCTGGTGGCACTGTGGTATAAACCACTGAGCCCCTTGGGCTTGCCGATCAGAAGGTCGGTGGTGTGAATCCGTGTGATGGGGTGAGCTCCCGTTACTCTGTCCCAGCTCCTGCCAACCTAGCAGTTCGAAAGCACACTAGTGCAAGTGGATAAATAGGTTCTGCTGTGGTGGGAAGATAAACAGCATTTCCATGCACTCTGGTTTCTGTCACAGTACTCCGTTGCACCAGCAGCCGTTTAGTCATGCTGGCCACATGACCCGGAAAGCTGTCTGTGGATAATGCCTGCTCCCTCGGCCAGAAAGTGAGATGAGCGCCACAACCCCATAGTCGCCTTTGACTGGACTTAACCGCCCAGGGGTCCTTTACTTTTTTACCTTATATCCCAGAGCTTCTGGCAAGGAAACAAGATAAGAGATGAACAGTTAAGTCCTGTTATCCTGGATAGTAAGGCCATGGTGCTGGGATCAGTCCGGGTGACTACTTCACTCTTGCCCCTCTTAGCTGATACAGAGTAGCAGGAAGGGGACAGCTGGCTGGGCCAGGGAAGAGATTGATGCCTCCTTATGAGTAGCGGCGGCTCCTGCCTGCTTGAAGGAAGCAGCAGTACAACCGCTTCTCAAGAAACCCTTCCTGAATTCAGAAAATCTAAGTTGCCACCAGTTGCAAATCTCTTCTTCTTGGGCAAGGTTCTTGAGCAAGTGTTCACGAAACAGATCCAGGTCCTCTTGGAGGAAACTGGTTTTCTAGATCCTTTTCAGTTGAGCTTTTGACCCAGTAACTTCTTTGGATGCCCAGTTTGATGACCTCTGTCAGGAGAGAGTTAGGGAAATTGTGTCCTTGTTAATTCTCCTCAGTCCCTCAGCAGCTTTTAATACTGTTGACCATGGTATCCTTCTGAAGCAACCGTCTGTGTAGGAGGCAGGTGGCACCAATTTGCGGTGGTTGCAGACCCACTTGGATAGTCATTTCCAGAGGGTGCTGCTTGTGGATTACTCTTTGGTCCTGTGGAGCCTTCGAAGTGGATTTTCCCAAGGTTCGATTTTATTGAACTCTTTCAACATCTACATGAGACTGCTGAGTGGAGGAAGGCTGCTTGCACACAAAGCTGTAAATTGTGAACTATGTCCCCTCTACAGTGGAGTAAGTAGGCATTCGGGTTTTTTTGGAAGAAAATAGAGGTGTGTCCAGTTACACGTTAAGAGTGGGACTGAACATGCAAGCTGTGTCAGTTTGCATTTCTTAGTGCAGAAAGCATTGATCTCATGTGTAAAGATCTTTCCTATTCTTTCCTATTCTGATTAATACAAAAAACTATTAGAGGCACCTCTGTGTGAGAGAAGCAGAGGCAGAAGGGTTAATGATTGTTTGGGTTATACCTTCTGGGAAGGTGCTTTGAACTACAGTGGTACCTCGGGTTAAGTACTTAAATCGTTCCGGAGGTCCGTTCTTAACCTGAAACTGTTCTTAACCTGAAGCACCACTTTAGCTAATGGGGCCTCCCGCTGCCACCGCGCCGCTGGAATATAATTTCTGTTCTCATCATGAAGCAAAGTTCTTAACCCAAGGTAATATTTCCAGGTTAGCGGAGTCTGTAACCTGAAGCGTATGTGTCAGGGTTGCTTCCAGATCCTAGCTCACAGAGGATCACGCCAGCCAGCGATCATTAAATAAAAGTCTTTATTGAGTTACAGTCTCCATTCTCAAGCTGCTGCGCGCAACTCTACGTCTTATGCTTAGATCGGCGAAGCTCCGTCTGAGTCTCCGCCCCTTGTGCACCAACTTAATATCCTAGCCCTGCTCCACCTTTTCCGCCTGACAGTTCTCCTCTGGGTCCCTCTGCCCCCCGGGGTCTCTTCCTTCCGGGATTCTTCTGACGCTGACCCCCCGGACCCTTCTGTCTCCTTGCGCCGGGCTTTAGGACCTGGCTCCCTTTCCGGGCTGCCTACTGCGCCACCTTCCTGTGCATTTGAACTTGGCGCGCGCGCCCAACCTTCCACTTTCCGTCTAACCGTCTCTTCGCTCCCCGATGGAGGTGTGGCCACTCCTGACTCGTGCCCTCCCTCCTGTTGTGAGCTGCCAGCGCTTGATCCCTGGCGCCCTTCCTCATCCCTGCTCTCTGGCGGTGACGCTGGTCCCGATTTCCAACTGCTCCCCTCTGAGTCCCCTCCGGCTCTATCTTCCTGGGGTGTCCCCCTAGTCTCCCCCCTTGCCCTGGCCACTGGTGCTCCTTTTTGTGAATCTTCTGATTCACTGGAAAGACTCGGAGATCTCGGGTCGTCGTCATCACTCATCTTTTCTTCTGCCTCCTCCCCCTCGCTCTCTGTTTCCTCCCTTTCCCTCGCCTCTGCTCCTGAACCCCTGACATCCATCCCCCCCTCGAAGCCCCCTCTTCCCCCTCCCCGCCTTCCGGTGCTGGAGCTGGGTGCTGCCGTGTCAAGGGAACGAATGTCGGGTACAGTTCGCTTCCCGTGGCGGGCCTCCATCTGAAGTCTTCCGGTTCTTCCTCCCTGCTCTCGTCGACGACGGTCACCTCTGCTTCCATCTCTGTGCCGCAGTGCTCGAAATCCTGGTCGTCCCCGAAAACGTCCATGTCCGTCTCTCCCTCGCTTCCTTCTGGAGGCGTTGCTCGTCCTGGACCCTCCAGCCACTTCCTGCGCCACTGCTCCTCTGGTCGATCATCCCACCAATACGAGGGTTCTGAAGCAGATCCCGAGGGCGACCCCTCCGGGGAACGGGCGTCTCGTGTCGGTTCCTCATCCGAGTCGAACCCCCGGAACGTGCTGGCTGAAAGCGTGGGCGTGAAAAGCCAGTTGTCGAAAAAGTCCGCTGGCATTGGCCTATGCGGGAAGAGGGCATGAAACTCTTCCTTGAGCAGAGGTTCGTCTAAAGCGTAGCCCGGCACCCAGCTGTTGGCACTGGCCGGGGTGCCCTCCTTAGCGAGAAGGTATTCTACCCCCTCTTCCCCCCATCTGGAGTCCAAAATCTCCGTGACTTCGTTGATGCGCACCTCCTGTGCCACTCCCCGTTGCCCGGTTCCCTCTCGGAGCGGACTCGGCGCCGTTCCTGGTTCCTGAAATCTGTGAGGTGCCTTGTAGGGAGTGAGCACCGATCTGTGGAACACCGGATGCATCCTGGAACCCTCCGGAAGCGCCAGCCTGAAAGCCACCGGGTTGACCTGCTCTTCGACTTGGTAGGGCCCCAGTTGCTTATGCCCTAGTTTCTTCTTGGCCAACGACCTGGCCGGCACTGCGTGGGCTGCTAACCAGACCCAGTCTCCCACATGGATCTCTTCGCCAACCCTTCTGTGTTTGTCTGCCTGCACCTTGTATGCGTGTTTGGCCAGCTCCAGGTGCCGCCGCAGCTGATCGTGGACCTCCTGCAACTCCGACGCGAACGCATCTGCTGTCTGCGGCTCCCCCTCCACCATTCTTTCCAGTCCCGGGAAGGTTCTGGGGTGCCTCCCATTGTTGGCGAAGAACGGCGTGACCCCCGTGGACACGTGCTTCGTGTTGTTGTAGGCGAACTCGGCGAGCGGCAGGTAATCCACCCACGTCGCAGGCTGTTGATTCGCATAGCATCTCAGGTACTGCTGCATGATGGCATTGACCCGCTCCGCTTGCCCGTTGGTCTGCGGGTGTCTCGCCGACGCCAGGTTGATCTTGACGTTTAGGAAGCCCATCAGCTTCTGCCAGAAATTCGAGATGAACTGCCGCCCGCGGTCGGACAGAATAGACCGTGGCAGACCGTGAACCTTGAACACGTGGTCTATGAACAGTGTGGCGGTTTGTTCCGCCGTGGCCACCTTTGCACACGGGACGAAATGTGCCATCTTGGAGAACAAGTCCACCACCACCAGCACAGCCGTCTTGCCCCTCGAGCTGGGCAGATCCGTGACGAAATCCAGGGCGACTCTCTCCCATGGTTCGACCGGAGTTTGCAGCGGTTCCAACAGTCCGGCCGGCGGTCTGTGCACTGGTTTGGCCCTCTGGCAGGTGTCGCACCTCGCCACATAGTCCGCGACCTCCCCTCTCATTCCGGGCCACCAGAAATCCCTGGCGACTAATTCCACCGTCTTCTCCTTGCCAAAGTGCCCGGCAGTGGGCGCGTCGTGCAGCTGATGCAGTACCTTGGCGCGAAGTTCGTCTCCCGGCACGTAGATGGCCCCTTTACGGATGAGCAATCCATCTCTCAGCTGGAACCCATCGGTCGCCGCCGTGCCCCTTTGCATCTCTGCCATCTTAGCTTGCGCAAAGGAGTCATTCTGCAATGCTCGTCGCACCGCCTCCAGGTCCACTGTCGCCGCAGCGCACGCCCACACTGTTGGTGCGAAGATGTGCATGGCGGCCGCTGGCGTGGCGTCCTCCAGATACTGTGGCTTACGGGAGAGCGCGTCCGCCATGATGTTGGTGTCCCCCGGGACATACTCTATTCGGAAGTCGAAGTTCGCAAAGAACTCAGCCCAACGTATCTGCCTCTGGTTCAGGAACTGTGCCGTGCGCCAGTGCTCCAGATTCTTGTGGTCCGTGCATACCTGCACCGTGTGCTTGGCGCCGATCAGGAAGTGCCTCCACGCTTTGAATGCTGCATGAATGGCCAGCAACTCCCTGTCCCAGATGGTGTAGTTCTGTTCGGACTTGCTGAGCTTCCTGGAGTAAAACGCTCCCGGCCTCCAAACCCCCTGCGGGTCCTTCTGCAGCAGGACGGCTCCGACGGCCCTGTCTGAGGCGTCTGTTTCAACCCTCATCGGCCTGCTGGGGTTGACATGAAGCAGCTGTTCTTCCGACGCGAAGAGACGCTTGAGTGCCTGAAAGGACTGCTCCGCCTGCGCTGTCCAGATGAACTTCTTTTTCTTGGAGCTGAGCGTGTCCGTGATGGCCGCTGTCTGCATAGCAAAGCCTTTGATAAACTTGCGATAGAAGTTCGCAAAGCCGACAAACCGTTGGACCTCCTTCCGGTTGCGTGGGCTTTTCCAATCCAACACCGCTCGAACCTTGGTGCTGTCCATGGCGAGCCCCTTGTCAGACAACTTGTAACCCAGGAAATCCACCTCCGTTACATCAAATTGGCACTTCTCAAGCTTGGCGTACAGCCTATGTTGCTGCAGCCTGCTCAGCACTTCCCTGACGTGTCTGTCATGCTCCTGCTGCGATTCCGAAAAGATCAGGATGTCATCCAAGAAACAGACGCACGTCTTGTAGAGGAGCCCCGCCAACACGTGATGCATGAAAGCTTGAAAAACGTGGGAGCCATTTTGTAATCCAAAAGGCATAACTCTATATTCATAGGTGCCCAGTGGCGTGAACATGGCTGTCTTCCACTCATCTCCTTCCCGCATGCGAATGAGGTTGTACGCCCCTCGCAGGTCCAACTTGGTGAACACGCTGCCCTTGCGTACTTTTGCGAGGAGGTCGTCGATTCGGGGCATGGGGAAGTCCGATGGCTTGGTCACACTGTTCAAAATGCGGTAGTCCACCACGAGTCTTTTTTGGGGCGTGTCTCGCTTCTTAACAAAGAATACCGGACTGCCCCCCGCTGCCCTGGACTCTCGGATGAAACCGCGCTCCAAATTATGATCTATGAACTCTTTGAGTTCCTGCAGTTCGTCCTCAGACATGGAATACAGCTTCCCTTTGGGCAGCGCCGCCCCCGGCAGCAGGTCAATCTTGCAGTCATATGGTCTGTGGGGGGGGGGGTAGCCTGTCTGCCTCCTTCTCGCAGAAAACCTCCAAAAATTCTGCGTACTTGTGGGGAATCGCTTGCAGCGTGCCTAGCAGCAGCTGTGACTCCTCTTGCTCCCCTTCCTGCTGGGGCATGATGCAGTGTTCAGCACAAAAGGAAGAGCCGAAGGTCAGCTGCCTCTGGTACCAAGCCAGCGTCGGGCTGTGCTTGTCCAGCCAATTCATGCCCAATACAATAGGCGTGTCCGACAGTTGAGTGACGTTGAAGCTGATGATTTCCTTGTGATTTCCAAGCCGCAGCACCATAGGTGGCGTCTGCTTCACCACTTGCCCCCCTAGCAGCTCCCTGCCATCCACCGTGACAACCTGCAGGGGCAGCGTGGCAGGCAGCAACTGTATAGCGTGCCGGTCGACAAAGTCCTGCCCTATGAAGTCTGCATTGCTTCCCGAGTCGACGGTGATTGGCACGTCCATGGTGATTCAATTGGGTAGCTGGAGCGATGCGGTGAGCCTCACTACTGGCTTGGGTGGGAGGGGGTCCATGGGCGGTAAATTCCCTGGGGACTGCTTCACTGACACGTCTGGCTGGGCCCCAGTGCCTCTTCCTCCAGCCAGACATCGTCGTTTCCCTGCTGCGGTTCTCCTTGCTGCGTTGCTGCAGTCACCATTGCCGAAGCTGCAGTGTGCTTGTGGAGCCTCCGGGGACACTCTTTCGCCATATGCCCTGGATCCTCGCAGATATAACACTTCCTGTTCCCTCTAGGAGGCTTCGCTTTCACTGCTGCCGGTGCTAGGGCTCTGGCTGCTGACTGAGCCCTTGCACTCCCAACCTCCATCGGTTCCACCCCTCCCCCTGTTGGAGGCGTGGATTGCGCACGCGCTGCTTCTCTGGGAAGGAAGGAGGAGCCCCTGGCTGGTTCGCGCCCGCTGCGCCCTTCTTCCCTGCTCCACGGACGTTCTTCCAGCCGCACCCCCACCACCAGCGCCCTCTGAACGATCTCCTGCGTGGTCCGGGGTCTCTCCCCCCTCGCAATCTCATCTTTAACCGAGCTGTGCAAGCCCTCCCAAAAAAGGTCTCTGACAGGAGCCGAATCTCTGTCCCATTCCAGGGCACTGACCAAAGCGAAAAAGCGGGCATGGTACTGCCTTACACTGGCTCTCCCTTGCCTTAGTCCATGCACCTCCTTCCGGGCAAGATCCACGTCAATGCTTGATAAAAAACACCCATCCATCGCTTTAATAAAGGCGTCCGCATTTTGGAGCGCAGGATCCTTATCTCTCCACAAATTGCGCAGCCATGCTTTTGCGTCTCCATGCAAATGGGACATGATGAACCCCACTTTCTCTTGTTCATCTCTAAAGTCTTTGTGCAGTAGTTGCAGTGCACACATTACGTCTGCTCTAAAGTTGGGGTACTGTTGCAAATTCCCATCGAAGTGAGAGACCAGACCGCCTGTGCGTCTCCCCAACCCAATCCCCTCTGATTTGGGTGTCTGTTGCCCTTGCTTCGTAAGCACGTCCAACCTGACCTGGAGATCCCTGTAGGCGGCAGCTGCGTCCTCCTCTCTCTTCCTGGATGCCAGCGCCTCGGCATTCAGTCGTGACACTGCTTCTCTCAGTTCCGCTATTTGCTGTTTGGCCGTCATAGCGTCTGCCGTTCATGAGCTCTCTAGTAGGCACCCGCTTTCTCTCCTCTCCGCGAGGCCGTGGATGCCCACAATTTGATGAGACGGAGCTTACTGTCAGGGTTGCTTCCAGATCCTAGCTCACAGAGGATCACGCCAGCCAGCGATCATTAAATAAAAGTCTTTATTGAGTTACAGTCTCCATTCTCAAGCTGCTGCGCGCAACTCTACGTCTTATGCTTAGATCGGCGAAGCTCCGTCTGAGTCTCCGCCCCTTGTGCACCAACTTAATATCCTAGCCCTGCTCCACCTTTTCCGCCTGACAGTTCTCCTCTGGGTCCCTCTGCCCCCCGGGGTCTCTTCCTTCCGGGATTCTTCTGACGCTGACCCCCCGGACCCTTCTGTCTCCTTGCGCCGGGCTTTAGGACCTGGCTCCCTTTCCGGGCTGCCTACTGCGCCACCTTCCTGTGCATTTGAACTTGGCGCGCGCGCCCAACCTTCCACTTTCCGTCTAACCGTCTCTTCGCTCCCCGATGGAGGTGTGGCCACTCCTGACTCGTGCCCTCCCTCCTGTTGTGAGCTGCCAGCGCTTGATCCCTGGCGCCCTTCCTCATCCCTGCTCTCTGGCGGTGACGCTGGTCCCGATTTCCAACTGCTCCCCTCTGAGTCCCCTCCGGCTCTATCTTCCTGGGGTGTCCCCCTAGTCTCCCCCCTTGCCCTGGCCACTGGTGCTCCTTTTTGTGAATCTTCTGATTCACTGGAAAGACTCGGAGATCTCGGGTCGTCGTCATCACTCATCTTTTCTTCTGCCTCCTCCCCCTCGCTCTCTGTTTCCTCCCTTTCCCTCGCCTCTGCTCCTGAACCCCTGACAGTATGTAACCTGAAGCGTATGTAACCAGAGGTACCACTCTAGTTCTCTTATCTCTATTTTTCAGAGTCATGCTGACTAGAAATATAGGCCAAAAGGAGCCTGGGTCTTACTTTTCTCTTTCTCTTCCTTCTGGTGTGGTGTTTCTGTACATAGGATGCTCAGTGCTAAGGTTTAGTCTTATTATGAGTTAAGTTTATAAATGCTGCAACTGGATTTTTGTGTGGACTGAGCCAATCCTGATTGTATTGGATTTGATAACCATTACACTGCATTTGCCCTCAGCACAAGTAAAGCTGTGCTGAATGAAGTACTATTGCCTCTGGTCTATTTTTGGGAACTCTGTCGAACTCTGCAACATGTTTAAGATTTTCCTCCACACGTATGACAACATATGACAAGCTGTTACTGTTGAACCCAATGTATGGGCAGGATTCGACCCCTTCTCACTTTACTCTTGATGCAGCCTATTGATCTACCCGGCAGCAGCTCTCTGGGGTCCTTTCTTTTCTTAGCCTCCTTATCTAAGACCCTTTCACTGGAAATGCCAACTATTGGACCAGGGACTTTGCATGCACATGCGCACAAATGTGCTCTATCGGGGAGCTAGGCTCTCTCCTCACACACACCTCAAGAGGCATTCAGTAAACAGAGCCTAAACTGACTGCTTCCCTTCATTTTTAGATGCCACCCACTTTACATTTCAGAGGGAATGGCTAATCTGTAGCTGAAGAGATAGCATGGAATTGCCAGCCCTGTGAAGGAATGGTCAAACTGCCTTCATTTCTTCTCCCAAACTTCAATACGTATAATAGCCTTCAGCTCTCCTATTTAGACATAAAAGTCAATAAATGTGACTACGGCTAATACAGTAATTCTGTACAGCACAAATCTATAATGTAGCCACTGACTCATACTGGAAAAAAAGGAAGAAAATAACTGGCACACTGAAGGTATATGGAGACATGTCCGCGACTTTAATTATAGCTTTGATTTAAAGAAGTTAATGGAGTTGGCAATAGACTTCAGTTCTAATAAGTTTGAAGCATGGACCTATAACTTTTCCTAAGGCCAATTCTGGCTGTATGTAAGACACTACAAGAATAAAAATGATTACTGCACCATCTATGAGTTCCTATGACATAAATTGTAATGGGCAAAAACAGAGACTGCAGCCTGAATCCCAAAAGCCTCTTCAGTTGGCACAGAAGAAAGGAAAGGGGTGCATATTCTGGTGGGGAGAATAGAAGGAGAATGAAGTAGGCGTTTGTGTTCAGCTCTTTCCTTCTCTGAAGCTGCAGTGCTGATTTGAGAAGATGTGCCGCTCTGAGCAATAATCAAATACTGCGCCTTGAACATGGTGCGCACTAAACAGCAAGCAGATTTCTCTTTTCCTCCCCTCCCCTGGCGCATGCATGCACACAAACACAAAGAAATGAAGCTTTGACTTAATCAAAGGCTTGGATAAGTCCTGTCATCCTTTAAATGGTCTTAAGGCCTACAGGAAAGAATGTTTCAGGAGTTTCTCTAAGGCATCCGATGTGTTTATACTACGTAGCAAAGCTGATCAGTTGTACGATGGGGTTAACGTGACCAGATCTACAGAACGACAAAGCTCGTGCACCATGTCAATAAGAGGAAATTTCTGCAGGCAAAACTGTTCTCCCTCCTGTATGACGAGCTGTCAAATTGTCCTTTCCTACAAAACGATTAAAGGTATAGGAGCCTCTTCCCCCAGCATATCCAGACATTCTAAAAGGCATTATGTAAATCCTGTGGAATTTCAGAAACTTAAAAGGGCTCAAGGGACGATTTGGAAAGCTTGGCAGACAAGTGATCCAAAGCTTATCAGACACCCTCTCTTGGGGTAGTATCACAGGTTCTTGCCTCTGCACTGTGGCAGCAGCAGCTATGTTGTTGCTGTGGTAAGAATTCACTTCTACAGAACCTTATTCTAGCCCAGGTGAGGGAACAACTTTAAATATGCAGGCTGAGACCCTACCAGCCCGCAGACTGTCTCACCAGAGTGCATGCTCTAGTTATCTCCCGCTTGGACTACTGCAATGCGCTCTACGTGGGGCTGCTTTTGAAGGTGATCTGGAAACTACAACTAATCCAGAATGCAGCAGCAAGACTGGTGACTGGGAGTGGCTGCCGAGACCATATAACACCAGTCCTGAAAGACCCACATTGGCTCCCAGTACGTTTCTGAGCACAATTCAAAGTGTTGGCACTGACCTTTAAAGCCCTAAATGGCCTCGGCCCCGTATTCCTGAAGGAGCATCTCCATCTCCATCGTTCTGCCCAGATACTGAGGTCCAGCTCGAAGGGCCTTCTAGCAGTTCCCTCACTGCTAGAAGTGAGCTTACAGGGAACCAGGCAGAGGGTCTTCTTGGTAGTGGCGCCCACCCTGTGGAATGCCCTCCCATTAGATGTCAAGGGAATAAACAAATATCTGACTTTTAGAAGACACCTGAAGGCAACCCTGTTTAGGGTTTTTAATGCTTGATGTTTCATCGTGTTTTTAATATTCTGTTGGGAGCCGCCCAGGGCGGCTGGGGAAACCCAGTCAGATGGGTGGGGTATAAATAATAAATTATTATAAATATAACATGGGACCAAGAGAACCAACAGTCTCAACATCCTGTTTATTAGAGCTATTGCAACAGGACAGCCTTCCCTAGCAGCTGCTCAGCTGCTAGTTAGAAGGATTCTCCCAAGGTACATCAGAACAAAGCTTATATAGGCTACTAATACACAGCACACAAAGAGTAATCAAAACATCTTTAAATGGTCAAACCAATAGTTCATCTAGTTCAGGATAATTTACACTGACTGCAATTGGCTCTCCAGGATTCCTGTCCAGGTTCTCGCCCAGTCTCACCTGAAGATGTTGGGGACTGAATTAGGGAATTAGATGCTCCACACACTGAGTTATAGCCCTTCCCTGATTACAGCTTTCAAAGAACTGCAGTGTTGGAAGGGACCCCGAGGGTCATCTTGTCCAACCCCTTGCAAGGCATCCTCTGTAAACACAAATATATTTACTTACTTGGAGAAAATCACATTTTTTTAAAAAAAAACACTCTCAGCAAAGAACATCCGGTGAAGGGAAAAAAATCCCAAGAGCTTTCTTGAATGTTTTTGATCTATTTCTCATTTTACTTATAGCTCTTGTCCTTGGGAAGAAGGATAAAAAGTTTAAAAACTTCATAAAATTTATGCTTCATACCATGTTAACCTTTTAAGTATGATGTGTTTTGATAGGCCAACCATTTTTTCCCTTTTATCTTTCGCTGGTTTCAAGCATTGTAAAAGCAAAGTACATGAGTGGGCACCCATTAATACAAAGAATACTGAAAAGGTCAGTATAGCTTTATAGAACAGGATTTTCACCTGCTGATCTAGCTGTCTCTCTCTCTCTCTGCAGGTGTCTGTGTATTTCTGTATATATTTCAAAACCTTGCCTGTAATGATAGTAAATAGAAGAAAAACAAGCTTTTGTGCATGTAAGAGTGTAGTTGGGACCAGTTCTCTGCAATCTGGACCAGCAGTCAGATTTGTATGTGTGTAAAGCTAGCACTTTTGGATCGTTGCTAGAATTTGTTTTTAGTAAAATACAAATACAAGTACATTCTTTAGCTGTACAACGCACTGAAAAGCTCAGCCCAAACTCTGTTCATGCCTTGTTGCCTGGCCTACACTGAACACCTGGGCTCCCTTGCATCCTGGCTAATATATAATAACCCTTTTAATTTATTTTCTTTCATTTTCTTTATGCATTCTTATATGCATTGCTGGAGAATTGTGTTGCAAAATTCAAAGGCTAGTTTTGCTTTGTCTCTTGCATTATTTTAGGAAGTACAAATTAGGGAGGTCCGCCTTTAAATGCAAACTGAATCTAACCCCCCCCCCTTTGCTACTGAAAGGTAAGACCTGCTGAGTTCCATGCGATTGCAGCCTTAACTACAAAACATACCTTGGTTTCTTTGACAATACGAAGACAGGGGAAGCTGAGTTTAAAATTTCAGTAATCAACACTGTACAAGAGAGGTCAGGTGCCCCACATTTGGGTTTTATTGCTTCCCCAAGCCTTGTCCTTGAGGCAGCATGTTGTAGCTGCCTCACAAGTGCATCCTATGTCCATTGAGATAAAACAACCAAAAAATGCAGTAGCCCTGCCCTTGATGGCGCTGACAATAAAGCACTGTCAGTTCAACTTGTTAATTTGCAGTCCTTGCCAAGAACGCATTCTGTATACAGTGGTACCTCAGGTTAAGAACATAATTCATTCTGGAGGTCCGTTCTTAACCTGAAACTGTTCTTAACCTGAGGTACCACTTTAGCTAATGGGATCTCCTGCTGCCGCCGTGCCGCCGCCGCATGATTTCTGTTCTATCCTGAAGAAAAGTTCTCAGCCCGAGGTACCATTTCTGGGTTAGCGGAGTCTGTAACCTGAAGCATCTATAACCTGAAGCATCTGTAACCCGAAGTGCCACTGTACAATTGTGGGTGCCACTGAACTTAGGTTCACGGCACCCAGGGATGCACAGAAAGTGGTGTAAATGGCCGGCGAAAGGTGTTTCTACAAAGCTTCAGAATAACCAAGAAAACAAAGTTCTCTTGGGAAATGTTTATGGAAACAGAGAACCATTCAAATGGAATTGTGGCATTTCATTATCAATCTTGTCAGATACGCACAATGAAGACCCACACAAGGAATCGTTCTGCTAGGAATTTTGTCCTGAAATGGATAAAAACATTACCAGGATAAAGTTGCTGTTTCCATCGGTTATCGGTGAAGGATAGTTCAACTTTAGGTCGAGATGATATTTTCCAGAATTTCCCACTTGCTCGATTTAGATGGAACCAGAAGGTGATAAAGCAAGTTCAGATTTTTACAGGACTCATAGTTTGGTAATTACAAACTGCAAGCTTGGGGGACATATCCAGTATTTACTCTGGGAAGAGGTGGCCAAACCTAAGATAAATTCATTTGTTTGCTACCCATGGCCTCTTCCTGAAAGGCGTACAACAGTACACAAGATCTCTGCTTCTTCTAATGTGCTGGGAAATCATTCTGAGCTGCCCTATTTTTCTTTACTGCAATTTCCTTCTGTTCCTTTTAGTTTCCCAGAGGTTGATGAGGAGAAAAATTGGACTTAATTAACGAGCCTATTGCATTTTACTTTGAATGCTTAGCTGCTATTGTAATTAAGGGGCTTTGATGGTATCAGCAGCTGTCCCGTTTCCTTTGATGGCCTCAGCCATTTGGCACAACGACGGGATATCGGGAGAGGGAAAGTATGAGGGATGTAAGCCACTTTAATGCCAGCTTGTTCCAGCTCACCCCTGAAAGAGAACTCTCCTGCCAACTCCCCTGAAGAGCCACTTCAATCTGGGACCATAGCTTCCAGCCTAATCCAGAGAGATGGAGAGGTTCCCTGGCTGAGGACCAAGCTGGAAGAACATCCACAAACTCAGTGCAAAGGCCTAGCCTAACTTTCGATAATGGTGGGTGAATACAGACAGCCGCTTACCCAGTACTAACACTGTGAAGGACATACTGAATCAGTGGGGACCTAGTTTCCTCACTGAAAATGATCCAAGGAGAGAGAAAACACCAGTGAAATTCTCATGGCAGGTGGAGGGGCATAGGATTTTTCTCATATTTGCCTTGCTTTTGCAGTGGCTGGAGTGTTTGTCAGTGTCTTCCCGTCAATTTTTGAAATCATCTCACCAGTGATATGCACTGTTCAGTTTCCCTGGGTGCTTCCATTATAAAGTAGCTCCTCCCATGGGGATTTTCAGACCAGAAAGCACAGGCACCTGGAGAGGCTGAATAAAAACACACACGCCACCCTTTACTATGTCTCAGCAAACAGGTAACCTCAAAACCCCACCCCAATGGAAAAATCCTAAGAATGCAGCCCGCGGAGGGGGGTGGAAAACCTTTGGAGAAATTTGAGGATGCAGAGCACTACCCACAATAAAGAGAATCATCAAATCACAGAAATTCTGCTTAAAAATCTCCAAGGAAGGGAGAGTCCACAACCTCCGGAGGGAGAGCGCCAATGATTCAAGTCTGACCTGATCATAGCTGTCAACTTACAGATTTGAAAATAAGGGACCAGCAGCCTTGAAAATAAGGGATCAGCAGCCAAAATAAGGGACCTTCAGCCTCACCTGTTCCAGGCACTCCAGTCTTCCTGTCCTCCTGGTCAAACTCATGCTGGTAGCTTCGAGAACACTGTCCAACCAACTTTGTAACCAGAGGTTCAACTGAATAGAATCTGAATCACATGCACCACAAGGCCTATGAAGCCTCAACTTAAGATGGCTCCCCGGCCTGACTTTGCACTGCAAAGTTTGCAGCAGCACGTGCAACAAAATGGCATCCAGCATTCGAAAACCCTCTCAGCTTGCATTAACTAGCCACACACAAGGCATGCAAGTTCCACCCCCCAGTCGTTCTTAGACTTCTTATTGGGTGAGCAACACAGCCAAGCAACATAGTTGGAGCCTCCCTCCTCCCTGGCCGGCAGGAAGGGAGGGAGAGGAGCTGCTTCCTTTGAAATTTAAGGGACATCATTTAAGGGACATTTAAGGGACATCCATCAATAAGGGACAGCAGCGGGACATGGCGCTGGAATAAGGGACTGTCCCTTCAAATAAGGGACACTTGACAGCTATGGACCTGATCCTATTCAGATGCATCTTCAGGAGTTACTGTGGGAGCTGCTACCCTGTGGAATGGGTGCATACATTGGAACAACAATGGTAGACCAATAGGATGAGTGTTATCCAAACTTTCAGAGTCTCTGCCGCCTTTCAGAAAGAAAAGATAGCTCCGCTTTGTGTATTGAGATTCCCACATCCAGCCTAATTACCAGGACTGGGGGACGCAGTGTTAAGAAGGGAAAGGGAGAAGAACAAGAGAAAGAAAGGAGTTCATAAAAAGAAAATGGGTGGCACCCTGCCCCACCCACTTTTGGCTTTGGCCCTGCTCATCACCAATGTTTGCCCTACCAATTAGTGGCATGTGCCCTCTAAGAGACTTACCTGTGGGAAATTGTTGTTGTTGCTGCTGCTGCTGCTGTTGTTGTTATATCCCACCCATCTGACTGGGTTGACCCAGCCACTCTGAGCAGCTTCCAACGTATATAAAAACATAGTAAAGCATTAAACATTAAAAAATCCCTCCCTATACAGTGCTGCCTTCAGCTGTCTTCTAAAGGTTGTAGAGTAAGGTTACCAGATTTTTTTCAGTGAATCCGGGGACACTTTTCAACTTCCTACTAAATAGATGGATTTTGTCAGGGGACTGATTTGTAAATCCGGAGACTGTTGCTGGGAAACTGGGATGCCTGGTAACCTTACTGTAGAGATGCTATATCTCCTTGACAGCTGATGAGAGGGTGTTCCACAGGGCAGGTGCCACTACTGAGAAGGCCCTCTGCCGGGTTCCCTGTGACATCACTTCTCACAGTGAGGGAAAAGTGCCAGAAGGCCCTTGATGCTGTATCTCAGTGTCCCGGCTGAAAAGTTTGGGTGGAGATGCTCCTTCAGGTATACTGGGCCGGGGCCATTTAGGGCTTTAATGGTCAGTATCAACACTTTGAATTGTGCTTGGAAACGTACTGGGAGCCAATGTAGATCTTTCAGGACTGGTGTTATATGCAGGAATGCAATCCTTGACTTTAAAAGAAGGTTTGCCATTCCCTGCTCTGACATTTTTCCAGTAGCAATGGTAGGTTGGGATGGAAACACAGATCGGTGGTGGAGCCCATTCTTTCCATACAGAAGATGTATGGTTTAATCCATTATTTTTATTGTTTGTTTGTTTGTTTTACCATACTACTACTACTACTAATGGTTCAATCTATGGGATCTTCAGTTAAAAGTATCAGGTCATAAGTGATAGTAATAATAATAATAATAATAAATTTTATTTATATCCCGCCCTCCCCAGCCAAAGCCGGGCTCAGGGCGGCTAACAACAATCAAATAATCAGTCAAATAATCACACAATCTAAAATATTTCATTATAAAATTAATTAAATCAAATTGATGGCAACCAATTATGCAGAATTATGTGCAGGTTGCCAGAGGAGGGAGTCAGGCTGCGCCCTGACCAAAGGCCTGGCGGAACAACTCTGTCTTGCAGGCCCTGCGCAAAGATGTCAGGTCCCGCAGGGCCCTAGTCTCTTTTGACAGAGCATTCCACCAGTTTGGAGCTGCAGCCGAGAAGGCCCTGGCTCTAGTTGAGGCCAGCCTAACCTCTCTGAGGCCTGGGACCTTGAGGATGTTATTATTTGCAGACCGTAGGTTTCTCTGTGGGGCATACCAGGAGAGGCGGTCCCGTAGGTACGAGGGTCCTAGGCCGTATAGGGCTTTAAAGGTTAAAACCAGCACCTTAAACCTGATCCTGTACTCCACCGGGAGCCAGTGCAGCTGGTATAATACCGGATGAATGTGCTCTCGCAGCGAAGACCCCATAAGGAGTCTCGCCGCGGCATTCTGCACCCGCTGGAGTTTCTGGGTCAGTCTCAAGGGCAGCCCCACGTAGAGCGAGTTACAATAATCCAGTCTGGAGGTGACCGTCGCATGGATCACAGTGGCTAGGTCAGGACGAGAGAGATAAGGGGCCAACTGCTTAGCTTGGCGGAGATGAAAAAATGCCGCCTTTGTTATAGCTGTAATCTGCGACTCCATAGAGAGGGAGGTATCGAAGATTACACCCAAACTCTTAACGGACGGTGCTGGCACTAATTGCACCCCCGCAAGAGATGGGAGTTGCCCCCCTGATCCCATATCTTCCCGCCCCAGCCAGAGGACCTCTGTCTTCGAAGGATTTAACTTCAACCGGCTCCCACGTAACCATCCAGCCACAGCTTCCAGACATCTGGTCAGTGTGTCTGGGGCCGAGTCAGGGTGGCCATCCATCAACAGATAGAGTTGGGTGTCATCGGCATACTGATGGCAACCCAGCCCAAAACTCCGGACAAGCTGGGCGAGGGGGCGCATAAAGATGTTAAAAAGCATCGGGGAGAGAATCGCACCCTGAGGCACTCCACACACCAAGGAGTGGCGCGATGACAATTCCCCCCCAAGCGCCACCCTCTGTCCCCGACCAGAGAGAAACGAGCGCAGCCATTGAAGGACTGTGCCCTGGATCCCCACGTCGGCAAGGCGGTGGTCCAGGAGTTCGTGATCGACCATGTCAAAGGCTGCTGACAGATCTAGAAGAATCAGCAGCCCTGACCCGCCTCAATCCAGCTGCCTGCGGAGATCATCTGTTAGGGCGACCAGAGCCGTCTCGGTCCCATGACCAGCGCGGAAGCCGGACTGGAATGGGTCCAGAGCAGATGTTTCATCCAGAAACCTACCAAGCTGTTCAGCAACCGCTTTCTCAATCACCTTACCCAGGAATGGAAGATTCGAGACCGGGCGGTAATTGGATAGATCTGAGGGATCTAATGATGTTTTCTTTAAGAGCGGACGCACCACCGCCTCCTTCAGTTCCCCAGGCATTTGCCTGGTTCAAGACTTTAAAAGACTGAATTCACCTACTTTACTGGCAGAGACAAAGACAGAATTACCTACAGTAACCATTTCTAATGATTATATAATCCGGTTAATCCTACTGCTCTTCATTCAAGAAGCGAAGACTGATGCCAGACTGATAAAAATAATTTTATCATTGGCCAGTAATAACTGTACCAGATTGTCAAAATGCTTTTACAAAGTGAGTCTTTCCTCCTATCATTCCGGAACAGCCACTCTCAGGGAACATGCTGATGGGAAGGAGTGAAGATAATAGTCAGCCATAGAGTTTAATTTATCAGCAAAACATTTGATTTCTCAAGCGTGCTTTTAACATACCTCATTAATTCATTTAATTTCTCCCTCTTAACACTGAGAAGTTCCTTAATAATGTTAGCTGATGTTGTCTTAATGTAAGTAAGGAATGTGTACCTCCAATTCATAAGTCCCCTTGCCCAACCACAAACAGGCAGAAATTCAACAGGAAAGGCTTTCTCCTTCCTGCTTCATCTCCATGGCTGGGAAAAAGCAGCATCTGTTGGTATCATGCCTGTCATGCAGCTAAGATGGCTGACAGTTTAGGGGGGGGGAGAGAGAGCGAAAACCCTACTTGTTTTAGGCTTTCTTGTAACAGGGAATTGATTTGAGAGGGCAATGCTGTTCACTTGATGCAAAGAAGACTACATAAGATACACTGGGAATTTTATTAATCCTAAAAAAGCTGCATAAATCCCAATGCACCTGGGACTGCTGAGGCCTTCTTCAAAAGAATGACTTGGGAGGGGGAGATCAAATACTTATATTAAAACTAGAAATGAGTGAGTTTATCAAACTTCCCCTTAGATTAATTTGGAGATTATCTGAGATATTCTACCCCCACCCCCATCTTTCAGAGGCTAAGTCATGATGAATG
Source organism: Podarcis vaucheri (assembly GCF_965113315.1). Classification (NCBI taxonomy): domain Eukaryota; kingdom Metazoa; phylum Chordata; class Lepidosauria; order Squamata; family Lacertidae; genus Podarcis; species Podarcis vaucheri. Next base: position 21,314,541 of record NC_138766.1, read on the forward strand.
CAAGCAACCTTACCCTCAAAGTATCTTGCATATGCAGCACAGCAAGTTACTGAGATTAAGCCCAATATACTGATTCTACATTTGAAATCCTATCCCTGAAGCTGTGTTTGGCCAAAGAGGTGAAGACATACATGTATCTCATTGTACCAGTGTATCTTCACCTCTGCAGTTAATAGCAGCTTTGGGGTGGGGGTGGGGCTTGTTTTTCTTATATTGGGGCCCAAATACAACTTTCTTTCTTTTCTTTTCTTTATAAATGCATTTATTTGGTTTTTCAAATTATCGTTTTACACTCACGCGGGTGGTGCTGTGGTCTAAACCACAGAGCCTAGGGCTTGCCAATCAGAAGGTCAGTGGTTCAAATCCCCGCGAGGGGGTGAGCTCTCAGTCCCTGCTCCTGCCAACCTAGCAGTTCAAAAGCACCTCAAAGTGCAAGTAGATAAATATGTACCACTCCAGCGGGAAGGTAACCGGCGTTTCTGTGAGCTGCTCTGGTTTCTCCAGAAGTGGCTTAGTCATGCTGGCCACATGACCCGGAAGCTGTCTGAGGACAAACTCTGGCTCCCTTGGCCTATAGAGAGAGATGAGCGTGCAACCCCAGAGTCATCCGCGACTGGACCTAACAGTCAGGGGTACCTTTACATCCAACATACATCATAAAATCAAGATTCCAAAGAATCTCTTGGACTTCCCTCCTCCTCTTTGTGGGTCCTATTGTTAGTCATTTCCTCCTGCATCTTTGATAATAATCCAAATCTTGTTACAGATAGGTAGCCGTGTTGGTCTGCCATAGTCAAAATAAAGAAATTCCTTCCAGTAGCACCTTAAAGACCAACTAAGTTAGTTCTTGGTATGAGTATCTGAAGAAGTGTGCATGCACACGAAAGCTCATACCAAGAACTAACTTAGTTGGTCTTTAAGGTGCTACTGGAAGGAATTTCTTTATTTTAATCCAAATCTTGTACATCTCCATTACATCCAAAATTCACCATATTCCAATCCTACTTACGATTTTAACTGTTTACAATGATTTTTAAGACAAATTAAACAGCCAATCAGGCTTCTGGAGGAGGTGAATCCACAATCTGATTGGCCTACAGGAGCAGCCCGGAATTAGCCAATCACGTGGGGCCCATTGTGTAAATAATGTATATATAGCTAGACGTTTTGGGGAAAGTTTCATTCACTGCTACTATGAGCTGAAGAAAGAGCATGAAATTCACACTCAACTCTGAGTATATTTCACTGGCGACGAAGGTGGGATTCTGCTGAGCTGACTGCCACACACAGCGCCACAGCACTGCCGCCTGCCACACCACTGCATCACACCATGCATCCAGGCTTCAGCTTTTGGACCCAAGGAACTCAGAATGGCAACTGACAGCAGCTTCTCGCCATTCAACCCAGCTTCAGGAGACTGGGTAGGGTACGCCATCCATTTCAACTTCCTCCTAGAAGCTAAAGAGGTCACCAACGATGCCAAGAAGAAGGAGACATACTTCAGCGTCTGAGGAGAGGAGTCGTTCGAAATCGCCCGGGCTCTCCTTGCACCTGAAGACGTCGCTACCCCAGATTTAAGTCAGAGGAATTCCAGGCCTTCACAGCACAGAACGCCATCCGCCACATCCGCTTGGCACCATTCCACCCCACCACCAATGGCCAAGCAGAGCACATGGTGCGGACCAGCAAAGACACCCTCTGCCGCATGACACAAGGGGACTGGGAGTACCGCCTTGCTGCATCCTTCTAGCACAACACAGCATCCCAAGCATGATGATGATGATGATGATGATGATGATGATGATGATGATAATTTATTATTTATACCCCACCCATCTGGATGGGCTTCCCCAGCCACTCTGGGCGGCTTCCAAAAAAATATATTAAAACACTGCAATACATCAAACATTAAAAGCTTCCCTAAACAGTGACTGGCTGGAGCCCAGGTGAACTACTAATAGGGGGTTGGACTTAGATGAGCCTTGGGGTCCCTTTCAACTCTTCAATTCTATGATTCTGAATTGGCCACAACCGTGGTCTCTTGTCTCTTTTAAGTGACATCAGTAGCTCACAGCCAGCCCATTCAGCCCTCCACCAGTGGAGAACAGGATGGCCTGGCAATCCCTGGAAGGCTCTCATGTGTTTTGTGTGCCAATTATTTCTTGTGCATTATCTCAGTAATATTTACAATACTGTCGTGCACCTATTGCACTTTAGGGGGGTAAGGCCAAAGGGCCGCTTTGTGGGGCTACCTTTGGAGGTGACCCGGGAACTAGAATTCATCCAGAATGTGGCAGCTAGACTGGTGACTGGGAGCAGCTGCCGAGTCCATATAACACTGGTCCTGAAAGACCTACATTGGCTCCCAGTACGTTTCCGAGCACAATTCAGAGTGTTGGTGCTGACCTTTAAAGCCCTAAGTGGCCTCAGCCCTGCATCTCCACCCCCATCGTTCAGGCCGGACACTGAGGTCCAGCTATGAGGACCTACTGGTGGCTCCCTCCCTATGAAAAGTGAAGTTACAGGGAACCAGGCAGAGGGCCTTCTTGGTAGTGGCACCCGCCCTGTGGAACGCCCTCCCATCAGATGTCAAGGAAATAAACAACTACTTGACTTTTAGAAGACACCTGAAGGCAGCCCTGTTTAGGGAAGTTTTTAATTTTTGACATTTTATCATGTTTTTAATATTCTGTTGGGAGCCGCCCAGGGCGGCTGGGGAAACCCAGCCAGATGGGCAGGGTATAAACAATAAATTATTATTATTATTCTTACTTGCAAGTTTATAGCACAGGTAATACTTGGACCAGGGACACCATGGTTTCTTTCCAGCTCCGTCTGTTAGCCGCTGTAATACATAAGCCACAGTGGCCTGCTATGCCGCTCTGTATTAGCATCAGAATATCTGACAGGAAGACGGTGTTTTCATGTTTGAGCTGTAGCTATCTATAAAGGTGCACCATCAGCACGAGCAGCATTTGCAAAGGTAAGACTCATTTTGTTCTCTCTCAGCACCCAGCTTTTATCATTGTGAGCCTGCATGCGCACACACTCAGGAAGTAGCTTCTATTCAAGATGGGTATGAAGCATGAGGGGATTTAGTCAGCTATCATTCCAAGAAGTAAAAGCAGTAGGATTTCATGTTTATGTATTGGAAATGTGTGTTCGAGAAAGACTGTTAGCTGAACATAATGTATTCCCGCTGACTGTGCAAGCCTGCAAATTTGAATTGTAGCCTTTTTGAGAACACACAGAAATAGATGCATTTGCATTTCTAGAATTCCTGTCATATCTAATTCACTGTTTGCCTCTGGGCCTATATTAATTAGGGAGCAAATCCAAAGGCTAGAGACAGGGAACCGCATTTTATTAACAAAACACAGGTATTAAATATAAACTATGTAAACTAACATTTTAATTAAATATAGTCTCTTGAACATTAAAGCCACCTAATGCATGCTGAGCTCAAGCCACTGAAAATAACTACCGCAGGTGAACATCACAGTATTTTCACCAGGAACATCTGAATTTAGTTAAGAGCCTGCAGTATGAGGTAACAACATAGTCATTAGCGAAGGGTAAGCATTTGCGATCTGAAGAGTTTCAAAGGTTTCAATGATGCCGTTTCAAAATAACTCAGCCCATTCTGAGCGAATACCACCAGAATGCATTTCCTACCAGCTCCCTTGTCCTAAACAAGAAAACAATTTTTGAAGGTAGAGAAGTTTCACTAGAGGTACGAAGAAAACATTGTCTTGCTTCTCCCAAATGGGAAATGATGGTCCTGAAACCTACACACACAAAAATGGGTAAAGGACCCCTGGACAGTTAAGTTTGGTCAAAGGTGACTAAAGGGTTGTGGCGCTCATCTCGCTTTCAGGCCGAGAGAGCCAGCGTTTGCCACAGACAGCTTTCCAGGTCATGTGCCCAGCATGGCTAAACCACTTCTGGTGCAACGGGACCCCATGATGTAAACCAGAGCACAAGGAAATGCTGTTTCCTTTCCCACTGGAGCGGTACCTATTTATCTACTTGCACTGGCATGCTTTCAAACTGCTAGGTTGGCAGGAGCTGGGACAGAGCAATGGGATCTAAACCCGTCATGGAGATTCGAACCTTTGACCTTCTGATCGGCAAGCCCAAGAGGCTCAGTGGTTTAGACCACAATGCCACCTGTGTCACACACATGGGCTAGCCCTCCCTGTTCTCAAAATGTTAGGCTTGCTTTAAAAAAGGGGAGAAGGCAGTCACACTATGGTCATTTGGTCCCCACCCCCAAGTATCACAAATAGATCCAACAAAAGTAAGTCCAAAAGCACTGATGGTTTTCAGGGTGAGCTGACAAACCATTGCTTCTACCACCACACGACTGCTACCGATTTCCACAGTTTACATTATTTACTTATTTATTTAGTACATTTATAGGCCACCTTTATCTTCCAACGATCTCAAGGTGGTGTTCATGGTTCTCCTCTTCCCCATTCCATCCTCACAATGACCTTGTGAAGTAGGTTAGGCTAAGAGATGGTGACTGGCCCAAGGTCACCCAGTAAGCCTTGTGGCTGATTGGTGATTCAAACCCTGCTCTCCCAGCTCCAAGTTCAACACTGTAACAATTCTGCATATGTAAACCTGTACAAATCTAGTATGCATATTTCTTTCAGGTGGGGTTTAAATCCATAACTTCATTCCACTTCTGCATCAATCTGCAAATTAAATATTTCTCTCAAGACACATATTTCCAAACGTTTCCATTTTTTTAATATATATATATATATACACCAACTGTTGAGATGTGACTTTCTATGATCAAAGCAATAACTGTGTTCTGGTGTTCATATTGTGGCAGAAGCTTTCATGGACTAGAGCCCATTAGAGTCCCTGAAAACTTATGCCATAACAATTTTCTCTGTCTATGAGGTGTGACAAAGCTCTGTTGTTTTTGCTGTGACATATCAGCAGGGTTGCACCCTAAAAAATATGATCTCCCTGAAAAATAATATTCTGAATAGGGTGCAAGGGATCAGGCATCTGTGTGGATAAGTTAGTTGATACATTACTTTCCACATTCAGCACATGGATAAGGCTGCTCCATGTGGGGAATCTTTTAACATATGACCTTAATAAATCCTACATAAATCAGTGGGCTCAGTACAGGATGAAATTGTACTGTTTTAAAGGTATGAACCTGAGCTATGGATTGTAGCCCAAGTAATGATCAAAACAGGGGAATGGAAGCGTAAGAAACTCCTTAAAATGGATTAAAATGGAACAAGGTTTTTTTTAAAAAAAAACAAAAAACAAAACCCCAAACATTAAATACAAATGTTGACAAGAGGTGTTCTGCTAGGAATAAAATTGCCCAAGGATAATTGCCATCAGGACCAGAAGTCTTCCTTCTCAAATAACCATTCATTGGTATTTTAGACAGATGGCACAAATTGCAAACTTGCTTTAGTTAAAAGATTAAAACACCAGAGAAGTTTATAACGGATGACTAAATAAAATTAAACAGCAGTTAGTAATAAATGAGATGAAATAAGTGTAGTACATAACACAAATACCATATACATATTGCAATGATCCGTATCCATCAAAGGAAATGCTGAGACGCATCTGAACATATAGAGAATAAACAGACAAACCACTTTCTAAAATATATAATCAATATTTTATAATAAAAAAATCAAAGGCCCAGGGCAAAGAGGTATGTCTTCAGCGTATGACATAGCTTTGGCCTGTCAGAGTGAAAATACATACTTACAGTGCTTTTTCTCTTAAAAAATATTTAGGGGTACTCTCATTTTGACTCAAGAAAATCGCCTTTTTATAGTTCAAATTGGGGGGAAATAAACACTCAGGAAACACTGTGACAGGAAAAGAGGCTGCCATCAGGGGTTGCAATGGAACTGACGATTCACCATGCTAGAGAAGAAACTTTTTTTTTTGTTAATTTAGTTTCTTCTCCTGTTAGATTCACAAAATGTTTAGGGGTATGCATACCCCTGCGTCAGCCCAGAAAAAAGCATTGCGTACATTTGTACATACATAATTATATTTGTATGCCTCCTTTCCACAGTTCAAACTATGCTCAAGGTGGCTTGCAACAAGAAAGAATGCATAACTGTGATGGAACAAAAGTAGTCCTAAACAATAAACAAAACATAAAAACCAAACTGAATAATTTCTACATAAATCACAAGATCTGAAAAAAGGATTCAAGAAACCCAACAGCAACTCATCAAGAACATCCCAGCCCACGAGTCTGTTCAGTACACATACAACCCCAACCAACCAACCAATTTGTTCATGTTATTCGCAAGCCTTTACTTGTGGGTCTGCCTGTCAATTCACAAGAAAGGTTAGCAAATATATTTAAGGACACCTCACAAGTTCTTTCAAAGCATTGCAAAAGAACTGAGAAATGTGTGTGCTTCAGGCTATCCAGCAAAGGTCTGGTGCTGAACTACATTTCAGTAAATCTGGAGTGAGAGGAATGTAAACATTGGTACCATTCCAGCTATTGACAATATATTTACTTGCACTGTACAATGAACACCTCCACAAACACATTTTATTCCTGCCTGAATACTTTTGACCAGAAGGGTCTAATTAATTGCCTTCATGATTCTGTGTTTGGTCCATTATTTTTCACTTGCTCACTGCGCGGAACCCTTTTTAGTGGATGTTATTGATCCCTTGATACTGTTTTCTTATCTTTCCTTTATCTAACAGGGAGTGAGAGAGAGAGAGAGAAATGAGTAAGACGTATATATCAAATCAAACAAATCATGTGTGGTTAGGAATATTGAAAGGATGACAAAGAAAACAACGGAGGGGGTTAGTTCCCCCCCCAACCCCAATAGTAGCTTTAAAAGGCCCCAACCGCAATAGCCCCAGACCCATTCTTCTGCAATTAAGCGGACAATTTTCAGATCAATTGTCCACAACACACTAGGGGAGATTAAGTGACTCCTGTTTCGCACGCTCCAAAATGGTCACAGCTGTCTTTCCAGGCAAACCACTGCAACGATCCTTCTGAAATTTTGCAGGATTCATGCCTCAAAAGGGGTGACCTTGTCTGAAATGTACATATATCGGCCAGAGATAAGGCAGCTGTGGCTTCACCTGCCTGTTCCCTCTCTGTCCCTGTTATCCACCCCTCCTCCCCAACTTGCTGTAATTGATCAAGCCTCCACTGTAGGGCTTCTGCAAGGGCAGCCCGCTTAGTTTCCGGGTGCCAAGGCAAAGGAATAGTTGGGAACAGAGTAAACAGAGTCTGAGGGTCTGATCCAAACTGGACTCCTTTCTTAAATGCTTTCTGAAGAAGAAAAGAACATGTAGCTTGCCACGTAGCAGAACTCTGACGCTAAGAGAGAGCTGCACTATATGCCAGTTTGCTACTGGGTCAGGTTCAAAGCAACTACTCCACACAGCCCTAAACAATTCAGAACCAAAGTTCAAATTGTGCCAAAGAGAGCCTGATTCCTTATCCTCCACCTTGATCGCCGGGGTCCTCTGATGGGTCAATTCTGGTGGTTCCACACACTCCTGAGATTTGGGTGGCCTTCACTGGGGACCAAATCTTTAGTGTGGCAGACCTTGCCAGCTGAGGTTCAGAAGAAACTACCCCTCCCTTCTTTTAGACATCTTTTGAAAATGCTTTTCCCCCCTTAGATAGGCCTTTACAACACAATATTCTTGTAACTAATCAGTATTTATTGATGTTTTTTGGAATATTTTGGATTTTTAAAATTCTTAATTTATGATTTTCAATTTTACACATTTCAATAATTTTACAATCATTTTAACATTTTAAAACTCTACTTCCTCCCCCTCTTTCTGTATATTTCAAATTATTTCAAATTAACATAATCATTTATTCATCTACTTTAAATATATACTATTATAAAACTGCAGGTTATTACAATAATCCTGCCAATGTTCTTATCTATTTACAGTTTGTTTGTAAATATTCAATAAACCATTTCCATTCTTTTATAAAAAGTTATCTTGGTTTCTTATTTTTCTGGTAAGCTTCACTATTTTGTGTATTCTATAAGTTTTTGCATTCATTCTTCTTTCATCACGACTTCTTCTTTCCATTTTTGGCTAAGTAACACCTTTGCCGCTGTAGTCACATACATGAAGAAATTTCTATACAATTTGGGTAGTTCTGCCCCTGTAATTTTTTTGTTGATATTATTCTATAGCTATGAAAGTGTGGATTACAAATTGATAAATGACTAACATGTAGTTTGAAACTTAAATCAAGGTACAGTCATACCTTGGGTTACAGACGCTTCAGGTTGCGTTTTTTTGGGTTACGGACCCGCTGAAACCCAGAAGTTCCGGAACGGGTTACTTCCGGGTTTCAACGGTCACGTATGTGCAGAAGCGCTAAATCGCGCTTTGTGTATGTGCAGAAGCGCCGAATTGCAACCCGCGCATGCGCAGACGCGGCGCTGCTGGTTGCAAACGCTGCGGGTTGCGAACGTGCCTCCCACACGGATCACGTTCACAACCTGAGCGTCCACTGTAATTTAAACAACAAGAAAAGTGCCAATTAAAATTAACCGTTTTTCTGATTTTTGGTTTTCTGAACAAGTGTTCCAAGAAAATACATTGGTTTGCAGCTAAATAGACTCCAGAAGGCTAATCCAAAATATCTGGCCATGTAGACCATATACGTTTTCTCCCACAGATTTTATCATGTATACAAATGGCAAACTCAAGTTTCTGAGTGTTAGGTTTATTAGAGAAAAGAAGGGAGGTAGCAGAAGGCTTGGGGGGGGGACAAAAGGTTTGCAGAAATAATAAGAAAAAATATTTAGAAAAACCAAAGAAAGCTAGGGAGCATGCCCTGCCAAATAGCCCTGTGAAGACTGAGCATGCTCAGGGATTGCAAAATGCTGACTGACTGTTCAAAGGAAAAAAACGAAGGCCTGGGGGGCAGAAGAATGTAAAAAAGCAACGAGAACCTTTCCCAGAACAATTCCAAACTGTAACATTTTATACAGTTTTTTAAAAAATCCCTTATTTAATTCAGTTTTCAACTATTATGAATGTAGACTTTAATAAGGTTATTTGCATTAGGTCAAAGTCCCTTTTCATTTTAAAGCAGGTTGTTTTTAAGGGATAAATAATATGCTTCTTTTTAATAAAATTTTAAAACGTTATTCACATTCTTAAAATCCTCAAAAATATTATTATTATTATTATTATTATTATTATTATTATTTATTTATTCCGATCCATCCTACCCAGATAGCTTCAGAGGCAAGTTGGGATTTCAAACATTAGAGACATGTGCTATTTCTGAGGGCTGAATATTTGGTTCATTTCCCCCTTTTTCCTTTTCACTCAGCTAACTTGAATAGAAAGCTATGAACTGCTTAAAAGACTTTACAAATCCACACAGGTGGTTATCCCCACCCCCTTTTGTATAATGGGGATGCTAACTTCTTTTGTCACCTCAGCATATACCTGACTGTCTCATATGACAACCGCTTGGAAAAACTAACAGCTGTGCAGCGTATATGCTTAAATTCTTCAGCAGGGAGCCATCAGTGCAGTGAGTTCAGAGCGTCATTTCATGATCCTCCATTAGCTCATACAAGCAGCTGTCCCAAATGAAAAGGAGACATGATGATCTGGAACTATTGACATTAGTTTACAACCTGCAGATACCAGCATGTTGCTGCTTGAGCAAAGCCACGCACGTCAAGTCAACAACTCAAATGCAATCTCTGTATCTATTCACATAAAACAACAATAACCCCACTGCCCAGCCTCTCACCTAATCAAGACCCAAGACTCTCTGTTTAACATGACAATAATCGTCAATAATTAATAATAATAATAATAATAATAATAATAATAATAATAATAATAATGGCAGATCCAGATTTCATGCTCCCCAGTCCCCAACGCCCCAGATAAATAAAAGACCACTAAGACTGCTTTATCAGGGAGACTGGTGGCACTGTGGTCTAAACCACTGAGTGTCTTGGGCTTGACAATCAGAAGATTGGCAGTTTGAATTCCCGCGATGGAGTGAGCTCCCGTTGCTCTGTCTTAGCTCCTGCCAACCTAGCAGTTTGAAAGCACACCAGTGCAAGTAAATAAATGGGTACCGCTGTGATGGGAAGGTAAACGGTGTTTCCATGCACTCTGGTTTCTGTCACAGTGTTCCGTTGCACCTGAAGTGTTTAAGTCCTGCTGGCCACATGACCTGGAAAGCTTTCCGTGGACAAACACCGGCTCCCTCGGGCTGAAAGTAAGATGAGTGCCGCACCACATTCTCACCTTTGACTGGACTTAACCGTCCAGGGGGTCCTTTACATTTTACTTTTTTTACCTTGTGGGATATAACTCAATACAGTGGTACCTCGGGTTACAGGCACTTCAGGTTACAAATGCTTCAGGTTACAGACTCCGCTAACCCAGAAATAGTACCTCGGATTAAGAACTTTGCTTCAGGATGAAAACAGAAATCGTGTTCTGGCGGCGCGGCAGCAACGGGAAGCCCCATTAGCTAAAGTGGTACCTCAGGTTAAGAACAGTTTCAGGTTAAGAACGGACCTCCAGAACGAATTAAGTTTTTAACTCGAGGTACCACTGTATGTGTATAGGTAAGATAACCAAGAAGGTAGAAATAATAGGTAGCACTGCAGATGGAATGATTTTTAAACTTCATTTTCTTCGAAGATTGTAGAATCATAGAATTGAAGAGTTGAAAAGGACCCCGGAGATCATCTAACCCAACTTCCTGCAATGCAGGAATATGTGGCTGACCCATACGAGGATCATACCTGTACCCTTGGCATTTTCAGCTCCATTTTCAGCTGAGCTATCATCCTAATTATGGCTGATCGCCGAAGAATTGATGCTTTTGAATTATGGTGCTGGAGGAGACTCTTGAGAGTCCCATGGACTGCAAGAAGATCAAACCTATCCATTCTGAAGGAAATCAGCCCTCAGTGCTCACTGGAAGGACAAATCCTGAAGCTGAGGCTGCAATACTTTGGCCACCTCATGAGAAGAGAAGATTCCCTGGAAAAGAACCTGATGTTGGGAAAGATGGAGGGCACAAGGAGAAGGGGACGACAGAGGACGAGATGGTTGGATAGCGTTCTCGAAGCTACCAGTATGAGTTTGACCAAACTGCGGGAGGCAGTGGAAGACAGGAGTGCCTGGCGTACTCTGGTCCATGGGGTCACAAAGAGTTGGACACAACTAAACGACTAAACAACAACAACAACAAAGTCAGGAGAAACATTTTGCTGAAGATTCTCTAGCAGTGGATAAATGTTCTTAACAATTTCTTGCTCATCTTATCATCCAGCAGCGACACGCCTTCTTTTCCTCGTACATTTTGTTGTTTCTGCTGCTGCTGTTGTGTGACAAGGTCCCAAACCCTCCCAGGAAGTGGAATAAAGACACATGAAACAGTATTTTAGGTTAATGGGCAAAAAAGGCCACAACTTTATTGGTTACAGAATTTGAGTGGTATTAGCTTAGGCACCGGAAACCTCACGACTATAACTGACTCCTACCCATCTGCAGGAAGTCTTCAAAGGGTTAACCACCAGAAGGGGGAGCCCTGCTGATAGGAGAAAAGGAACATAATCTCTGCCGTGGGCAGTTTAAATAGCCCACGCCACGCCCCTGGACTGTCCAGATTGGACAGCCCTGGGATGACGTGGCTGAGGACCAACCAATGGCACGGGGCTATCCCACCCCATGCGCGTGGGAAGGCCTTGCTGCCCGCCCACAACGTGTGGTGTAGTGGTTAAGAGCGGTAGACTTGTAATCTGGGGAACCAGGTTCGCGTCTCCGCTCCTCCACATGCAGCTGCTTGGTGACCTTGGGCTAGCCACACTTCTCTGAAGTCTCTCAGCCTCACTCACCTCACAGAGTGTTTGTTGTGGGGGAGAAAGGGAAAGGAGAATGTTAGCTGCTTTGAGACTCCTTCGGGTAGTGATAAAGTGGGATATCAAATCCAAACTCTTCTCTTCTTCTTCTTTCTGGGGACGGGAAATGGCTCTCTTGCAACTGGCTTCAACGTCAGCAACTCTGACGACAACCTTGCCACTCCTTTGCATCCTCCACAATGTTTAGCACAGTTCCAGGGAACCGGGTGGAAGAGAGCAGAAACTGCGGAGATCTTTTGGCAAAATGGCTTCTCTTTTTCAGAGGGGAAGAGAGGAGAAAAGATTCAGAAGTCTATTTTCAGAGAAGTTTCAACTTGGCTCTAATTTGCACTAATCAGCCAGTTCTTTGACAGGAGTCTCTAGCACCATTTTCTATGTGAAGCAAAACCACCCCTCCTGTCATGAAACCCTTTATAAGGGAATAGCTGTTACTGTGTAGTCTCACATCAGGCACGTATGAAATTTCTGTAGCTAACCCTAAATCCTTTGGGACCGAAGGTGGTGATGAGAATCAAGGGGCTTATGGAAGAAATGTAATAGAAATCCTACACTGAAACAAGGCAGAGGAAAATTACATGGCGGGGGTAAGGAAAGCAATATATTTCAACAGCATGGATATGCATTGAACAAGTAGGTAAATGACAGATTACCTCAAATCTGCATTAATGTCATTCCCAGTTCTTCATTCAGTTGTTGAACAGGCTTGAGAAAACAGATATTTCTTGTAACCTCAGAGTAGCATAAATAGAAATTGGATTCTGCATGAGGAATAATGTGGGTAATATTTAAAACATGATTCTCATTAAGAGCATACCCATTTGGCTCAAGGAATGCAGTTTTGATGGGGAAGCTTCTCAATGTGGATTTGATCATCTGTCATTTCTCTGTATTTAAAATATTTTCTACCCACATGTTCCAAAGGCTGTTTCCTTAAAGACACACTTGTTTGCAGTGCAGTACCACCACTATTTTTTCAAGGGGAACTGAATTATGGAAATTTAACACCACAAAATATGGCGGTGACCAGTAGATGAGATGGCTTTAAACTATGTTTTCTTTCAGTTTCCACGTAATATTTTCTATAATATATTCCAGTGAAGAAGAACCATTTTCATTGTCTACCAATTGAGGAGCTTATTGCTATAAGAAAAAAGCCTATAAGGGTGGAGCTTTGCCACAGCCCATAATATTAAGAGGCTCTAAATGTAACCTCTAAATGAGCAGATTACTACAGTATGCTTGAAGGTCTTTTATTATTGAAAAGTTGTACTCATTATCTCTGAAGCAGAATCTTGATTTCCAGGTATAAATTTGTAAACAACGGAGGACTTTGCAGGCATAAAAGCAACCCAATTTTCTCTTTAAACAGCCAAGCGTTTGTTTCCCTAAGAGAATGAATCCAAACAGAGAGGGAAATGTTTTAATGACTTCTTTGAAACAGCACAGTTATCACTCGGTATGAATAAACTTATAAAACTGAGAAGAACATTGAAAATGTAACCATCTCGCTTCCTAACCAAAGAGCCTGGAAGTAGTAAGAAGCCAGTGCAGCAATGCATGGGGGGTAAATTGGGGTCAGTTTTACTTCCACCACTAATTTTGACAAAACCAACTGGTCTTATTGCAGTTCACTTTAATGCACATTTAAAGATGCAAGCAATTTTCTTTCTTTCTTTTGTATATATATATATTTTTATTAAATTTTATGTTTTACAATTTAAAATACTCATTTTACATCCTTAAGATATCAATGACTTCCCTTCTTCTCTTTCCATGGTTCATTTTACATATCATAAATCCCTGCATATTTTACAAAAACTATACCATTCAGTATTCCATTATTGCATCCATCAAAAGTTCATTACACTGTTGTAATTATTTCCCATATATTCAATAAACGCTTTTTCTTTAAATGTATGTTCTTCTTGTTCTCTTATTCTATATGTTAAATCTGTGAGTTGTGCATATTCTGTCAACTTAAGTTGCCATTCTTCTTTAGTTGGGACCATTTTGGGGCTAACAAAACAAGGGCCAGAGTAGGAGAACACATAAATATCCTACTGTATTTTTTGCTCTATAAGATGCACCAGACCATAAGACACACCTAGTTTTTGGAGGAGGAAAACAAGAAAAAAAATATTCTGAATCCCAGAAGCCAGAACCACAAGAGGGATTGCTGTGTAGCGAAAGCAGCGATCCCTCTTGCTGTTCTGGCTCCTGGGATAGCTGCGCAGCCCGCATTCGCTCCATAAGACGCACACACATTTCCCCTTACTTTTTAGGAGGGAAAAAGTGAGTCCTACAGAGCAAAAAATACGGTATTTTGACACCTGGGAATTTCAGTCTGAATTATCCCCAAGAGAAAGGACTCTGGGTTTTCGGGGAAAGTACTTTTAAAGATTTTTTTCAATTCATTAGTGATCATTTCCCAATTCTTTTACCCTTTTACAAGTCCACCACATATGAAAGAACTTTCCCTCCACGTCTTTGCATCTCCAGCACTTACCTGATTCAGTCTTATACATCTTATCAAGCATACTCGGAGTTAAATACCATCTGTAAATCATTTCCAAGTAGGTCACCTTCAAAAAATAATGAGAAATGTTCCCATGTTAAGCACTTGGTCAGTTGCTTGTCCGAATTTACCTTGTGTTTGCAGTAGGTGCTGAAAATCACTGGAAAAGAGAGTCACTTCCCTCTTTGTTTCTTATCATTGGACTGGGTAACAAGGGACAAACTAAGGTCCGTATAGATAAAGCGATGGTTTTCCCAGTAGTGATGTATGGAAGTGAGAGCTGGACCATAAAGAAGGCTGATCGCCGAAGAACTCATGTGTTTGAATTATGCTGCTGGAGGAGACTCTTGAGAGTCTGCAAGAAGATCAAACCTATCCATTCTTAAGGAAATCAGCCCTGAGTGCTCACTGGAAGGACAGATCGTGAAGCTGAGGCTCCAATACTTTGGCCACTTCATGAGAAGAGAAGACTCCCTGAACAAGACCCTGAAGTTGGGAAAGATGGAGAGCACAAGGAGAAGGGGATGACAGACATAGGCGCCGACTCCATGGGGCTTGAGGGGGCCCGAGCCCCCTCAAAAATTCGTTTGGGGGGGCTCCGCCCCCCAATAATCTCCGGCGCCCCTCCAGCAGAGCGCCATCGCCGTCCCTCCCCCAGCCCAAAATGCACAGGGTCGGGCTGCCTGCATGCCTCCTGCCCTCCCTCCCGAGCAAAAGCTCCACCCAATTTCCTTTGGAGCTGATTAATAGGCGCAGCACGCTCTCCCCTATTCGCTCACGAGGAGGCGGCGCCACTTTATTTGCATATTCATGAGCTTATTTATTATTCATGAGCTTTCCCGGGCCCCCCCAATATTTTTTATAAGTCCGCGTCCCTGATGACAGAGGACGAGATGGTTGGACAGTGTTCTCGAAGCTACCAGCATGAGTTTGACAAAACTGTGGGAGGCCGTGGAAGACAGGAGTGCCTGGAGTGCTCTGGTCCATGGGGTCACAAAGAGTCGGACATGACTAAATGACTAAACAACAACAAGAAGCGACATTTCAGCTTTAAACGGTTTTTTGGGGGCGAAGGGGTAGAATTTTGCATATCAGTACTATTTTTTTGTACAACCTGTTTATAATATATACAATATATAGCCTTGGAAATGTAGAAGTGAGGAAATGGACAAACCAGAACTGTTTTTCATTCAAGAGTTTCTAAATGCAACTGCTGTATGTCACATTCAAGCCAATTTTACATAAATTACATTTCTTAAGTTGGTGTGCTATAAATATTGGATAAAACTGCTTTCCTGCTTGTTGGTTTACAGTTCTAAAGATATCTCACTTATCAACAAAGTATATAAAAAACACTTTAAAAAGACTCAGGCACATCACACATGGAAAACCTCTCATTTTCTTCTGAACATTTTTGACAGCAAAGCCTTCTTACATTGCTTTTGAAAAAGAAATGTTTGCCAATTGTATTTGCATTTTCTTAAAAGCTATAAAATGATATGTTTGGTATTTCTCTTAATTTGAAAAGTGATAAATAAAAAGTCTGAATCTTAACATTTAAATAGGTGCTTTCTTCTCAGATGAAGAACATGAAATTCATGCACATCTACATTAGGATTTAGTACAGGAGAACTATGTTAAAATAAACAGGCATAGGTTCGATATGGGAAGATATAATCTTTACTTACTCTGGGTTGGATCCCTTGAGTAATCTTATACACAAGAAGATGGTGTAAAGCAATCTGGTGTAAGTTAAGAAGGCCTCGCGGATCCAAATTCCATTCTGTATTGGGGAAGTATTTGGATGAGCCAGCCTAATGTACACCACCCTTTTGCCAGCTTAATTTGTGCTGGGCTGCCAGGTCATGTGGCAAAGCTGAACAGGTTTAGGAACCAACTGAAGACCCTAATCTCAACCGCAGCAATGCCCTCAGAACGCTGCTTTTTCAGGACTTAAGATCCACTGCGCTCAGCTCGGCCATCTGGGTCGTGGGATGTGTCTTTTCCTCAGCATATCTCCAGCTAAATCAAGCATGAAGGAGTTAAACCAGCATAGCCGGGTTGTGTGGAGAACCTCCCACCTCAGCCAGAGATCTGATGAATCCTTACCCACTCATCCCAGCAGATCTTGTTATAGGATTCTTCCCAATGGTAGGAATCCTGTACCTACTAACCTGGACATAAATCTGTTGAACTCACTGCAGTCGTAAACAGGTCTACTCAAAAAGTAAGTTGCATCAGTTCTCATTTAAACCTGTTGAATGTCATTCATGACTAGCCTGTCCCATTGATTTCTGTGGTATCTCAATTTAGCTAAACGTCTGGATCCAATTCTCTGTCTATAGCAGGATTTCCCAAACTTTGGTCTCCAGGTGTTTTTGGACTACAACTCCCATCATCTCTAGCTAACAGGACTAGTGGTCAGGGATGATGGGAAATGTAGTCCAAAAACAGCAGGAGGCCAAAGTTTGGGAAACCCTGGTCTATAGTAAGCCCAATGCTGACTCCAATGAGGGAGCACCATACATGTTCTCTCACTGTGTGTGGCACACGCAACAGTTTCTTTGGTTTGTGGGCCAAAAAATTGTTTGCACTGGTCAAAAAAAGTTGGAAACTTCTGGATTACAAAGATGGTTTGTGGGTTGCATTTGTCCTGGTGAGGCGATGTTGTGAGAGTGTGGGTTGTATTGACTGACACATTCCTTTATTCTGCAAATAAATGTAACATTGTTAACTGCCTAGATGACATTGTTAATTGGACAGCATAGACATGATATAAATAAATGCATAAATATATCTTTTTGCTTTTATTCAGTTGCTAGCTAAAGCGACTTGACTTACTTTCCCCCACTTGACTTACTTTCCCATCACACCATCTGGAATCCTTGTGCAAAGGCTAGAGTGGCAGAGGGAACAAAATAGGATATTATTATGCAACAGCAGGATAATAATAATACTGAATGAATGAATGAATGAATGAATGAATGAATAAATAATACTCCTCTGTCCATCTGACCAGTGGGGGACAGACTGACATTTCGCAAGCCTACGAAAGTCAGAGAAGGGGAATACATTTGGGGGTAGTGACTGAGCAGGGAACCTGCCCTCAGCCTTCCCCAAATGCAATCAAGGGCTCTTGCATGGCCCTAGCCCCTTGACAGGGTTCGGACAAAAGCAATAGTGAACCCCTGTATTTCTTTAACGGAATCCCTTGCAGCAGCAACATTAGAGGGGCAGGCACAGCCAATCCATGCCCCTCAACCAACCAAACCATAAACCAATGCCTAACCGCAACCTTACAAGTTGTGACGATTTGCTACGCACTAGGCAAAAAATCAAATGGCCCCAGCCAATCAGCCAGATGGACAAAATTCCTACCGGGCCCCTGCCCCAAGAGCAGACGACCCCATGACAGGCATAGCAAGGTCAAAGCGAACAACCCTAAATATAGGGAGGGAGGGACGGGCAATCCGATGCAAGGAATGAAAAGAGGAAGCTCTACGCCTCGTGCAGGGAGTTTTAACATTTCTGGCTGTCAATCATCAAATGACAACATTAACATCTTCCTAACAACAAGGGAAGCCCAATCACAACAGTGGCCAATGATCAATTAGCCCGCCCCACAACTTTGGAGTGTCCTGTCGGCCCCCACCGCAACCCGTGCTCTCCATGAAGGAGAACACGCTTTGTTGTTTAACTCTTTGACATATGCTGGGAGAGCATTCCACAGAGTGGGTGCTACTACCCGAAAGGCCTTCTGTCTGGTTCCCTGTAGTTTAATTTCTTGCGATGAGGGAACCACCAGAAAGCCCTCAGATCTGGACCTCAGTGTCCGGGCTGAATGATGAGGATGGAGATACTCCTTCATTTGTGATTTAAAACAACAACAACAAGGTCTCCATGGCACATAATTTTGATTTTATTGTTCTGTTTTTTTGCATGGCCCTCTACTTAAGGTCGTCAGCTTTCTTTCTGCTCCAGTGCTTTTAACACTGGCACGACAAGCATATATTCTGAAACATGATATTCCTGGCGAGAAGAGGCCGTGATGCGAAAAACCTCTTGACTTCTGGCTCTCAAGCTGCTGTTAAAAGCACAGGTGCCCTGCCAAAAAGGAAGTTGGCTGCCTTACGTATGAGTAGAACTTTCATTACCATGACTTCATGCACTATTTGGCAACGTATTGCATTGAAAATGAAAAGCAACATGCTCCATTGCAGACTCAACAGTTCCGCCAAATGGCCTGTTCCGTTGCTCTCTTGTCAGCGGAACATCTGACTGTTATTCAATCAATACGTTTTAGAAGTTGCTATGTCTTTCCTTTCACAAAGCATCCGGTTAAGGTTGAGAAGGTGAAATATTCGTGAAAGTTCTCTTTGGTGCAAGGAACAAAATAATACAAGGGTGATTGTGCTCCGAAAGAGAGCATAAAAGCACAGCTCCAGGTGGTTGAAATAAAATTCAAGAAGAAAACTGTGAAAGCCACGGCCAAATTGCAGTGAAAACAACTGCGGTCAACAGCTGAGCTAATTAGTACAATATTCTTTGGCCAATTAGGCTCCAAAAACTCCTCACCCAACTTGTGAGTGGTGAAAATGCTGCTGGATATTATCTGGGGGAGAGTAGCAGAATTCACCCCAACCGTTTTGGGGCAGGTCGTTCTACAAAAAGGAAACATTCAGGAAATTATCCTCAGCGAAATTTTGGCTTAGTCAATACTGAATGTTAAAGTTAGTTCATACTGGGGGATGAAAGGAATGATGTGGTAAGGGAGGTAGCTTGAAAGGAGTAGGGGCCACGTTTCTTCCTTCCATCAACAATATGAAAATGATACTAAACATTGAAAATGGATCCACAGATACAACTGGAAGTCTCGGTCTTATTTATGGGTGGTAGAAGGCATACCATATTTTTTGCTCTATAACACGCACCCAACTATAACACACACATAGTTTTTAGAGGAGGAAAATCCGCAGGCATGTCACCCGTAGGCATTCCCTCCATAACACGCACAGACATTTCCCCTTACTTTCTGGGAGGAAAAAAGTGAGTGTTATGGTGCAAAAAATACGGTATATTCTCTGAGACGGTGGGAGTGGGGGCACTGCAGAAATTCACCAACAATTCAGAGTTTCACCTGTTATCAGTATGTGATTTCCTTCCATGCAGAAAATCAGATACCAAAGAGAATAGTGTTAGCCTAACCTTCCCTTCATAACAATAGTTTTCTATTTTTTAAGTATGGAGGCAGATTTGTGACCTCACTAAGAATTAGACATTTCTCTCATCCTCAGAGCAATAATTAAACTAGCATACTTTACAGAAGTGTTATGATGATCACCTAAATAAAGTACAGGTAACTCACATCTCACGTGGGGGTTACTTTCCCGGTTATTGTGTGTGTCTGCAAAATCACAAAAAGCCAGAACAACCACTAGAAAACCTTTTTTAAAAAACACAACTGCACTTACCAGTGAGGGATGACTGCAGCTCTTAGTCTTCCTCCTCCTCTCCATCAGGAGATGAAATTAAATTATTATTTGGCAATACGCAGAAGTATAAGCATAAGATGTGAGTTACCTGTAAGTGAAATGTGCATAATAAGCAGTTTTTTGTCTTAAAAAAATGTTTAGGGGTGCTCTCATTTTGACTCAAGAAAATCACCATTTTATAGTTCAAAGCGGGAGAAATAAAAACTAAGGAAACACCTTGACAAGAAATGAGGCAGCCATCGGGGGTAGCAATGGAAGTGACGATTCACTGTGCTAAAGAAGAAACTAAAAAAATAATTTTTAACATTTCTTCTTCTGTTAGATTTACATGTTTAGGGGTGTGCATACCCCTGTGTAGCCCCAGAAAAAAGCACTGATGATAAGTATTATCCTTCAGTCTGTTTTCTGAAATGGCATGTTTAGATGCAAAGTGAAGAGGGTGCTCATTCTTTGAAAGTTGTGTAGAAAAAAATAATAATCTTAAGTATGTGCAGCTTTTCTTCAAAGTTCTTGGTGACAAATGATGCCTCTTGAAATTTTCACTTCTCCACAGCTAAAAGGTGCAGGGACTCTGTTGCTTTTTGCAGGTGGTTACCTTGCACGCTAAGGCTGTCTTAACTCCTAGTCACTGGCATTTGTCCCATTCTTCGTGGAATCAGATAATTCAGATGAGTTCCACCAGCATATCTGCTTCCAGCCAGTTCCATGTGTACATTGCGTGCAGTTGTGGAATTTTCCTTTTGCTGTTTAATTAAATCTGGTAAACATTTGTTTCACTTGATGCTAACCAGTGTTTGCAACTTTCAGAGGGTCGAAACAGCTCTTTTTGTTCCCTTTCTTTCAAACCACCCTTTAGAAAACTCAACAGATTGCAGCGCTCTCCCATCAACGCACTCATTAGGACTGGGCAATATAAAGTGGTACCTCGGGTTAAGTACTTAATTCGTTTCGGAGGTCTGATCTTAACCTGAAACTGTTCTTAACCTGAGGTACCACTTTAGCTAATGGGGCCTCCTGTTGCTGCCGTGCCGCTGGAGCACGATTTCTGTTCTCATCCTGAAGCAAAGTTCTTAACCTGAAGAACTATTTCTGGGTTAGCAGAGTCTGTAACCTGAAGTGTTTGTAACCTGAAGCGTATGTAACCAGAGGTACCACTGTATTGATATATTGTCCCAAACTGGTTTGAAGTCCATATGGTGATATCGGTTTCATAACTTTTGAGCCAGCAATATTCTGTAAATCAGGGATGTCCAACTTACAAGAGACTGTGATCTACTCCCACTATAAAAAACTGCCAGTGATCTATCCATTGGATTGACAAAAGTTGTTGAGCCTTTTTTTAGGGACCCAAAGTTGTTGAACTTTCTTGGGGGGGGATTTCATGATCGACCGTGATCTACCATGGACCCACCACGGTCTACCAGTAGACTCCGATCCACCTGTTGGACATCCCTGCTGTAAATCGTGTTTGTGTGTGTGCGCGCGCGCGCAATGTGTGGGAAAACTGAAGCCATCAAATGCCTCTACATAGCTCCATCCTTATTTCAGACACTCTGATACATTGGTATATCATGATGTTTAGCTAGTGATGCATCACGATGCTGAAAACCAGATATCGCCCAGCCCTTGTACTGATTTGATCATCAGTATCTTAATGACAGCAGTGTGACTGGATCAGATTCTCCCAGGCTATTCATTCTTGTATCCTCTCACTTGTTCTACAGTTGCCAAATATTTTACTGTTTATATTTTACTGTGTCATCAAGAGCAGCTGGACACAGAAAAATCCAGCTCATGAAGCTTTCCCAACTGGCTCTCTTGGTGCCAGAAAAATCTTCATCTGCTAAGGACCAAACTAAATGTTGTATTAATATCATATTTGTTGTGCAGTGTTTTTTTAATTAAAAAATGCAGATAACACTAAGTTGGCGAATGGGCTATTAATTATTATCCCTGTACTGTTCACCTTCAAGCCTGAGGTCAAAGAGGGCTCAATCCTCTTTTCACTTCTGTAAAAGATGCTAGGAAAGGGACATGGGACAGCCCCCCTTTTTTTAGTGCTCCTCAACTCTGGAACTCCATTCCTAGAGAAATATGGTTTTTCCTTGCATTCCTTAGAAATGAGCAAAGATTTGTTTATTTTTTAATTCCTCCCAGGTCTTCATTAAATAATTTTTACCTTTTTTGTTCTCTGATCTTTTAGCCTGTTGTTTGTTCTGTAAAGTTCTGGGGGTTTGGTTTTTGGTATTTCACACATATGTGTGTGTTTGTGTGTGTGTGTGTTTGTAAGCTGCCATGGGCTCCAAATTGAAGGAAAGGCAAGGAATAAGTATAACTAATGAATAACTAAATATCTCTTAAGCACCCTGGGATCTCTTGATGAAGGGTGGCATATGAATTTAATAAATAAAATAAAACGTAATATTAAAATTGCGGAAACAAACTGGGGCAGTAAAAAAGAAAGAAAGAAAGCTGATTCCCTCAAAAACCCAGACTTGCTCCTGTGCCTTTTGCAGCTGCTTAATCTACAGACAGATCCTGAAGCTGAGACACCAATACTTTGGCCACCTCATGAGAAGGTCCATATAGTTAAAGCTATGGTTTTCCCAGTAGTGATGTATAGAACTGAGAGCTGGACCATAAAGAATGCTGATCACTGAAGAATTGATGCTTTAGAATTCTGGTGCTGGAGGAGACTCTTGAGAGTCCCATGGACTGCAAAAATATCAAACCTATCCATTCTGAAGGAAATCAGCCCTGAGTGCTCACTGGAAGGACAGATCCTGAAGCTGAGGCTCCAGTACTTTGGCCATCTCATGAGAAGAGAAGACTCCCTGGAAAAGACCCTGATGTTGGGAAAGATGGAGGGCACAAGGAGAAGGGGGCGACAGAGGACGCGATAGTTGGACAGTGTTCTCGAAGCTACCAGCATGAGTTTGACCAAACTGCAGGAGGCAGTGGAAGACAGGAGTGCCTGGCGTGCTTTGGTCCATGGGGTCACGTAGAGTCGGACACGACTAAATGACTAAACAACAACATCAACAAATATACAGAAAACATCATGTGAAAGTTTTCTCAGTACAGCTGTGGGCTTTACCCTTTCCCAATGTCTGCCATTCAAACTGCTCTGAAAAACACAGCAGCAGGGGAGCCAGTAAAAAGTTGGCAACCTTACCTTGGCCATCTCTCCTCTGAGATAAGGAGTAGAAATCTTAGTAGTTTATTGCATGGCCTAAATTGTGCCTAAAGTGATTTGTTTAACTGGGATCATATTTGATTGTTTTGATGTTCTTCTTGAAATAAAGGACACCTGAAGTTATTCAACTCTAATAACCTGTGCAGCAGAAATAAAAGGGACAATAAAGCCTTGAATTTGTTCCATGCATGGTGAGATACATATGCTGTTCCACTTTTGAATAAGTGTCTTCTAACAGACCCTACTATGCTTACGGGCATATTCTTATTAGTGAGGTTTTCATGGGTGCCTTTCTTGCCTAATCTTTGAGCTAGCAATGTCTAGCAAGTGTTAGATAAGCTATACTTGTAGGACTATCATTCCACTCTTCCCGCCAATATCTTTAAAGAAACTCCTTTCCTGTTTTAAATCAGAGCAGGACAGCCAGTGGTGGAGTGCCCTGGTACTGACACCACAAAATAGTGATAGATGTGGGTGAAGCTGTGGTCTAAACCACCGAGCCGCTTGGTCTTGCAAGGTCGGCGGTTTGAATCTCCATTATGGGGTGAGCTCCATTGCTATGTCTGAGCTCCTGCCAACCTAACAGTTTGAAAGCACGCCAGTGCAAGTAGATAAATAGGTACTGCTGCAGCGGGAAGGTAAACGGTGTTTCTGTGCACTCTGGCTTCCGTCACAGTGTCTGTTGCACCCAAAGCAGTTTAGTCATGCAGGCCACATGACCTGGAAAGCTGTCTGTGGACAAACGCCGGCTCCCTCGGCCTGAAAGCAAGATGAGCGCCGCAACCCCATAGTCAAATTCAACTGGAATTAACCATGCAGGGATCCTTTACCTTTACCATTTACCTAGTGATCTTTACAGCCCTACTCTGTGTGCGTTTATTCAAAAGTCAGAACTGTTCAAACCAACAAGATATGCTAGTGCATTTCAAGTGTAAAGCTGTATCAAAACTCTTCTTGATACAGGTGGTCTGGGATGAATTTTCAGTTACACCTGAAAAGTGTAGTGCACATGGGGGAGGCAAGATCAACGGATAAAGGAAGGGATGCAGCAGAAATTTGTTCAAGCCACTGCCTAGATTTCCCTACTATGGAAGTAATGGGACTGCGACTTCTCTTCTAAACTCAGCAAGGATCTGGTAACTTTTCTCTAATGACAGCCATTTTGTGGTCAATGTGATGGTGATTTTTAAGGCATTGTGTACTGTTTTTCTTGTAAGTTCAGAGTGTGTCGATGACAGATTTAAGTTGTATTTTTGTGGTTGGAAACTTTATATCTCAAATTATATATTTGATCTCCTCCCTCCAATTGCTGTAGTCTATTTTGAGCTGCAGATTGTGGGACAATATGTTGCCTCTATTTGTGGGTGCCTATTATTATGGGTCATGTGTGCTCTGTTTTTAGAATAATTTCCATAACTATATAAAGAAAGATTTATGTCAGTAATTAAAAAATTACAAAACGTGACTTTGAATTCTGCCTGAGTTGGGTAGAAACATATTTTTGTGAGTCTGACTTAATTTATAGTGAACTTCATTTAATTTTAAACAGGTTTGGTTGTAGCTCTGCTGGAAAACCCATATGTATTTTTTAATCCACATATTTAGCAATTGTGGCGCTTGTGAGTGTGTTAGATCCTAATTTCTTACATTACCGTTGAGCATGTGAGATGTTTTCGTGCTGTGCAAGTGGAAAGAAGAGAAATATTAATTGGTCCCAGACTGGAAAATGGTTTTGGTTTCTTTGAAGAATAAATGTGTTGTGGGGAAAATCCTCATCTGGTTTTTTTAAATTATTATTATTGTTCTACTTATGGGCTTGGAAATAATAATAATAGAAAATACACATTCAATAATGTATCACACACTGATGAAGGTTCTGCTTATGTGGTGTGTTCTCCATTTATGTTGTAGTAGTTCAGATTGTACTTGATTCTGGAATAATAGCAGCTAAAAAACATCCAGCAGTATTTACAATCTGGGTAGTCTTCTTATGGGGTTGGCATTGGCTAAGAATATGGTTTGGGTGTTCTGGTGAAGGTGAGCAGGAGTACACCTGGCCCCTTAGATGAGAGAGGCTGCAAACCCCATATAAGAACTTGGTGAAGGCGAAACACATGCAACACTTATTTATTTAAAAAGCACTTTCAAAATGTCCCCCGAAGACTATTCAGGGAGAGGAGAGTGGTTTACCAGGAAACAGGTAGGGGAAAAAGGTTGAGCTGTGTCAAAATGTCTCAGAAGACATATTTGATTAAATGTTGTTTTACAAACCCTCTACAGAAATGGCACTTTGCACATTATTATTATTATTGTTATTATTATTATTATTCAGTGGCCATCATTCTTTCCATCACCATATGCCTTGGAATGGTGTAACGTCCAGGTCACTATGGAAATCCAGTTGTGAAAGCCAGGGCTTTGAAACATTTTTGAGGTGTGACCCTCTGAGGAAGACATTGGAAACAGAACCTTACCCAGAAACCTGTCTCTTAGCAGCTTATCACATTCTTTAATATCGGCATGGTGTAGCAGGTCAGAACGTAAAATGGGATTCCCCTGTAATACCATTGCAATAGTCCTAAATTATAGGTAAAGCTATGAAATATTTTGTGTGTGTTGTCTAAACCACTGGGCCTCTTGGGCTTGCCGATCGGAAGGTCGGCGGTTTGAATCCCTGCGACCGAGTGAGCTCCCGTTGCTCTGTCTCAGCTCCTGCCAACCTAGCAATTCAAAAGCATGCCAGTGCAAGTAGATAAATGGGTACCACTGTGGAGGGAAGGTAAACAGCATTTCCATGTGCTCTGGCTTCCATCACTGTGTTTCATTGCACCAGAAACAGTTTAGTCATGCTGGCCACATGACCCGGAAAGTTGTCTGTGGACAAACACCGGCTCCCCTGGCCTGAAAGCAAAATGAGCACTGCAACCCATAGCTGCCTTTGACTGGCGCTGTGGGTTAAACCACAGAGCCAAGGGCTTGCCGATCAGAAGGTTGGCGGTTCAAATCCCCACGACCGAGTGAGCTCCCATTGCTCTGTCCCAGCTCCTGCCAACCTAGCAGTTTGAAAGCATGTCAAAGTGCAAGTAGATAAATAGGTACCGCTCTGGCGGGAAGGTAAATGGCGTTTCCGTGCGCTACTCTGGTTCACCAAAAGTGGCTTAGTCATGCTAGCCACATGACCCGGAAGCTGTACGCTGGCTCCCTCGGCCAATAAAGCGAGATGAGCGCCGCAACCCCAGAGTCGGTCAGGGGCCCCTTTACCTTTGTCTTTAACCATCCAGGGGTCCTTTATCCCTTTTCATCTTTACCTTGTAAGCCTTGCTGAAATGTGCACTTTGCAGTTGGTAACTCCTCATCATCACTATATCGTTGCCACAGTCATGTACCTTTCAGCACTTTTTGTGGTTGCTGTAAAGTAATGTGCCCTTGTATGCAATTTTGTACTGCTCGACATCATTTAGTAGGTACATAGACCAGTGGTTTCAAATTGTGCTCTTCAGCTGGATCTCAGAAGCTTGCTAGGGATTTGTCATTAAAACAGGTAATGCCAATAAAGGGAGACAGGTTTTCCGGAGGGGGCGGGCAGAGGACAGCTTGGCTGTCACTGCTGATCTTGGGACATGCAGCCACAGTGGAAGCTGGGAGTGCTTTTTATTGCATATTCTAAGGTTACAATGGCTTAGCCCAGGAGGTCTCGCGATACCCTACAAGAACTGAGTAAACATCCTGGAACATGCTGTAGTATTCTCAGCAGTGCTCAGGACTCAGTTAGTTTTTACCCGTAACTCTCTTTTTGGTGGCTGATTTTCTTTGCTATTCCCCTTCCCAACTGCACTGGAAAATTGGTTTCTGAGAGAAGAGACAAGGAGAGATAAACGATGGTTGGAGAAAGGGAACTGGGAGCTGTGTGTCTAGTTTCTATTGCCACAGGCCATTGGAGATTTCAGAAGTCTCAGCAGATACTCTCAGTTTTAATGTATAGCCAGGATTTCTGTCATTGATGGGAGGACACTTCCCAGTGCTTTCCAAACTTGGGTCTCCAGCTGTTTTTGAACTACAGTTCCCATCATCCCTGACCACTGGTCCTGCTTGCTAGGGTTGATGGGAATTGTAGTCCAAAAACAGCTGGAGACCCAAGTTTGGAAAGCACTGACTTAGCCTTTCAGATGTTGGTGGACTCCAACTCGCATCTGCCCTAGCCAGTATGGCCATAGGTCAGTAATTATGGAAGTTGTAGTCCAGCAACCTATGGAGGCCAACAGATTCTCCATCATGTAGACTCCATGGTGCCGGTCCCCTGATATTCTAAGTTGTTAACATGGAAATCTGTTAAGTAAACTGCCCAATGGAGGAAATACCTACTCTGAAGTGTACAATTTTAGCAAGTGTAGCAGAATTGTCAACTGTTTAGGAACACTTGCAGCACATTCTCTTGTACCCTGGTGTTCCATAACAGGTGTTCACTTTAATTCTTCCTAATTTTAATGGTATCATTTTTCTGCCTCTTCTGAAAATTACCTTCTCCTTTCTGTAATTTGGGCCACTCGAGATCTCCCATGCTGTTCCAGTGGTGGTTGGAGTGATTGTTTTCTTTGAAGTGGGACCATTAGAGTGTCAGCTGGATGACGTTAATCATACTCCCAATTTAGGAGCATGGCTGCTTGTGTCTTAAAAAAAAAGACCTGCTTGATAGTTGACGACAGAAGAGGCTGCCTTTTAGCATAGCTGGTGTAGGCAACTAAGCAGGCCTTTGCAACTGCTTTAATTCTGATTAATCATTAGCTTCTGGTACCCTTCAACAGTGTCACCTGTATCCACAAGCCATGGTAAGAGCAACACACACACAAACAAACAAACAATTTGGGTCCTGGAGTTCCACAACATATCAGTGATTTTACTGCATCTGTTTGTTGATTTATAGCAACAGGGAATAGAAATGGACTGGCCTGTGTTGTACTATTGCTCCCCGTACAAAAAAAAAATCCCACCATAAATGGATGTGCCAAGCCTGCCCTTTTCTTTCTTTCTTTCTTTCTTTCTTTCTTTCTTTCTTTCTTTCTTTCTTTCTCTATCACACACACACACACACACAGAGAGAGAGAGAGAGAGAGAGAGAGAGAGAGAGAGAGAGCAGTTGCAACTGGAGCCAGGAAGAAAGAGATGAGATGCTTGAAACTGTTTGAACTAGGGCCAGATTATATTAATAACAAAAAGGTTAAAAATATAAAAGTAAAGGACTCCTGGACAGTTAAGTCCAGTCAAAGGTGACCATGGGGTTGTGGCACTCATCTCACTTTCAGGCCAAGGGAACCGGCATTTGTCCACAGACAGCTTTCTGGGTCATGTGGCCAGCATGACTAAACCACTTCTGGCACAACGGAACACCATGATGGAAGCCAGAGCACATAGAAATGCCATTTACCTTCCTACCTGACCTATTTATCTAATTGCAGGGATTCGAACCGCTGACCTTCCAATCAGCAAACCCAAGAGGCTCAGTGGTTTGGACCACAGCGCCACCCGCACCCCTCATTTACCATTACCTTAATAACATACACAGGTAGAAATGAGGAGTGCAAGGAGTTATTTCCGCCATCGACCTTGAGTTGAGCGCAACCTTGTGCATGGGAAGGAGCACAAGAAGGGAGGTCTTCTTGCCCCCACTCTCTCCTGTGCCCCCACAATGCTGGGCAGGTGCAGTAGGATGCCCTCAAGAATGGCCCCTACACCTAGAGCAGCTGGTTTCTAGAAATGCCCTTCACCTTCAAGGGAGCTTCATCTATTCCGCTCTCCACCTTTTACTTTCATTGTGCCTTCCTGACGCAGGAGCTTGGCAAACCACTGTTTAGCTCAGCCACCACCTCACCTCCTGGAACACGATTATTGTAGGCTCCCCTGCAGGTTCAGCAAAAAAATAAAATAAAATAATAAATGTCATTGCTCTGTCAATGCTGAACCACTTAAGGGTCTGACAGTGGAATTTGCAAAGATCCATTCATCAAGCACCCCTAGGCAAACTGTGGACAATCTGGTGTTGGGGCTTGTGGCAACCAGAACAAAGGCACAGATACTGTGTCCAATTTGAATTGAGTATTGACAATACTCAGTAATACAATAAACGGTATCCTTAAATGTGGCAATGGAAAACTGGTAGTGAATACATAATGGTTGTCTTCTAGCACATCAGTTTTGTTTTTCAGAGCTGGCAATACTAGTGATGTGGCTGAGTATTTAAAAACAAAGGTATGTATCCCTAAGTAAAGGTAAAGGTACCCCTGCCCGTATGGGCCAGTCGTGTCCGACTCTAGGGTTGCGTGCTCATCTCACTCAAGAGGCCGTGAGCTGGCACCGTCCGAAGACACTTCCAGGTCACGTGGCCAGCGTGACGAAGCTGCAGCTGGCGAGCCAGCACCAGCGCAACACACGGAAACGCCGTTTACCTTCCCGCTATAAAGCGGTACCTATTTATCTACTTGCACTTAAGGGTGCTTTTGAACTGCTAGGTGGGCAGGAGCTGGGACCGAACGACGGGAGCTCACCCCGCCGCGGGTATTCGAACTGCCGACCATGCGATCAGCAAGTCCTAGGCACTGTGGTTTTACTCACAGCGCCACCCGCGTCCCTATTTGGTGTTAAATTGGGCAGTGAAGTCCACAGCAAGGTTGTTTCTACCAAGAAAGCCTCACACTTTGTTCCTGCCTTTGAAAGGGCAATGCATGTTCGTAACAGCCTCTCAGTGCTGTTCTCAGTGGCTTGGGAAATGCCTACATGGTACACCTTGTGGGAACACTCAAATTTTATCCTATCACTTTTTGCCTCTCCCGGATCTTAACAGGCTACTGTGATGAGGGTGGGAACAGGCTGGGGAGGAAAGATCAGGTTTTATGTTGGTTGGAATATGTGGCGTGTTTTAATGCTGCTTTAGTGCCTGCCATGGAGACCATGTAACAGAACGTCAGAAGTTCCCTCCAAGTTTCTCAATATGCTTTGCGCCCTGCTGGGAATGTTTGTAAGAATGGCATTATTAAATAGAGCATTCCAGTGATTTCTTGAATGAAAGATTGAGGATGGCTGCTATATTTGTTGCCAGCATGGCAAACATGTATTATAATCTGATGCAGCAAATTTATGTGAGCTCCTTTATTTAACACAATATTAGTTGGCCACACAATAACTATTTTGTTGAACTGTCAAACCGAGATAGCTGGAGGCTGTCAATAAGTGATGTCATGTGTTTCCCTACACCCCTCTGAGGATTACTTGTTAATGAATGACATTGTAGGAACAGAATTGGAGAGGGTGCTGCTGCTGAGAGTTGGAACCTTCTCTGTATACAGTCTGTATGGTCTTTTCAGCTTAAATTCCATTTCTGCTGGCATCCCACATGCTTCTTTTAAAAAACGGCTGGTAGGAAGGTGGCGGGGAAATAACATTTCAAAGCAATTCTTTCTATGCTCATATTTCTGTTGCCTTCTTCATCAGCTTCTCCCCATCCCAAATCTCCAAATACAAGCAGGTACCCTCGAGACATCATTAAATTTATTCCCTTTCACTTACATTTTTTAAGACAACACTTAATCTTCCTTTTTGGTTTAATGACTAATGAAGCACCTGGCCTTGCCATTGAAAAAGCAGATGTCAGAAGCTGCTTATCCTAAGATTTACGACCTGTAGAGGTGCCCAAGCTGTGCTGTTTTTGCAACAGCATGGTATGAATGTTGGTGAACAGACAGGCCCATGCTGCTAACCAAGGCTCCTGTAAACAGAAGAACCACCTTGCTAAGTCAGGCCCACCTTGTCTACCCATGGTTCCCCACATCACGAACCCTGTGAAACTTCCACTATTTTTATCTGACTATCTTTGGCTTTCCATTGGAGTCACTCAGATGTTCAGCCTAGGGACAACCATCCCTCACCTAGCCTGGGATTTTGTTAACAAGCAACTCTAAACAGCAGGCTGATAATTATTTGTCCTTCAAACCATGGTTCATGGATGTGAACCTCATATCCTGGCTCCTGCACAATATCTAGTGGACCATGCTGGCTTTTGGAGGGAGTCTAGCAAAGACTGCAAAATGAACAATCTTGTTTCCTGATCCTTAGCATTCTAAACTTCAGGCTGATTCTGTGCTTTCTAACTTTCAGAGATTTCTAAAACTGCCCAACCAGTTTTTTTCAATCTGTTTAACACCAAAGCCAACGGAACCCGAAAGATGGCTAATGTATTCTGGGATATATTCACTGATACTGACATTTCATTTCACAGGTTCAACGGGATAGCTTTATATATGTATATTAAGTAAAGAGGGCAACAGGCTGACTTATCCGCATATGGTACTCTTGACAGTACTGCAATGCTGTAGGGTTGGCAGATGGTGCAATTACATCTTTCTGAGCTAGGAAGTAACCTTAAAAAAAGAAAAAAAAATCGGGGGGGGGGATGGAATGTGCAGTATTTCAAAGAAATACCTTCTTGTATTACCAGTGTAGGTAGTGACTGTTGAAACAAAGACTTTTGAAATATAGCTACATTTATTTTTGGAGTATGTAAGAATTATCCACCTGCAGTGTTTTTGTTTGTTTGTTTGTTTGTTTGTTTGTTTGGAGACCACTATCTCTGTCTTTTAGAGGGCTTTCTACGGCAGAGAACCACATTGCCCTAGTGCAGGGTTTCCCAAACTTTAGGTCTCCATCTGTTTTTGGACTACAGCTCCCATCATCCCTAGCTAGCAGGACCAGTAGTCAGGGATAATGGGACTAGATCAGGGTTTCCCAAACTTGGGTCTCCAGTTCTTTTTGGACTACAGTTCCCATCATCCTTGACCACTGGTCCTGCTAGCTAGAGATGATGGGAGTTGTAGTCCAAAAACAGTTGGAGGCCTAAGTTTGGGAAACCCTGCTATAGACAGAGAATTGGATCCAGATGGTTAGCTACATTTAAATACTGCTGAAGTCAATGGGACAGGCTAGCCATAAATTACATCCAATAGGTTTAAATGGGAACTAATGCTAACTAACTAGCTAGAGATGATGGGATTTGTAGTCCAAAAGCAGCCAGAGACCCATGTTTAGGAAACCTTGATCTAGTCCAACCTCCTGCAATGCAGGAATATGGAATTGTCCATATGGAGATAGAATCTGCAACCTTGGCACCACACTCTTAACCAACTGAGCTATCTTCTGAATGTGTGAGAGAGTAGTACCCTCAATCTCATTGACGCTTCCTTCTGAACAGACCTACATTGGAATTCTAATCTCAGGGAGCCATGGTGAAAATTGCAGCTGAGTGGTTTTTATTTCTGAGTCCACTCAGAATTGACTCTGGCTAAACTCATTAAATCAGCCCTGAGTGCTCACTGGAAGGACAGATCCTGAAGCTGAGGCTCCAATACTTTGGCCACCTCATGAGAAGGGAAGACTCCCTGGAAAAGACCCTGATGCTGGGAAAGATGGAGGGCACAAGGAGAAGGGGACAACAGGGGATGAGATGGTTGGGCAGTGTTCTCAAAGCTACTAACATGAGTTTGACCAAACTGCGGGAGGCAGTGGAAGACAGGAGTGCCTGGCGTGCTCTGGTCCATGGGGTCATGAAGAGTCAGACACGACTAAACAACTAAACAACAACAAAACTCATTGCCAGCATGCAGCTTCCAACAGATATCCCCACCCGCCAGGGGAAAAGCTGTTGACAAAAAAAAAAAAAAAATATCCACCTAATGGTGGTATCTTGGACAATCTGTCCACCTGGTGCAGTTTTGTGTAATCTGATTGGCTGAAGCTCCTTCTTTAACTGCAGATGGGCGGGACCAAACCCTGGGACTTCCTGTAAGAAGAAGAGTTTGGATTTGATATCCCGCCTTTCACTCCCTTTAAGGAGTCTCAAAGCAGCTAACATTCTCCTTTCCCTTCCTCCCCCACAACAAACACCCTGTGAGGTGAGTGGGGCTGAGAGACTTCAAAGAAGTGTGACTAGCCCAAGGTCACCCAGCAGCTGCATGTGGAGGAGTGGAGACACGAACCCAGTTCCCCAGATTATGAGACTACCGCTCTTAACCACTACAACAAAGCATGTCTTCAGTCACTGATCAAGGATTTCTCCGTTTACTCTGCCGTGTGTTGCCAAAGCATACTCTGGCTGTTACTGGGATGAGTGGGTGGGGTTTTTTTTTTTTTTGTATGTTGCATGAAAATGTTAATGCATTTATGTTTATGTTTTTAAATGTAAGTTGCTTGAGGATGTTTTAGGTGGCAGTCTAATCAGTAGTGATAACAACAAGCAACGATAAATGATAAATTGGAAGAGGATAACGAAAGCCTTCGGAGAGGATTCCTTTAAAAATAACAAAATGAAAGCAAAACAAACTACTACCAGATACTATACCAATCTTGGTCCAAGAGTCCTTTGAAAATGCATGTGTGTATTAAAATAGGTTTTTGAGAAAAGAATTAAAATAAATGAAGAGTTGGGAAGCATTCTCACAGCTTGGCATGATTTGAGAATCGTTTGGTCTTCCTGTAGCGCCTTGTTTATTTTTCCTGTGACAAGAAGGCTTAAAAGAAGCAGAAAATGTTTGCTTTAAAGGGTACTGTATAAATAGAGAACTCATCCGTTCTGTCTAAAGAGCCCTTATTAATGTGGCGGCTCCATAGCCGGAGTGCATGCATATGTCATATTATATGACAGGGCATTGTTTGCTATACAGCCTTCTGGGTTCAGACATATGTCATTTCAAATAACCAAGTTTAGAGGGCTAGTGCAAACAATTCCTTTTGACATTAGGTCTGTGGTCAGGAAGTCAGCCTATTAATGCACACTTGCAAATATTTTTCTTGTGATTTGCTATTCATGTGGGCCAATTCAAACCACCTTTTATAGATAAAATGAAGAAGTCCTCTCTCTTTCCAGCTGCTGTTGCACTAAAACCAATTTGCTTGTTTTTCTCCTGTGCCTGTCTTATACCGCTCTGCACATGAGGAAATACTGAACAGCACATGAATGTGCAGTGTGAGATGTCTTGCCTCTGCTTATCTCTGTAACTCCCTGTATGCCCCCCCCCAAGTATGCTCGAATATCCACTCCCCGCTCTTTGGGGCAGATTTTTGCTGCATATCATCTAAAGGTTCAGGGCAATCTTATTTCCCCATAAAAATCAACACAGGGCAATGGTTTACATTGACCATAGGGAACACAATATCCATATGATTTCACCTGCATTTTTTGAAATGGGGTTATTTTTTAGTAATGGGGAGGTGGGCACTTCTCAGAGTACCCACTTTCAGAAATAGGTATCCGTTGTAGAGGTAAAAACTGAGGCATATTGCCTATTGGTATCCATAAATTATCTGGAAGACTTTGATACTATGAATTGTCTTTGTATGGGCTTACAACTGAGCTTTAATTCAATAAGGCATGCTTTAGAGTGATTTATAATTGCCCATTCAATGTAATCGCATGCTATTTTCATGCAGAACATTTGTAGTGACACCTAGATAGTGTAATTTATAAGTACAGGTGCAAATTTAGAAACAATTAATACAATTTTAATGGAAATGCAATAATCTAACCCTAGTGGGGAAGATACCAGGTGATTTGTGTGCCTGCTAGTCGTCTGATCAGGTGATGCTAAGTGCTGAAGTGTTTATATTGTTTATTATCTTCAAATCAGGCTTGAACTGGACAGCTCTCAAGCAGAGGAAACCTTCAAAGAGGGGGCTGTCAAAGAGAAGGCATTCTAGTGTAGCCTGGAAGATATGAAGTTACAGTCAGGTTTCGTTTTGAAAAAAGAATAAATATTGATTCTCATGAAAATTTCTCAGTATGCCATCATTCAGTTAACTATTAGGTGTCCATCATTTGAATCCATGAACTGGCCATTAATTAATTGTTTAATGCATTTTTACCCTGCTTTTCAGGTGAAAAGGCTCTAAGAGTGGATTACTGAACAAGGCATTATGACTTATAATGCCGTCTAAAGACACAGCACAAAAGAGGAACTGAACAAGGAGACAGTTGCTTCTAGGGAGTGATGAGCTGTGTGCTTCTGATAAGAATAGCTTTCCACATGCAAATTACTACTTGCTATTGCAGCATCATGTGTCAAGCATACGTGTGTGAGCTTGTCCCTGAAAAAAAATGATGACCTCTAATTTATAGTAGCACAGCCAGGAACAAATCTGGCTCATTATGATCCACAATTCATTCTGAGAATTGCAAGAAACTGAAGGATTTATTTATGTCCTCTTGCTTCCTTTAGCAAGGTCCTTGTGTTTCTGGGCACCTGATGCATATTTACAGTGAGACAGGGCCACACAGCATGCATGTATAGTAATTCCACAGGAATGGCAGTGCCATTTAGATAAGAGGTGGGCAGAAGTTAGATTAGAATCTACTGACAGATCTTTTGCTGCTTTGCAGTAGAGTGCTAAGAGGTTCTTAAGTGAGAAGGGGACTCACCTCCCTCTTTGCTTTTAAATGAAGAAGCTGAAATCAAGAAAGCTTGGGCTGGCTGGATGGGTGGAGAACTGGGAGTGGCCTGTTGTGTGAAAGGACTATGAAGTCGATTCTGCTACTGAGAACGAACTCCTGGACTAAACATGTTCTCAGGGGCACCCTGTTCCTTAATTCTGTGTCCCACTGAGCCATCATTTTGCCCCTCGCTGCAATCACTGGACCTTTAGAGCAATTAAACACACAAGCTTTGGATATGTTTTGGACATGATTTCCTGTCCCTGGGAGATAGCATCAGCTCTTCTAACCATACTGGAGACTAGAAACATAACTCATGTTGACTCACTCATGTTCTGGGGCCAGCAGATTCTGTCAGCGGCATAAGATCTCATTGTACCTGGGATCTTAAGTTTACTGTACCAGATTGCTGGTACAGCAATCCTACTACCTGGTACAGCAATCTCCTACTACCAAACTCTTCCTGCTTATGCCTAATAAATACCATCAGGAACCTAGGTTTTCCTGTACAAACACACATCCACACTAGCTTTCAGATATTTGCGTGTCAAGGTCCCACAAGCCACCCCCGAATAAATCACAATTCACACATAATTTTTGTTTAAGGTTTTTGGCATAATTTTGGCCACAACTTTATTAAAATACATAAAAGTGAGTGGTTGCTTAGGCATTGGTTCCGACTATCTGTCACCACCCTCGGGACAGGACTGACTTCTGGATTCCAGTGAAAGCCAGTCGGGGAAAGCAATATTGGGGAGAGCATGGAGCCGGGCACCAGACCCTCCCCTCCCCTCCCCTCGCATGCTCCCAGGGGCTTGCATGGGCCAAGCCCCAACCAGGGATTTGGATGAAAGGATGGCAAGCCCCTAGATTCCTTTAATGGAATTCCCTTGCAACAGCAGCATTGGAGGGGCAGGCACCGCCAATCCATACCCCTCCACCAACCAATTTTTAAACCAGTGCCTAACTGCAACCTTACAAGTTGTGACAATTTGCTACTCAGTAGGCAAAAAACAGATGGCACCAGCCAATCAGTCAACTGGACAAAATTTTTACCAGGCCCCTGCCCCAAAAGCAGACGACCCCATGACAGGCATAGCAAGGTCAACACAAAGACCAATACCTAGGGAGGGTGGGCGGGTGTTCTGATGCACACAGCAAAGAGAACGGTCAGTGCTGCGTATCTTACATTTAAAACCTTTTAACCCTTCCCCTTAATTGGCAGCATCAACATTTCCCTAGTAACAGGAAACTACCCAATCCTTGCTAATGGCTATCCAAACGATCCCGCCCAGCAACAAGGCAGTGGCATGCCAGACCCCACCACAACACATGCTCTCCAGGAAGGAGAACACACTTTGTTTCCATGTATGTGCTAAATGTGTGGGAGAAGGCACAATGGGATTGTTTATGTTTGCGTAGTCATGGCATCATGTACCCCATGCCCATGCATCCTCTCTTTGCCTTAAAAAGGCAGCCTATGTGCATATAGTTCATTTTTAATGCAGTAAAATATATTTCATATTAAAAGGTAAATCCTACAATCAATTCTTTCCCTTTAAAAGAACTGGTGTCAATCTCACATTCTGAGATGAGTCAAAAGAGTGAGGAACTGTAAATGCTTTATGTACTTAAGGTGTTTGCTGGCCTACAAACAAAAACACAAAGGTGAGTGCTGAAGTGTGTCTGTGCTCTTGTTGCCGAAAGCCTCAGCCATTCCTCCCTGGTGAGTTTGTAAACATGCATTTCCAGGTCACATTTTATGGCATTTGCGACTCTACACACAAGTGTCAACATGCCTGGAAACCTTGTTGTGGAAAGTGTGAAGTGGCACTTAGTTTTTGAACTGCATTTTACAGCGTTGAGCTTTGAGAACCCTTGTGCAAACAAGTGAGCCTTACGAAGGCAGCGCTTATAAACTCATCTTTCTGATCACAAAGCTTGCACTTCTGAGGAAGAAAATGGCTCCTGCTAGCAGGCTATTTCTGACAAGGGACTGACGGAAACCACCATGTTCTGCAAAACAGACTCTGAATACTGTTACGTCTGGCTAAAACTTTTAAGCAGAAGTCAGTTATGTCAAGCCCCTCTACGTGAAACAAATGTGAAGGGAAAGCATCAATTTGAGAAGATAATGTGGATGTTCCAAAAATAGGGTTCTACTCTTTTTCATGCTACTTTTAAAGAGACCCTTAATCCTCAAACAACCTTGTAAGATAGTTCAGTATTGTCTGCCATTTTGATTTTGCAGATTGGGTTGTGTGTATGAAGCTGATGGCAATCCAATGAGCTGTTGGGGAATTCCCATCACCATGTGAAGCCTAGTTAGTGGATGGTACCTGGAAGACACACTCAACCTCTGAATTTGTTTATATTCATGTAGCATCTAGTAGAGTTTCTCTACCTGTGAGCAGTGACTTGCAAGTGGGTCACGACGTCTGTGCAATTGGGAGGAGGAAAGACACAAAGCCCAAATAATCATTGCTTGTAATCCTTAAGTGGTATGATGAACACCTCTTCCAATTCCAGACTTAAACTTAAAATGAACAAAACTGATAGCTGCTGAAGACATAAGGTCCAAAATCAAAATACCATTTTTTTGGTATTTTGGTAAGTGTTTCTATGAGAGATAATCAATTCCAGGTGATATGGCCAGTGAGGCACACTGTGTGTGTGTGTGTGTGTAATTTATTAATATTTTTATTATTTTTCTTAACCAAGGAAGCTATTGGAATAAGGTAGCTATTGAAAAACTTCTTTTCCTTGGCCTGGGAAAGAGGCCCACTACATCAAAATAGTAATACTGAATTGTGGCATAGCTGCCTTGTTTTTTGGTATTTTTTTTATTTTGCATAATATTGACCAGGTGTAGTACGTCAAGAGCAGTATAATTACACACATTTTATTTTATTTATACCCCATCATTTCTCACACAGTTCAAGGAAGTGTCAAAAATGTAATAAAAGAAATTACTGCTTTGCCTAGTAACACACCATCATCATCATGAACAGGGCTATAGAAGTGATGTTTCTAAAGTGCTTAAGAAAGTGAAGTGCTGCGGAATTAAATTTCTTTTTAGCATTTTTCGGCAGCTTACCAGACAATGGTGAGGAAATATATGGTTGCAGTATGCTAAAACTCCACTGAAGTGTTGGAGATCACTGTTAAGGAGAATGTGGTCAAAGGTATCTTTTCTATGCCACTCCAGAATGTTGACTTGGGACGACGACAACATATTTCTGTTTTCATTCATATTTGCATTGTATTTCTTTGTATAGTCACAGAGTGACTCAAGTAATGGTCCAAGGACCTTTTTTTCAACGGCAACATTGAATACAGGGGTGCTTTTAGATGTCAGTACCATATGAAAGGAAGCTACTGGAATCTCTTTTTAAATAGTATTTTTAATTAATTTTTACATAACAAATTTAAATTCAAATACATCAATTACCTCCATTTAGGATTCTTTGAATCCCTTGACTTCTCTCCACCCTTCCATGGTTACCATTATAAATCCAATTTTCCATCTGCTTATATTATTTCCTCTATGTAAAAAGAATATGGTCCATTTTCCCATTGTTTTTTTGTACATTACAAGCATTACTTAAATCCTGCCAAAGTTTTCAGTTGTTTACAATGTTCTCTGAAGTACCGTACATTATAAATTTTTCCCATTCCTTCTTAAAATTCTTCTCTTCCTAGTTTCTGATTTGCCCAATCATTTTAGCCATTTTGGCATAGTCCATCATCTTCATCATCCTTTCCTCTCTAGTTGGAACTTTGTCTTCTTTCCATCTCTGCGCCAGTAGTATCCTCGCTGGTGTCGTCACGTACATGAATAGTCTTTTCTGCTCTCTCGGAATATGTGTACCTAAAATGCGTAACAAAAAAGCCTCTGGTTTTTTTCACAAATTTTATTTTAAACATTTTTTTCAACTCATTAGAAATCATTTCCTGAAAGCTACTGGAATCTCGGGGAATTAAAAGAAGTGGAAACACATTTCCAGAGGAAAAAAAATAGCAGAGCAGAGCAACAGGGACACAACATGTCGTTTGGTTTCCTTAGTACAAGCATGACTATCATTGAATCCATTGGTGGAGCTTCATGCTCCGGCACGGGGGGTGGTGGAGAGCAGGTGGGGGCGAGGCTGGTGTGTTTCCTGGGGGCTTGGTGTGCCGCCCGCAGGGGCGTGGCGCACCACCCGTAGGGGCGTAGCGTGTGTCCTGGGGGTGTGGCGCTCAGCACGGGTGGGGGGCAGTCACAATAGCACTCCACCGGGATCACACTGCCGGGGGCGGTGCGCTCCCCTCGCACTCCTCTTCCTCCGCCAGTGATTGAATCACAAAGATGGCTGTTATCTAGGCTAGTCCTTTCTGTGATTTGTGCTTCATTCATGTTCTGAATTTCTGTGCCAGAACTGATTAGGAATTTGTTGGAAGGGGAATGGATTACTAAGATGTGGTCCAGGGGTTGAGCTGTGCATGCTTCCATATGCAGGAACAGATCAGGTACAGTGGTACCTCGGTTTTCGAATGCCTCTGGTGAACATTTTGATTTTTGAACGCCTTAAACCTGGAAGTAAATACTTCGGTTTTGAAACACACCTTGGATGTTAAACATGCCACGCGACTTCTGCTGAGTGCAAGATCCTGAAGTCTAGCTCTTGGCTATTGAGTTTTCGGTTTTTGAACATTTCAGAACTTGAGCAGTCTTCCGGAAATGGGTTACATTGGAAAACCAAGGTACCACTGTACAACCCAATGCCTTCTTGCTAATGTTGATTTGTGATAAGATTAGTTTTACTGCCTGGTCTATAAGGGCCACTTACCGTCTTGCCAATGCAGCCCCTCCTCTCTAGCCTGGACGGGCAGCACTATTTTAGAATGTTTTCCCATCCCCTCCAGCCACCATGGAGCCTCACAGCTTCCCACCAAACTCATCCTTCAACTGAGCCAATCCATGGTGGCCCTGGGTGGGCGGGGCATCGCCATCTACTTAGCCCGGCTGACCACTCAGCACAGCACAGAGGTTAATTTTATTGGTTGTTTTTTAAAAGGTCCATGCATTCACATTTAAATGCATATTGAGGCATAATCTCTGACCCTACTCTTTTGTGTTAGGACACCCATGTAACAGCAGTGAACATTATAGCAAGAAATACAACATTTATCCCTACAGCTGGAAAGAAGAACAGTGGCATTGCAAAAACTATTGTTAGCCTCAACAGAGAGAGTCCGTTGCACTGTCAAACAGCTCTTACTGTCAGAAACTTCTTCCTGATGTTTAGTTGGAATCCGCTTTCTTGTAATTTGAAGCCATTGGTTTGAGTCCTATCTTCCAGAGCAGGAGAAAACATCCTTACATAATGTCCTTACTAGAACCTTGTAAATAGCCATTTCTGCGATCACCTGTCTGAAGTAAGCAAGTGCCTACATGTTACCAGGCAGAAAAGCTTAGGCCAGGTCACACATAGCTTTATTAGAAGGCAGGCAATGGGTTTTTTTAAAGTGTTTATTTAGGGCTGCCATTACGTTCAGAATTTCCAAGACATATCTGAAATACTCCATTCACCAGCAGCGTCCGGGTGGAAATCATCCCAGACATATGGCAGCTCATATCGGCAGTGCTGATTTCCCCTTAAAATAGCTCCAAAAAAAAAAAAAAAAAAAAAAGGCTCAACAATATGGAAATATGGCAACCCTAGTTTATTTGCAAAGCTGCCCAACATATTTCAAGCAGGGCTCTGCATCTGAAGCCGGGTTGACACTGTCTCTCTCATGCTATAGCCAAGGAACTATCCTGCTTCATGTATTTTCATGAAGTTGCCACACAATGCATATGGGAGCTCGCCTGTTGAGCTTCTTTCAGTGCATGTAAATTGCAGTTCATGTGCAAGTTGTTCATGGCATGGAGCTTGTGATGTGATGTCGTCCATGCTATGGCTGTGTAGAGGAAACGCTTAGATTCCTGTAGTAAGAAGAGATGCTGTTCGTGTGCATATTGTCACGTGTTAACAATGCCCTATTAATTGACTGTTGGTGACCAGAGCATTGTAAACCATCCCTTGATAATGTTATGTATGATATTATGCATGGAATAATAGAGTGTGGGCACTGAATGAATTAAATCCAACTCTAGAGAATTCTGCAAGCTCCCTATGGCAAATAATAAATTGCTTATGGATACAAGAGCTGAACAAATAGTAGGCCAAGCTTATTTATCCTAATCAGAATAAAATGGAAGCTGGAATACTAGAAGTTCTCAGTGGTGGAGATGTTGGGACTTTAGAACCAACTATTGTGGTTGTGCTTTAGCCTTTGCTCATTCTGATATGCTCATTTCATAGTGGCTTGTAACTGGTTGATTCAGAAATGCAATAACGTGCCTTGTCCAGTCAAAATTGCATTGTTTAAATCATATTCCTGGTAAATTTTCGTTAGGAGCCTGTGACGATAGTTCAGTCAGCATAGCATTTCCAAACTGATTAACTACTCCAAAGTTAAAAAGAAAGAAAGAAAGTATAGGCCGCAGGTAACCTATTAAGGTTTAAATTGCATCTTTCTATCTTCTGCATGATATTTGCAAGTTGCAAATAAATTGGAACAAACATCAGAAGACTAACACGTAGGCATTTGTAACTTAGAAGTCTGTATTGCTAACAATTGATGCTCGTACGATAAATTCTTCCAAGTTGCTTACCTTCCATAGGTTAATGATGAACCCTGTGGTGGAAGGTCTACATCTCTGCTGTAATTTGCAACATGGCTTTTCATCATGGGATGGAATTAGAAAGCTGTGTCAGAACATATAGCCAGAGGGATTGCTGAAGATATAAAGGCAGTCTGCTTTCTTCTTTTCCATAAACAAGCCAATTGTCTGCCCTGTATAAGAGCCTGTTATGTGTCATTGACTTTATAGTACTTTTTTACAATATGGTATTTGAATTCTGGTGAACTTGGGAAATGACTATATTAAAATATCAGCAATAGTTGCCTTCCTTCCTTTTGTAAGCAGAATTATGTGACCTTGTCTAGCCTTGCTAAAGAGGATAGGTCCTTCTTGGTGGGGGGTGTGATAGGAATGCTTCTGTATGAATGTTGTTTGAATAATATGCTTAATTGCACCAAATTAGTGACTTTTGACAGAAACACATGTATTAGGGGAAAGTATGCAGACAATTAATGAACATAACATACCAAAACGTATTCTGTTAGGGGAAATAGCTCATAAAAATGTATAACAAGAGAAATCTGCACCCAAAGGGCAGATAATTTTGTGTGTGGAGTATTGTTGTTGTTGCAAACTGATGGGGAAATGTGGATAACTGAACCGATATCTGGAAAAATGAGAAACTGGAAAAACAACAACCCAGAATTGTCAGATTAATCTATCCCTAGATGAAGCTCTACTTGCTTTTATGTCAAACCCCCCCCTTTCTAAGTTGCCTTTTTTTTAATATGATGAAGCGATTAATTGGAATAAGTCATAATGTCCTGCCTCACATTGCCTCACAAGTTTCTTAGTTACTGAAATCTAAATTAGTTTCCCTACCCAGCTGTCACAATTTATTCCCTCTATCACAATATTTTCTTAGTCATTAATTTTAGCAAGCATTTGCGAGGCTCCGGCTTAGGGAATCTGAAGTGGAATTATAGTGTATTTGTATGGATAGTAATATCATCTTAGAGGAGCACTGTGACACCAGCATCAAAAGATACCAAATTCAATTCTGGAATCCCCAAATGGAGCTGGAAAAGACTCCAATCTTAAATTTCGAGTATAGACATTTCGTGTAGACATTACTGAACTAGATGGGTTGGTGGGTTGACTCAGACAGATTCCTATGTTCCTGACCCCAAATATAAGCATTTTTGAAACCAGATTACAGTGGTACCTCAGGTTACATAGGCTTCAGGTTACAGACTCCGCTAACCCAGAAATAGTACCTCGGGTTAAGAACTTTGCTTCAGGATGAGAACAGAAATTGTGCTCCGGTGGCGCAGCAGCAGCAAGAGGCTCCTTTAGCTAAAGTGGTGCTTCAGGTTAAGAACAGTTTCAGGTTAAGAACAGACCTCCGGAATGAATTAAGTACTTAACCCGAGGTACCACTGTAGTGGCTGGCACATCTTGGAGCTCTTAAATGGACAATTCTCCCAGTGGAGTTCCCCTAGAACTGGTATTGGGACCAGCATTTTTAAAGTTGTTCATAAATGACTTAGAGTGGGGGATGAGCAATGTATCCGACTTTGCTGATGGTAACAAATTGTTTAGGCTGTGTGCAGCGGCCGGGGGTGGGGTGGGGCAGAGGCTGGGCACCCACAGAAAAAAAATTGTGGGTACCCAGGGCCTCTTGGAGTTGGCATCGCTTTGCTCAATGTAGGAAAATTGCGGGCATAGCAAGTGTGTGCAGTCTCCTTCTCAATTTTATGCCCATGGGTATTATTTTCAATATAAGAAGACTGCAAAATTGGAAAGCATTTCTTCTCCTGGAAGTTTTTAACCATGAAAGGAAACCTACAAGAGCAATGTTAGACATGTCTACACAAAGAGAAGGGCCATTGAGTTTGCTGGAGCTTACTTTTAGGTAAATGGCCATACTTTTGCAGCTTGTCAGTGCAATCCTCTGCATGTGTATTCAGAGAGAGAGAGAGAGAGAGAGAAGTTCTGATTTCAATGGGACTTATTGTCCTGTAAATGTGCATAGGATTGTGGCCTGCATTGCATTGCTGTGCTCTCTCCAAATTTGTCTGGCTCTTGCTCTGTCTGCATTCAAATCACCTTAGACCTATTTGCAAAATGAGAACACACCAGCTGCAGAAATCTGAACGTACAGCCATCTCCTATTTGATCTGTACGGCAGCAGCTCGCTTTAAAAGTAACCTAGTTTGATTTCCAACTTTGCTGTGTTAGAATTTTCTTCCTTTCAGGGAGAAGAGTATGCTTTGACATAATTGCAAATGACATCAGAGTGACAAACATGGAGCCAGTTACTGTATGCTTGGGTTGCCAGGCAGGAAAGAGGCACAGAACAATAGTTCGTTGTGAGTGCTGAAAGGAATCTGCTTTTCAAGTCCTTGTATA
Organism: Podarcis vaucheri; assembly: GCF_965113315.1. NCBI lineage: Eukaryota > Metazoa > Chordata > Lepidosauria > Squamata > Lacertidae > Podarcis > Podarcis vaucheri. Next base: position 21,359,225 of record NC_138766.1, read on the forward strand.
CTCAAATTCCAATGCATGCTCCTTGAGAACTGAACTCTGAACAAGCTGAGCTTTAGGCTACATTTTGTGCCAACTTTGTTGTTAGCTTTGTTCAGTTCCTTTCCTTTCGGGCAAGAGAATAAATAAATCTTCTCCTGCACCTTACCCTCTGTGGTCTAGTAAGCAGCATTTGAGATAGAAAACATAGTTGCAAGGAATCAGCTCAGTTTTGAAGGGGACGCGGAGAAAACCACACGTATAAGGTGGGCAGAGCTATCTTGACATAACAAAGCACTTCTATCGAAGTGCACAGAACAAAGAAAAACAAGTGGGTTGAGAGATGATTGACAAGGACAATGCCACCGTACAGAACAATGCTGTATCCTTGAACAGGTATACACTGAATTCAAAACTGAAAAGATAAACAGATGAATGCTTTCTAGTAAGGACTCCATTAACCTATTAAGAGATAAATACTCATGAGCCTACACTATGGTTCTTAAATGAGCTCATGTTCTTTGGTTGATGCTGCATAACAGTGATGAGGAAACCGTAGCCTTCCAAATATTATTGGCCTACAACTCCGGACATTTCTAACCATTCTCTGTGCTGGGTCCAAGAGAATCCAATAATACATGGAGGGCCACAGGTCTCTATCCCTACTCTTCAGAACAATATTGTTGTGAGTTTGGGGGATTCCATTGTTGAAGCAGCCAGGCCAGCTTCTTGGTAATGGCCCCAGGTACAGGTCTTTAGTATAAGAGAGGAGTTTACTTTGTGCCGGAGAGCAAATGGGTGGGCCGCCTCCCTCACCTGGCTGGTAGTAGCTGCACTAGAAGCAGGCTTCAGGCAGAAATCTGAGAGTGAGAGCCATGATTGATTTCTGCTTGAATCCAGGGCTGTGGCTTTGGGAGAAGCAAGACCTTCTGGGGTGTTGTGAGTCCCTCCATAATAGTCTCAGGTTGCACATGTGTGTAAATAAACTATATATCATAAAAACTGCACTCTCCCTCATTCAGGGAAACAGACTCCTGGGTAAGTGCCCAGAACCCATGGTTAAAAAAAAGAAAAAAGGTAAAGGACCCCTGGACGGTTCAGTCCAATAAAAGGCAACTATGAGGTTGCAGCGCTCATCTCACTTTCAGGCCGAGGGATCTGGCATTTGTCCACAGACAGCTTTCCAGGTCATGTGGCCAGCATGACTAAACTGCTTCTGATTCAACACTGTGAAGGAAACCAGAGCGCATGGAAACACAGTTTACCTTCCTGCCACAGTGGTATCTATTTATCTACTTGCACTGGCATCCTTTTGAACTGCTAGGTTGGCAGGAGCTGGGACAGAGCAATGGGAGCTCTCTCCGTTGCAGGGATTCAAACCGCCGACCTTCTGATCGGCAAACCCAAGAAGCTCAGTAGTTTAGACCACAGAGCCACCTGTGTCCCATGAATCCCTGGAGTCTTACATCACACAGAGATTGAGGTGGTGTACAACAATATAATATATAATTATAAAAGGAGATAAAACCATTATGTTATAAAACAAGTAAAACCATTATAAATGGAACAGAATGGTTTGGCCAATTCTATTCAGTCCCAAAATATGGAGTCTTTCCCATAAGCACCATCTCTGTCTTGCAGTCTACTATTGGTCCACTCTCCCCAAAATGGGGGCTGTGTCACTGCCATCACCTTTGGCAAAGATGGTGCATGGTAGATGGGAGGACACTGAGTGAGAGGCAGGGTATTGTAGATATCCCAGGGAGACCTGGGAGGGTCCACCATTTTCTGTGGGTGACAAGGGTTAAGAGCTACCTTGGAGAGAGGACTCTGTGTTTTCTCTTTCTGTGCTTTTATTCAGATTAGTTTCTTTCATCTTATTGCATTATGAAAAGGCTTCAATAAAATCTTATAAATGAAGTCTTTCCTTGGCTCAGAAGGACTGTAGACCTGAGGGTTTTGTAGTAGTAGATTGGGGGGCGGGCAGGGGAGATGATAGTCAGTGGAAATGGTTGAGCTAATGGAAGGGGTCTTATAATTTCCACAGATGTCTATACAGAATAAGTGAAAGAGAAGGTGTAGTCGGTGAGGATCAATTCCATGGTGCATTAGGAAAATGGAAGAATAATGTAACAATGTGAAAGGGAAAATGGATTATCGCCAGGAGCCAGACCAGAATGAACACTTTCCCACTCAGGCCCCGCTCCCTAGCTTGCCCCTGATTGGGCAGTTTAAATTTGTCAGTGGTGGGCTATCCCGAGTAGCCAGCCAGGAAATGCTCAAGTGGACAGCCACTATGGAAGAGATTGTGAGGCGCCACCATGCTTGGCCTCAACCACCGCCCACCCCCTCTGGACTGGGTGAGCGGTCATTCCATGGTGCATTATCTAACAGTGTGGAAGGGAAAGTGGAATCGGATGAGATGTTTTCAGTATAAGTGAATTTTGGAGGGGCTGGAAGAAGATAAATCTGTGTTTCCTACCTCAAGTGCAATAATTTCATTGGAGCTGCCTTGGTTTATTTGCCCTTATCTCTAGAACATTTTGCACGGTATGGTGTTTATATATGTGTATATGATTTGTTTTGTTTTGTTTTCATTTGCTTTATTGCCATTTTAGCTTTGTGTATGGTTGAACCCCGCTGAAGGGTGAGGCATGAAATCTATTTGATGAATGAATAAATAAATAAATAATCCAGATCATAGGCCTACAGAATCAAAGGATGAATGATGGAAAACAAGAACAGAGAGGTGAATGAGGAAACCTTGAAAAGCTTCAGGCATCAACTCATTCCCTGGGGCTCATGATGTTTCCTTCCCAATGTGCTAAGGGAGTTATCCAGCCCTTTTCTGTGCATGCTGATTCAAAATAAAAGTCCCACGTATTACACTGAGGCTTGTTCACAAGGGAATGTACATTGGTTGCAGTAAAGGTGACGCACTCTTAAGAACAATAAGAACAAGTTGCAGCACTCTAGACAAATGCTATATTTGTCATTCCCATACAGTGGTACCTCGGGTTAAGAACTTAATTCGTTCCGGAGGTCCGTTCTTAACCTGAAACTGTTCTTAACCTGAAGCACCACTTTAGCTAATGGGGCCTCCTGCTGCCGTTGCGCTGCAGCTGCACGATTTCTGTTCTCATCCTGAAGCAAAGTTCTTAACCTGAGGTACTATTTCTGGGTTCTCAGAGTCTGTAGCCTGAAGTGTCTGTAACCCGAGGTACCACTGTACATCTAAATTGGACTTACATTGGAAATGTATGAATCTTTCCATATATACAGTGGTTTGAAAAATGCTTTGATTGTGATTTGCAACAAAATCCTCTAGTTTTGATGCAGTTTTTTAACGCACAATGATATGTCAGTGAAAACAATATCAGATGAAATACTACATGTGGTATATTAATTATGCATTTTTGGTGTATTAACCTAATTGTTCCAGCTGTTACAATGCTTTTTGCCTTGCCAGTACTAAATAGCCTCTAATGTTGGTGTCAAAAATACTGTTCCTGACAGATGTTTTCTCATGACTTCTAAAAGCTATCTGCATTTGTAGCGCAAGTATTTGTCTTATCAAAGACACCAACATGAAATAGCTTTATATTTTGTAATGCCGCAGAATGTTAATGCAAACAACAAGAGAGGCAACATCTTTCATCGGACATCTTTAAATGAAATACTGGGACTCAGCTAGATTGGTAAAGAAAAAGTGTTATAACACTGTGACACCAGATGGCGCTGTGGAGTCCCATCTTTCCCAACCGGATTTCCCTGTATGAGTTTACAACCCATTTAACTAAAACACTTGTATGATGTGTCTAGATCCAGCCCTGGCTTTTAGGTTCCACTAAACTTTTCATCAGGTATAGGTAATAATGAGCGCTCCCCACATTAAACGGGGGGCGCCCTTTGCGTGGTCATGCGCAGCCCCTGGGACCCTATGTGGCACCATTAGCACAGGCTTGGCTTTGCCTTCCCCAGGTGGGATACCTGGAGGTCTCCGCCTACCTCAGCCAGTTGTCCAATCCCACCTGGGGAGGCATTGCCAAGGTGACCAGGCCAGGTAGGGGGAGGGACCACCTTGCCCACACAATAGGGGGAGGATCTTACCTGGGAATCGTCAGTTGACTCCAGAGCTTCTCCCTCCCTCAGTTAAGACTTCTTTTGTATGTTAACCTTTTCTCCACAGGTACACAGGTGCTGCTACGTCAAAGTCGCTGTTGAATTCTCTTGCATTGGCAGGTTTGGCTTTCCCATAGCAAAATGTCACAACTTTGCCGGTATCAGGCCTTGGGTGGACTCCTTTAGTCTATCTTCCCTAAATGGGGGTGGGTGGGTGGTGGTGACCTACCCCCTCTTTGCAGCGGTGATACCAGGGTTCCCCATTAAAGGGGTTATTTGAGGGGAGGCTTTGGTCTTAGAGGTTGTCATTGCACTCCCCCGCAACAGCGGTGTAATGGGGGCAGGCTCTCTCTGCTTGAACATATGTTCTCCAGAGCCAGCCCATCCCCCCCCCACAGGATAACCCTGATGTTCCCCAGATCCCCAGCGGGGGACAGGGAGGGATGAACGCCCAATGCCTGAGCCAGGGTCTACCCACATCTGAAACATAATAAAGTAGTGGCCAATTTTAATCTCATAGCACGTTGTCTTGAGTAGTTATTCCACCTGGGGCCACCCAGGGTTTGGGGGACTCCACCTGTCCATGCAAAATAAAATAAAGAAATATCAAACCTGCTAAATAGACCAATAGCTAATGAGTTGCAGATGCTTATTGGCCACTGCAGTTGGCATGGAGACAGTGTAGGGTGAATGCAAAAAAATGACATTCTGATACCATGTATGATGTCACAAACAGGATAAGGTTAAAGTCTTGGCAGAGTGAGAAACAGTTAACAGCCTGTCTGGCTGTTACACAGTCAGGATGTACATTATTTTGGGGCTATATCAGAGGGAGAGTTTACACTGAAGTCCAGCTCCGAGGGCCTTCTGGCGGTTCCCTCCTTGTGAGAAGTAAGTTTACAGGGAATCAGGCAGAGGACCTTCTTGGTAGTGGCGCCCACCCTGTGGAACGCCCTCCCAATAGATGTCAAGGAAATCAACAACTATCTGACTTTTAGAAGACATCTGAAGGCAACCCTGTTTAGGGAAGTTTTTAATGTTTGGTGTTTAATTGTGTTTTTAATATTCTGTTGGGAGCCGCCCAGAGTGGGTGGGGAAACCTAGCCAGATGGGCAGGGTATTCTTATTCTTATTACAGTGGTACCTCGGGTTAAGTACTTAATTCATTCTGGAGGTCCCTTCTTAACCTGAAACTGTTCTTAACCTGAAGCACCACTTTAGCTAATGGGGTGTCCTGCTGCCACCGCACCGCCGGAGCACAATTTCTGTTCTCATCCTGAAGCAAAATTCTTAACCCGAATTTCTGGGTTAGCAGAGTCTGTAACCTGAAGCGTATGTAACTTGAGGTACCACTGTATTACAATTCATGACGCATCAAAAATTAGGACAATTAATACACATTATAAACATGTTGTCCATCAAAGAGTCAACCTTGTATGTGACTTTTGGAGTTGTTTCACAAAACCTTGTAGGAGATTTAAATTATCTGTAAAATTACCGCCCTGGTTCTGGATAGCCAACCCCACATGTCAATATATTTTTCAAATATGGTAACTAGAAATATTATCACATGCTGGCACATTCACAAGAAGTTTTTCAAAGTTCACCTAGATGAAAATTAGAGTTGAGCGAAGTTGGCCGTACTAATGTGAGCAGTGGGGCAATTTGCTGCATATATATACAGCAATGCTGTATACATATACAGCAAATTGAGAAAGTTTAGCTCACTTAATCTACAATATATTTTGGAGAATGGTTTGTCAGATTGTTTGTTTGTTTGTTCTCTCTAGGTTCAGCTGCCTCTTGAGATATCATTGGCAAATTTGACACAAGGGTTCCCGAGCTAGGTATGGTGATTTTTGTTGATGTATGGATGCTGGCCACCATTATGAATTAAGATAGCGACCACCAAAATGCCACTTTGGTGTGACTTCATTCATTTGCTTTGCTACTTCTTGTCACCAAATTTGGTGTAATGCTTCCTAGGGTGGGGGTGGCAGACTTTGTAACTCTTTGGATGCTAGGCGCCATTTTGAATCAAGATGGCCGACCAAAACGTGACATTACTCAACTTTTGGCATGAAGGATTTACATTTAAAAAACAGAATACTTTGTGGTTTCTAAAAATTTCTGGCCAGGTCTGGGCATTCCTCACGAATATTGAATAAAACTCTGTTGTTTAGTTTGCATTGTACAACAAAAGCAAAGAATTCAGAGAGGAGGACAGAAAGTGTATGGGCCAAGGATCTTGGCCACTTAAAAAAATATTATTATTAAAAAATGTTAAACATAGAAAAAACTGTTCTATTCATGGATAATGAACATTTGTGCTCTCTCCTATTGAAAACCATCTCAAATAGTTCTAGGAATGATCTTTACAGACCTCACACAAAGTAATAAAAGGAATGTGGCTGCTTATTGTGAGGCACTTCAACATGATTGTGGGTCTAACACAATGCATTCACATGCAATAACAACATTTCCTCTTTGAATTTTATTCAGTTTACATTTAAAGATGATCTTAATTATTATGCACGTTCCAATACAATACATGAACTGAAGCACAGAAATCCTTTGAAATTCAGTTTTCCAAATTTTACAATGTTGTTCTCCCGTCAATTAATGTGTACAAAAATGCATATACTAGAATAAAGTCCTCCTAATTATGCATAAATTAGTGAAAATGATGTTACCATTAGATGGACTTGTTTTACAAAAAAATTGTATAGCAGGAGAAATTTGATATAAAATGCTGAGGAAATTCCTGAGGACTTATATAAAATTCACAAACTGCTGTAGAAATGTAGAGAACTGAACCATTTAGAAAATGAGAAATTAAAAGAAACCCAAATTGAAAGTTTCATCCATTCCTATTACTTTAAAAAGTACCTCCCATACCACACACACAGAGAGAACTTTACATCAGAGGATTTGTCCCAAGTTTTTACCATGCAAAACAGGAAATATTACGTTTGAATTTGTCAGCTTCTCCATTTTCCTGTGCCTGATACTCTCTTCCCCTATTTCTTCAGCTTTTGGTCATACCCCAATCCATGAATCTAGCTAGCAGCCCTGTAGCATCATCTGGGGTGTTACCAAGTACTTAAAAGATTTGAGACCTGGGCCACTGACACAAATTTGCATGTGCTAATTTAAATATATAGATGCAAATTAAAATGCCATGGAAAGCAAGCCAACTGGTTTCCCAGACAAATCACCCTGATTAACACTTCAATTAATTTCTACCTCAGCTCAAATGACCCCCAAATCAGATTCTCTTCAATTAATTTAAACCAATTACTTTCCCAGCAGATCCTGCTCCAAATAACTTCAGTGCCCTTCAGTTACCCCCAATAGTAATTTTAAATTATTTCCCCAAATTAAAATACTACCCAGTAACCCTGGTCACTTACCTATTCAGTTTCCCCCCAAATTCATTACCAGCCCAAAATAACTCAGGGTGCTTGTGTGCCAAGGCACCCGAGCCACAAAGTTCCCAGGAGAACAATAAAACACACTGACATGGTGTATTTTGGTTTATGGGTTCAAAAAGGCCACAACTTTATTGGTTACAGATGTGAGCAGTTTGGCTTAGACATTGGGGTGAAGCTAGGCTATCACGACTCCAGACATCTGCTGGGAGCCCATGGAAGGGTAAACCACCAATAGTGGGTGCCCTATGACTTACATCAAATAGGGTCACCCAGAGAGGTCCCTGTAGGGGCTGTGACATGGCCCTAACCTCACAAAAGTTGTGACAATTGCTAGAAGATAGGTGAAAACCAAATTGCCGGTGTCAATTTGCCAAGTGGGGGAAAAATCCTACCCAGACCCAACCATAGCTGTCAACCTTTCCCTTTTTTAAAAAGGGAAATTTCCTTATTCTGAATAGGATTCCGTGCAAGAAAAGGGGAAAGTTGACAGCTATGGCCCCAACATGGCGACCAGCAATTGCAATACAGTGGACGCTTGGGTTGCGAACGTGATCCATGCGGGATGCACGTTCGCAACCCGCAGTGGCGCATCTGCAGTGACGCAGCCGGCCATAACTTAGGGGGGAGGTGGTATACCTACACCCCTAAGCCGTAAAACTATTAAGGCACGGCTGCCTGGCCACAGCACCGCCCACTGATAAAGATCTGGGGCATTATCCCTATGGATCCACTTCAGCAACTCCCCTGTACATCACCAAACCCTGCCTTCTGAAATCAGCGACTCCTGACTCTTGGTTCTCAGACTGTGAAATTTTTTATCTAGAATCCTAACCCACTATTGAAAGAAAAGAGAAATCTCCGAGAAGGGTGTGTTCACAGCAATGTTTCAAGGACGTGTCTTAAATTAAGTTCTTTATTTACAATTTAGTACTGCATTCCCCTTTAAAATGGATGCAACAAGGAGGAGAAAGGGTCCATTAATTTATCTTTATGTTTTCTTTACAGCTTTTCCATCACCATGAATGCCCAAGGCAATGTATAGCAGTAATTTCTTTTTCTAAAAAAGCCAACTTGCCATAAAAAGCAATTATCCCTAAAATCACAACTTTATATGTTTTTGTGGTTTTATATTTTTATTTTGTTCTGTGACCCACCCTAAGACCTCCGGGTATAGGGTGGAATATAAATTCAATAAATAAATAATAATAATAAATAATAACTTTATCAATAAAATTGGCGTCTTTCCAGTGTTGACAACCAATCCTGGTCAAGTTGCTGAATTCTGCATTAGCTCCATAGTGATAAAGTTTCGAGCTTATGAAGACATGAGAGTGATGGTATTATGGGATCCCAATAAGGTAGGACATAACTGGGGAGGGAATGTGGCAGGAACAGTCACTAGCAAGTATTTCAAGACTGTTTTAAGGAAGAGAGGAGAACGTGCCCCTTTGTATATCGGGGGGTGGGGAGGCTGTATGGAGAGAGTCTCTGCCTTTAAATTCCTGGGAGTTTACCTTAGTGAGGACCTCACTTGGAAAATCAGCATAACTCAGGTGGTCAGAAAGGCCCAACAGAGACTCCATTTCCTCAGGGTCTTGCGAAAGAATAATGGTAAACAACAACTGATGAACTCCTTTTAAAAAGTTTCCTTTCATATTGTATCATAGTGCGGTATGCTGGCCTGACAGCCATGGACAGAAAGTCTCTACAGAGGGTGGTGAATATCATGGGCTGCCCCTTGAGTCCGCTAGATGACATTGCAAGGGATCGTTGCCTTAGGAGAGCGAGAAAAATTCTCAGGGATGACTCACACCCCAGCCATCACCACTTTAATCTTCTACCCTTGGGCAGGAGGTATAGAAGTATAATCAGCCATACCAACAGGCTAAAAAACAGCTTCTATCCATGGGCTGTTAGGCTGTTGAACGGAAAATAACATCGTGAAATTGACTTGTGAGGTGGTGTGTTGTTTGATAAGAGATTGAGTGTTTTTTTGGGGGGGATGATCATTTAATTTCATTGTACACAGGTTGCACAATGACAGTAAATGTATATTATTATTATTATTATTTTATTATTAAATATGAAACATAAGGGCACTTGATTCTGTTGAACAGGAGGTCAGGTAATTTATGTTTTTTAGTATGTAATCATTTTGTATCCATTGCTATAGAACTAATATTTGCTTCCATTTTAAATGTGTAAATATTTTGTTTTGCTCCTTAGGCTCTAATCCTAAATGCCAGTGCTTTTTTTCTTTAAAAAGATGTTTAGGGGAACTCTCATTTTGACTCAAGAAAACCACCATTTTATTGTTCAAATCTGGAAAAATATATACAGTAAATGGACAAAAGTACAAAGATTCACAAAATGTTTAGGGGTATGTGTCCCCTTGCGTCCCCCCAGGATAAAAAGTACTGCTAAACACATTTACTAAATAACAAGCCCCATTGAATAAAATGGGGTTTATGTCTGAGGAAGCGTATGTCATATTGCATAGTTAGACTTGTTAAATGTTATATTAACGGACAGTCATGTTGAATTTCATGTTCTCTTAGGTCAGGGGTCTGCAACCCGCGGCTCCGGAGCCGCATGTGGCTCTTTTACACCTTTGCCGCGGCTCCGGGGCGGATACTAGCGAGGGCAGGAGGCGCATTGTGCGCCCCAACACTCCCCACTGTGGCGGGCACTGTATGGCTGTGACGTCGCATGGGGGCGGTGCGTGTGTTAGTCACGCACCGTCCCGACGTCACCTTCCCGGTTTTGCAGCTCCCAGTTTTTTTTTCTTCGGAAACGGGTCCAAGTGGCTCTTTTTGTCTTAAAGGTTGCAGACCCCTGTCTTAGGTAAAGGTAAAGGGATGACTCTGGGATTGTGGCGCTCATCTTGCTTTACTGGCCAAGGGAGCCGGCATACAGCTTCCAGGTCGCGTGGCCAGCATGACTAAACCACTTCTGGCAAACCAGAGCAGTGCATGGAAACGCCGTTTACCTTCCCGCCGGAGAGGTACCTATTTATCTACTTACACTTTGACGTTCTTTCGAACTGCTAGGTTGGCAGGAGCAGGGACTGAGCAACAGGAGCTCACCCTGTCTTGGGGATTCAAACTGCCAACCTTCTGATAGGCAAGCCCTAGGCTCAGTGGTTTAACTCACAGCGCCACCCACATTCTCTTACACACACATAAGCAAGCAGTTTATTCTGCTTGCTCCCTAACTCATTTTTAACCTTGCACCACTATCTCCAAAACACCACATGGACATTAGTGGCCATGTGATGATTTTAGCTTATGAATTTTATTGTTTAATGTCTTGATTTGTATATTGGGGTACTTTTATAGCTCTGTTCAGAGTATGTAATGTGTTGATAATATAAATGTTTTAAGTCTTTTGTATCAATTCAGTATATTTTATTTTAACTGTCAAATGATTCTGTGTACATTGCAGCAGCCTTTGGCTACGTGCAATAAAACTGACTGAGACTGAGACACATGGACATTACTTAACTCAGAGCAGTTAATTACATCAATGGCAACTCAGCCATGATCCTACTCACACCAGCTCTGGATGATACGAATAGGGCGCCTGGTGAGAACTACAGTAATACGACAAAATTAATATGCAGCTTGACCTGTTTGTGACTGCACACACCTCATTACAAAATGTAGTCCAAATTGATTGGGGGAAATGTCCAAAATGTTCAGGGAGCCATGCATTTGAAGAAACAATAATCTTTGTTTTGCATAAGCTTTCAACAACGTGATGGACCCTTTATGAATTTTGCAAAATTTTACAAAAAGATTTCAAGTAGAGGGGTCGTGATTTTGCCTTCTCTCGAACAGAAGTGTAAAAAGCAAGAGAACGAAATAGAAAATGAGCTCTTGAAGATGCACCCCTCCAAATTGTGGAATGTTGGCATCCAAAATGCATGTGTAAGGGGTTTGTTGCAAGAGCTGTAGAACTCTATAGCTTCTTCTTCTTTGGTGATCACTTGTAGCCAAGTAAGATTGTCTTCCATGAACACAGTCTTAAGAGTGAGTCCGTACGTGACTGTGGAGGCCAATTCTGGATCCACACGTCCTTCCACAGAGGGGACATAGGTTTCCAGACAGGAGTTGATGATGGTGAGGGTTTGCCAAACGTGCCTTCCTCTCAAAATGTTTCTCCCTTTCTTCCTGAGTATGAGCATCTTCAAAGCCCATGACACCTTCGGTAAAAGCTGTTCTCCAATTGGAGCGCTCTTAGACCAGTGTTTCCCAGTTGTTGGTATTTATACTACATCTTTTTCTGTGGCATCATACACTCTGTGGCAGTTGGTTCAGCTGGTAGAACAGTCTTAACCAAGGCTCTTTTGAGCTGGAACTCTGCCATCTCTTATAATAGCAATGGCTGTCATTGCCATTAGAAGAGAACAGGAGAGACAAGACATCCATGGTGAGTTCCGGCAACTCTCTTTTCTACAAAAATAGCACTGGTTTTAACAGTTAGAGCAAAAAGCATGTTGTTTTGTGCTGCTGTCTGCCTCAGAGTATCAGTTAGTCTTTAAATGTTAGTCAGTCTTAGATATATATCTATGTAAGTTCCCAATATTCGATTGGAAGCTGCCCTGAGTGGCTGGGGAAACCCAGCCAGATGGGCGGGGTGCAAATAAATTATTGTTATAGCATCTTAAACATCCGCCTGCATTGTAGATTTTAATCTGCAAGTGCAAGTGCACTAAGTAAAAGTTATATGTTATTTAAACGTTAAAAGAGAGTGTTTTGTGTCTTTTTTAAAGAAGGTGCCATTTTGTGGCAAGGGATCTTCAGAAAATTGTAGGTGGATGCAGCAGATGTTGGGGGAGGCCTCTAAGTGAGCATCTCCACTTAAGTCATCTGCAAGGTGCTACTAGAGACATTCCAAGGCTATCTGCTATCACATGCAAGTTCCCAGAAAACTTGCCACCAGTCACTTTAATGTTCTCAGTGTCACACAGTTCATCTTGTCCTACCCCAGAAGGTGTACAGATTACCCCAGAATGAGTACAATTTGTCCCCCCACCAGAGCTACTACCCCTCTTCTAACACCCTAAATGGAAGGTATATAGTTCTGGTATTGTGTTGATTTGGTTTTACTGGTTTCACACTTTGAATGGTTTTAAAAATGTTATTGCTGCCTTGGAAACTCAGGGATAAATAATATTTGTATTGGAGTAAAAAAGACAAATGTCCTTTTTAATCCACTGAAATGCACACACATACTGATGCTTCTAATCTAACATGAAAAATAATTGAGCTGTTAGAACTCTTTCTCCATATTAATACTGTGTTTTCATTTATACTTTTATGTTCTATATGTAGTTCTCCTTGCATCTTCCTGCTGTTGCTTTTATCCAAGCTGGGCTGAATACTGTTCCTTCCAAGGGACCATTTCATTCCCTGCAAAAGTGGGGTATATGTGACTTCTGATGGGCAAAATTAATGAAGTTTCCGTGGGTGGGCTTGCCTTTAAAGATGAGTTAGCCAACTTGTTTCATTTTTGAAAAAGCAAAATAGAAACTTTGCCACTAGTTTAGGCTGTTGTTTGAATGCCTTTAGCAAACAGACAGTGTTCACTTTCTAACTTTAAATATAATGTGTCTACTTTTCTTCTTGCAAAAAATAATATATCAGTAATAAACCTAGTCCAGTATATATATATTACTGCTTTTCACAGCTGGCAAACTGGTACAGAAAGTGGGAGGAGGGGAAAGCAACACAATCTCAGAGAAGAGCAACAGGTAGATTGCAAAGGCATGTGTTGGACTGTTCAGGTTAAAATACATGCAGCTGATTGCTTGAGCAGATCCTGCGCAACTTTCAATGCATTTTTGAGGTTGGCTTGAACTTTAACTTGCAACTTCAAGGCCATCCGGAAAAATAGAAAATAAAATCAAAATGGAGTTTAAACTACTCCTACTGGAATTTATTCTTAAAAAAATGCTTTGTGTTTACATTTGGGGTGGGGCCATATGAATGATTGTGATTGGCTGTGATATCTGGAAAAAAGATGGTCCAGATAAATGATTATAATATAATAGAATAGAATAGAATAGAATAGAATAGAATAGAAAATAAAGGGCAGTTGTGGCAGCAGATCAAGGAATGCAACAGAAATATCATGGATGTAAGGATGGGAAGTCAAAATTAATTAATTAATTAATTAATTATTGAAATATTGAAAGTTAATTGATATTGCATGTCAAAACCCCAAGCCATTCCCCCATGGGAATAAAGACCCAAGGACACAGAATTTTAGGTTAATGTTAATGGGCAAAATTTGGGCCACAACTTTATTATAAGGTTACCAGATTTTTTTCAATGAATCCAGGGACACTTTTCAACTTCAATGGATTTTGTATGGGGACTGATTTGTAAATCCGGGGACTGTCCCCGGGAAATGGGGACATCTGATAACTTTTAGAAGACATCTAAAGGCAGCCCTGTTTAGGGAAGCTTTTAATGTTTAATAGGTTATTGTATTTTAGTGTTTTGTTGGAAGCCGCCCACAGTGGCTGGGGAAACCCAGCCAGAAGGGTGGGGTATAAATAAAATAATAATAATAATAATAGTAATAATAATTACTTAATTGGTTACAGAATGTGAGTGGTATTGGCTTAGGCATTAGCATCAACATACTATATCTGACTTCTGCCCGCTTTGCAGGGAGTCTGGTAAGGGTAAACCACCAATAGGGGGAGCCCTGCCAATGTGGATTGACTTGAGCACCCCCTGGGTTCCCGCTGGGGTCGTGGCATGGCCCTAGCCCTTCCCTGGGCTTCGGACGAGATCCACAGCCCTGGATTCCTTTAACGGAATACCCCTGAGCACAGAGGGGCAGGTGATGGCTGCACCTTGCCTCTCTCCCAATGCTATTCCAATGCCTAACCACACCACAAAGGAGCTGGCACCATGTGGAAGGTGTCGGAATCTCCACTGCGACCGAGCTGATAAAGCTCATCTTCTGGAATTGCCCTCTGACATGATTAAGGACCTGAGACTTTGATGAGGCTCCAAGCACATTCCCATTCAGCAGAGAATCAAAGCAGCACACGGAAGTGAGCAAACAGAAAAGAAATCATCCTCTCTCTGTGAAAGGCAGAGAGCAACTGAAAAGCAAAGGAACAGGGCACCAGTAACGTCACATCCATCTCCCGTGAGACTTCAAACATCCTGGAATGTCTCTGGAATGTAAACAGAGTATTGTGACTCCAAAGCACTGCACAGTGGCAAACAGAAACTAACAGAAGGAAATGAAGAGGAAGGGGTTGAAGCTGCAGATCCATGGTGCGAGACTGAAAAGGGGTGATTCAGCGTTGTGCCATGGTTTAAACTGACCCCAGCCATGCCCCCAAGCTGCCTGATTGGCTGCTTGGCTAATTGGCATGGCCAGGCTTCCCCAGCATAAGGCGGGACGCAGCCCCGCCCCCCACACTGAGGGGGGAGGCTTGGTGGCTTGCCCACAATGTGTCCCCACAAAGAGGTGGAGCCACTATGTCAAATTTTGTGGGGGGGGACAAACCTAGTAAAAATCATATATATGTAATAGAAAAGATTGTCCAGTACCAGAGATTGACAGAAGCAAGTCCAAAAAGTTCATTTCCTCCTTTTGCTGATGCATAATTGTCCACCCTGCCCGCTGTTTAAGAGCATGGTTTTGGTGGGCTCCACACAGTAGATACAACATTAAAATCAGCCCATAGTCAGTTTTGCTTTTGTATCACATATTCCATCACCTTTTATTTCAGTTCTAATAGCGTATTCTCAGATTTAGTGCCGGCTGCTCTAACTTGTATGTGTCTTAATATATATACTGATATAAAACACTTCTGAATGGCACGGTGCTGGCTAGAGCCTTTTCAAAAAAATATTTATGCCCCCTTCAGATTTTTTTTTTAAAGCTTTTAAGTTTGTTATATAGCTTTGCCATTTCTGCCACAGTGTTATAACTTTTCTAGAAATCATTGCAGTAAAACTTCATGTTAACGTCACTGAGATATTAAAAGTGAGATATAAAATGTCTCGTGATATTTGATATGTGTGTGTATACCAAAATAATTCTATGAAATGTTTGCAACACTTTTTGCCCCTGCTGAATGGAACTTTTAAAGTTAGGCCTTTGGAGAAAAGTACTTTTAAGTGAAAATATGAATTGTGTGCATTGTGTTACTAATTAAGTAATGCTTAAGTCCCCAAGAAAAATTAATTGCTTCTAGGCAAAACTACACGTTACGTGCATATAAGTAACCAAATTAGGGACACCCCTTTTGTTTTAGGAAAAGTTCCTTCACGATGGGATGATTTAGAAGAAAAAAGTGACCGGGGGAGGGATTATCAAACCCCATCCCATCCCCATCATCCTCCACTTGAAATAGCCCTCTCAGAAAACCCTTTTTAAAAAAACCAAAAGCACTGTCAGAACTTCATTATATGCATTTCTGTGTAGGTTATAGTTATCCCCTTAGACATCTGAAGTATGAACTGAGCCTTTGTCGTGCTCTGAGTTCTTTTTAAGGGAACAATTTGCCAATTGAGATTTGTTGACCGGATCGGTATATTGGTGGAGAAGTAAATTTGGGGAATGATTGAATGAATGCAGGAATGTAGAATTTTAAGAGTTCTTATGAACGAAGAAGATACCCTCCTCTCCTTGGAGTAGCTGAAAATTATGTGGAAACTCACGGGGGGGGGCACACACTGGTGTTTTTTGAAATTTCACCATAATTGAAAAGTTGAGGCGAGATGCATATGCAATATCTGAGGCATTACACAAACAAGGCAGTCTTAAGCATATGCGGCACCAGAGTACAAAGATCCACCAGGTGCCCTCCCCCCCCAGTTGCCCAGTTCCAGGCATGCAGGTGGGTGGAGCTGGCCAGCCGCCTCAGTGTCTCGCTGGCTCAGTCGCTCCTGAACTTGCGACACAGAGCCACCCCCAGCAGAAGAGCTGGCTGCAGCACTCCAACCGATGGGCAGGCTCTTCCCCAGACTCAACTCTCGGACCCCAGACTCTCGGCCTGGCGCCCCAGAGAGCCTGGCGCCTGGGTGCCCTGCGCAGAAATTAAGTTGTATATCCTGCTGTACTCACTTACCTAGGCACAAATCCTATTGAATCCATTGAGGCTTAGTTCTGAGTAGACTTACAGTATATTTTGGTTGTTAAGTCAATTAGTCGTGTCCAACTCTTCTTGACCCCATGAATCAGAGCACGCCAGGCACTCCTGTCTTCCACTGCCTCCCAAAGCTTGGTCAAACTCATGTTCATAGCTTCGAGAACACTGTCCAACCATCTCGTCCTCTGTCGTCCCCTTCTCCTTGTGCCCTCAATCTTTCCCAACATCAGGGTCTTTACCAGGGAGTCTTCTCCTCTCATGAGGTGCCCAAAGTATTTGAGCCTCAGCTTCAGGATCTGTCCTTCCAGTGAGCACTCAGGGCTGATATCCTTAAGAATGGATAGGTTTGATCTTCTTGCAGTTCATGGGACTCTCAAGAGTCTTCTGCAGCACCACAATTCAAAAGCATCAATTCTCCGGCAGTCAGCCTTCTTTGTGGTCCAGCTCTCACTTCCATACATCACTACTGGGAAAACCATATAGGATCACATAATTAAAGTCATATGGTTAATCAATCAAATTTCCATTAATCAGGTTGCAACCTTGGGTAAAACAATGCTCTTTTAACTGAAAATGCAGAGTTAAGAAAGTATTATACTAAAGTGGCTGAAATAGAAGGTTCCTCCTAAATTCATAGTTAAATGTTACATTTGAGATCCCAGTGGAATTTTTCACATGTGGGAAAATGGCCCTTTCAAACCAGAAAAAAGGCTTTCTTATCTAGAATGCTTTTCTTTGGTATGAAAGTGCATCTCTGCCAAGGACATTTTGTTATTATTATGTGAATTATTTAGGCTACTGCCCTATATCCATTTACCTGGGAGTAAGCCCTCTTGAACTCAAGAGGGGTTTACTTCTTAGTAGACTTGTGTAGGATTGTGCTGTTAGTTTGTACACCATCAGAAAATGTCGGGAAGTTGTAGTGAAAGTAGAAAGCTTGACATTGGCTAACAATTAATAGAAACAGAAGGTTATACTATTTAGCTTCATATATTGCCTTACTTCATGAGACTCATGCTTCTTCAAGCCAATCACCACTTTTTGACAACCAAGTTAATATTATAGCAACAAGAAAAATAAACACAGTTTTATTCTGCAATCCTATTCATATTTACTTAGATGTAAGTCACATCACACTCGGGGGTGGGGGGAGATAACTCTCTAGTCCTTGGGTTGTATCCAGTGCTGTTGCTCAGCCGACAATAAGGTTTTTCTCAGCAAAACATGAAGGGAAGCATCAACTGACCCATCAGAACAGAGTTAGCGGGGGTTAAAAATTGCAGGGAGAAGGGAGTTGCTGAAAAATGCCTTCCCCCCATCCACTGATACAAGCTTTATTGTCAGTTGAGCAACTCTGTTGGACAGTGGCATATTTATGGGCAAGGCTTTTTATCAGCCGGAACTCAGTTGTGGCACCTCTCAGGTGGGTGCATTCATTTTGAGTTCCAGCACCTCTTTTTCTAGAAAAATAGCACTGTTGAGAGGTATGTGAAATTGTCAGTTTGCATTTCTTAGTACAGAAAATATTGCTCTGATATGCAGAGATCTTTCCTATACAACTTAATTCAAGAGGGTTCTAGAAGGTTTCTTCCTTTGTGAAAGAAGCAGGCAGAAGGTTTCTGATGTATGGGTTATTTCTTCTGGGAAGCTGAGTATAGCTGACTTGAACTGGTTCTGTTGTCCTTTCTGTCAAGGTCATGCTAACTATAATAGTCAGCCCAGGGGGATCCTGGGTTTCTCTCGCTTTCCCTTTCAATCTCTCTTGTTCTGCTGTGGTGTTCTGTATGATACAGTGTTAAGGATTTGTCTTATTATAAGTTATTGTTAAGTCCGCTGCAACTGGATTTCCTGTGAACAGTGCGAATCCTGAATGTATTGGATTTGTGACCATTATGCTCATTTGCCTTCAGTAGCAGTAAAGCTCTGCTGAATGAAGTACAATTACAGTGGTACCTCGGGTTAAGAACTTAATTTGTTCTGGAGGTCCGTTCTTAACCTGAAACTGTTCTTAACCTGAGGTACCACTTTAGCTAATGGGGCCTCCCGCTGCCGCTGCACCACCGCCACACCATTTCTGTTCTCATCCTGAAGCAAAGTTCTTAACCCGAGGTACTATTTCTGGGTTAGCAGAGACTGTAACCTGAAGCCTCTGTAACCTGAAGTGTCTGTAACCCGAGGTACCACTGTACCTCTGGTCTATTTTGGGGAAACTCTGCAACGTGTAAGTTTTTTGCTCCTCTGAAGAGGCTGGGGTGACAGAAATATGCACAGCAATATGGCTCCATGTGGTTGAGGCCCCCCAGTTTATTAGTATACATGGTTAACCTTCTTGGTTATTAGTTTATTAGTAGACAAGGTTAACCTTCTCTGCCTTCTCAGTAGTGGTGTCTGATCTGTGGAACGTGCTCTCATCAGATGTCAAGGAAATAAGCAACTATCCTACTTTTAAAAGACATCTGAAGGCAGCCCTGTTTAGGGAAGTTTTTAATGTTTAATGCTGTATTGTGTTTTTAATATTCAATAGGGAGCTGCCCAGAGTGGTTGGGGAAACCCAGCCAGATGGGTGGGGTATAAATAATAAATTATTATTTATTATTATTATTTATTATTATTATTATTAACCAGGAATATACATTTGACTACAAGCAACATATTGGCATTCCAGTACAGTGGTACCTTAGTTTAAGAAGTTAATTCATTCCGGAGGTCTGCTCTCAACCTGAAACTGTTCTTAACCTGAAGCACCACTTTAGCTAATGGGGCCTCCTGCTGCCACTGGGCTGCTGCTGTGCGGTTTCTGTTCTCACCCTGAAGAAAAGTTCTTAAGCCGAGGTACTATTTCTGGGTTAGTGGAATCTGTAACCTGAAGCGTCTGTAACCTGAAGCGTATGTAACCCAAGGCACCACTGTATTTAGTTAATTGCCTTATTTCTACTCTTCATTTCTCCTCCTCCTCCATTAAAATCAGGAAAGGGTAGTCTGTAAAGGCAACCAGGGCTTAGCTGACCAACTGAAATATCAAGTAATATTTTTTTAAAAAAAGTTTTCACAGAATCTCAAAGCCACATTATTTCCTCCCCCACACATCCTTCCCTAATCCATTTGAATTCAGTGAGGCTCAGGGAAATATTTCTGTCAGCCTCTCAGGCTGGTGATCAATTCTATGCACCGCTCATCCAATCTCTGTCAAAAAGTAGTACAGTGGCCAGAAGTTTCGAGACCTACTCTCCACCTCTGTTTCCAAAAAACAGTAATGTAATTTTTATATTGTTGGAGCTACCAGCTCTCAACTCAGCTCATGCAGTTTTTCTCTCCCTCTTGTTATGATGGTTATCCAGCCACATTAGCAGGTCTACTTTTCTTTCTTTTTATTAAATTTTATTAGATGTTCCAAAAAAAGAAAAGAAATAGAAACAATACATAACCATACATAAAAACATTTATCTACACAATTTTCCAGAATGCAGACTAGAAAAGAAGAAAGACGAAAGATAAAAGAAACAAGAAAAAGAGTGAAGAGAAACAATACTTTTCATAATCAATAATGCCAAATTCATACTTCTGACATTACAATATATAAATCCTAGTTAAAATATTATAAAAGACTTTCACCACATGTCTCTAGGTTATCTAATTCATCTTTACATCTGTTCTTCAGTCACTTCCTTTCCTTAAATTCTTTCATAGTCCATCTATTCTTTGTATTCCCTGTATTCTTCACAAGTTTAGTCTAAGCACAACAAAACTTTCGTGTTTGATCCCTGTTTGTGCAAATATTCATTTAAGCATTCCCATTGTTTGCAGGCCTACTTTTCTGGTAGACCCAGGTGCCAATACAATGGGTTTAAGCATTTTCAGAGCTGTTTCCTTGAAGGTCAAACTTATACACTAGCAAAGCTCAGAGCCCAGCTTACCTGAGCAGCCTTCTTTTGTGTGTGTGTGTGTGTGTGTGTGTGTATTTAAATTTTCTGCTTTGCAATTTTAAAATACTCATTCTTACATCCTTAAGATATCGATGACTTACCTTCTCTTTCCATGGTTTATTTTACAAATCATAAATCCCTGCATATTTTACAGAAACTATACCATTCAGTATTCCATCATTATATCCATCAAAAGTTATTTATACTGTTGAATTTATCTTATTGCTGGCAGCGGTTTCAGCTGTACAGTTATTTCCCATATATTCAATAAACGTTTTCCAGTCTTCTTTAAACGTATGTTCTTTTTGTTCTCTTATTCTATATGTTAAGTCTTCAAGCTGCTCATATTCTGTCAACTTAAGTTGTCATTCTTCTTTGGTTGGGACCTTGCTCATTTTCCATTTTTGGGCTGACAACAGTAGTGGCATACATAAATAAGCTTTTTTGACACCAGGGAATTTCCTGTACTCCCCAGGGGGGGGGAGTACTTTTAAAAATTTTAGCTTTATTAATCCTTTCACTATTTCCATGGTTTATTTTACAAATCATAAATCCCTGCATATTTTACAGAAACTATACCATTCAGTATTCCATCATTATATCCATCAAAAGTTATTTATACTGTTGAATTTATCTTATTGCTGGCAGCGGTTTCAGCTGTACAGTTATTTCCCATATATTCAATAAACGTTTTCCAGTCTTCTTTAAACGTATGTTCTTTTTGTTCTCTTATTCTATATGTTAAGTCTTCAAGCTGCTCATATTCTGTCAACTTAAGTTGTCATTCTTCTTTGGTTGGGACCTTGCTCATTTTCCATTTTTGGGCTGACAACAGTAGTGGCATACATAAATAAGCTTTTTTGACACCAGGGAATTTCCTGTACTCCCCAAGGGGGGAGTACTTTTAAAAATTTTAGCTTTATTAATCCTTTCACTATTTGTGTGAGTTCCACTGACCACACTGTGACTCTCTTTTTTGTAAATAACTGGCTTGTTTTGTTTCACTTATAGCATTTTTTGAAATGGATGGAGATGACAAAATATTGTTTTAATTATTATTATTTTGCCACACTTCCTGTAGCAGATGTCTGCAGGAAACCCACAAACAGAACCCAGGTACCAGAGCACTCTTCCTTCCTGCAGTTTCTAGCAAAGCCTCTCCTCCTCCAAGAGGGGAGGTGTTGTGGGCGGGACGCGATTTCTGCATCATGCAAGGGGGTGTTACGCCCCCTGCCCCACTCACCTAGCTGGCGCACCATGCCCACAGGTAAGCACCCAACCGGGCGGCTTGGAGGGGGTGTGGTTTGCAGTTTAACTTACTGCTGCGCCAGCCATTCTGCTTCATTTTCCGCCTTCTCGTCACGAGTCACCCACCCTCCACTCCCTTAGAGCTTAGGGCTTAGTTTTTCTCTTGACCTTGCTATGGACCTTAGGTTGGTCGCCCAGGTTGCACAGGGGGCCTGGTAGGAATTTTTCCAATTGGCATTAGGCCTTTTGGTTTTTTCACCTACCTCGTAGCAATCGTCACAACTTTCTTGGTATTGGCGGTTAGGTTAGGCATTGGAATGTGTTGATGGTGTATGGAAGGGCTAGGTGTGGCCATCGCCTACCCCTTCAAATTTGGGTATTCTGTTAAAGAAATCCGGCAGTCGTGGATCCTGTCCGATGCCTGTGTGGCGGGGGGCCATGGCACAACCCTCGGTGACATCAGGGGAGAGCTTATAGTTGTATTAGCATCTACAGGCTCCACCTTCTGGTGAATAAACCCCTTTGGGCTCACTCCTCTCCGAGTGGGCGGAGTCAATCTGTCGTGGTCCAATGCCTAAGCCAATACCTTCTCACTTGCTGTAATCAATAAAGTTGTGGCCTTTTCTTGCCCATTAACCTTATACTCTGTGTCTGTGCGTCTTCATTCCACAAAGCGGGGATCGGGTCCTCGAACCACAACTGATATTCAGAAGCACGACTGCCTCTGACAATGGAGAAAGCCCAGCAGAAATTGCTTTGCATGATGCTAGGGTCGATTAAGGTTCCCAAAACAAAATCTTAAATCTTCCTGTAGAATATGTAGCCTCTCCAAACCATTCAATCCTACTTTCTGTGAATTGACTTATCAGCCAAATTCAAATGAGCTTCCATGTGAAAGGAGGTTGTGTTTGGAGCATTGCGGATTGGATCGATATCTAGGCGAAAAATTCCCCTTTGTTTACTATGAGTCCAAAAGCTATTTAATTCAAATCTCTCCAGCAGGACATTAATCTCTGGGACATTAATTGCCTATTTAATAACTCTACATTGCTAATTAGGCTACTAGAGTGATAGCTGGTATTTCTGCAGTTTCGTTTCTAGTGAAGTGTGTTCATCAAGGGAAATTTGGAAATTTTCATTCCACTCCTTGCTTGAAAGAACATGGATCTACTACTTAGTATAGTTTTGTATAACTCAGCCCTCTTTAGATATTAAAGCTGCAAAAGGGCAACAAGAGTAGAAAAGAGCTACAGAACTGCACTTTTCACCCTCCCTTCTCCCCCCATGTTCAGCCTCCCCATATCCATCTGTAACTCCTACAGTGGAGACCCTTTTCTACTTTTGGGGGCTCCATGTGTTCTTGATGAAGGACCTTGATCTCTCAGGCTTCAAAAAACAAATGGGGAACCTCCCTGCTGCAGAAATTGCACCAAGCACAGAGAAGCTAGAAGGAGCCATGCAGCGATGAGGCAGAATTTGATGTGGGGACCCATGGCCATTTTCTACTTGTGTTGCCCTTGACATCTATGAGGGCTGAAGCAGCTGAAAAAAGAGGTGGTTTTGAATGCAGAGCTGCAGGTGGTGTTCCGGGCACTGGGGACACCATGGTGGGAGTCCTCTTCCTACTTAAACTCTGAGGCAGTAAATGCCGTATTTTACAACCTCACATCTGAGATGAATAGCTAAACCCACTAACCCCCCGCAGCTAGTGAGCAAGAATAAGTAAATCCATAAATAAAACATATTGAATGGAAAGGTTTTGGTTCGTCCTTTAATTTGTGTTTCTAGGATTTATAAACAAAGTGGAATTTCCAAATTCAGAACTGTGAATGCAAAATCCTTTGAAGTTGTCTGCTTATGTTAATTGTAATCTAAACTTGATTAAACAAAATATACTAAGCAGAACTTTCTCTCCATCTACCTACTAGTTGCACTCCAAAGGAAGCCTAAAGTTAAATTCTCTTCAACATGGGGTAAGGGGATAGCTTTTATGTGTCTGCTTAATCCAAATATTCATGGGTAAGATCAATTTGTGGCATTCACTTCTTTTTTAAAAAAGAAATGTTAGGTAACAATCAGATTCAATACACATGCTTAAAATACATTTGGAAGTGAAGTCTGTTTTCATTGATGTAGCAGATGGGTTTCTGGAAAAGATAAGAGGAACTCGGTTGGAGGTAGACCAGAGGCTATTTTTGACATCTTGTTAGAGGGACAGATGATGCAACAGTAACTTAAATAAAAATTTTGTAGCCTTGAGTCATGTTTAGCAGAAATCAATTCAGAGTTCAAATGAGTTGAAAATGCTTCATGTGTGTTTTCAAGGTTGAAATTGTCTTTTACATTGTGAAAATTCCTTGAAGTTTCCTGCCATACAGTGGGATTTAGCATTCTTGTTTACCCTTCACTCATCCAAATTAAAAGCACAAATGCAATGTTATGTTTTCAGAATAGCTATTTGGTAACCAAACTTATATTTATGTTTTCTGCTCCAAAGTATTGTCCAAGGTCTGCAGACATGTGAATAATAAAGTTTGTTGTTGTTGTTTTTTGTTTTAAAAAGGTGAAGACATTCTTGCTCCTGGCTGCCTGTGGGATATGTGGATAATTGGGCCAGTTTAAAATTAGAACTCTTAACAGGGGTTGACATGTACACAGACTGGGGAAGTCTATATATATGATTGAAAGAAACCTCTTATTTTCTAGAGTTCATTATCACATGGCAAGAGCCCTGCATTATGCACACACTTGTAGTATATACAGTGGTACCTCGGGTTACAGACGCTTGAGGTTACAGATGCTTCAGGTTACAGACTCCACTAACTCAGAAATAGTACCTCAGGTAAAGAACTTTGCTTCAGGATGAGAACAGAAATGGTGTGGCGGCAGCGGGAGGCCCCATTAGCTAAAGTGGTACCTCAGGTTAAGAACAGTTTCAGGTTAAGAACAGACCTCCAGAATGAATTAAGTTCTTAACCCGAGGTACCACTGTATACACATGTTCTGTGAAATCAGTGTGTAATTCAGGGGTGTAGATGATGTGCACATATCCTCTCATCTGTCTGCCATGTGTTCAGTGATACTTTGAACTATCCATTGCACACTGATACGAATGTTGCATCTTGTGGTTTATTTACCTGTGGTTTCACCTATACAGATTTTCCTGTGACTCTTGTCATCAGATGATGGACTTGCATGTGTGAACATGCATACTTTCCTTACGGATACCATTCTTGTTTCTTGTATGGGATTGGAGGAAGGCTACCCAGTTCTTTATTTCTTTCATAATTTTCGATCCCTCCCTTCCTCCCACAGGAGCCCTGAGTAGCAGATAAGCTATTAAAAAGGCAAATAAAATGAAATAAAGACATTGAAAAACAATAGGGAGTCCTAAAAGCAGTCACATACCCTTATTAATAATAATACCAAGGTTGCCAGCAACAGTTTTTTTAAACCATCAAATACCTGGTAATCAGGGTGAACATTCTTCCTGAATGAAAGAGACACAGACACAAGATGGTTTCTATTGGAGGGGGTGGTACTCTTTTGGGTACTTGGACCCTAAATCTTTTAAGAGTTTATGTCCTAGTCCTGACAACTTGAATCGAATCTGGTAGCTACCTTGCTGACAGCCAATGTGCTGCTTTCAGGTTTAGTGACACATGGTCCCATCAGGTTGCTCCAATTACCAACCTAGAGATGATATTGTGCACTAGCTGCAGCCTTCGGACCATTTTCAGGGGTAGCCCCATATAAAGCATGTTGTATTATTCCAAGAGGGAGGTCGCTAGAGTATGCACAGCTGAAGCCAGGCTGTTGTGGTCCAGGAATTGACATAGGTGGCAAACTAGCCAAAGCTGGGCTTAAGCACTCCAGTGGGACTCCAAACACAGATTGGATCCTCCAGTACTCCCATACTATAAACCAGTTCCTGCAGAACGAGTGCAGCTCCTTCCAGAACAGATTGCACTGGTCCTGATACCAAAATTAGAAGTGTGGCCGCAAATGTCTAGACCAGCTTTTCCCCATCCTGGTGCTGTGCATTTTACAAATCCCATCAGCTCCAGCCTACGACATCATCAATGGTAAAGGGTTATTGGAGTTGTAGTCCAAAGCCTATCAGGTTGAGAAGACCGGTCTTCACTGCTCTGAACCAGTTAATGACAGAAAAGGGGAAATATGCCATGAATTGGGGCCAAAGGATTTCCCCCCCTTCCACTCACATTTACTAGTGAATGTGACAAATGTGAAACCCAGCTGTGGTCACCTGATCATGTGAAACAATATGTTTTGAAACCAACTGGATCTGCTTAAGTTGTTGGAGTTTTCTCTTCAGAATTTATGACATCTCCTCAATCAATCAACCAACCAACCACCAGTGTTGAAATCAATGCCACCTTCTACTGTGATGTTTGGACAATGGATTTATGAAGTGGGGTGGACTTCAAAATAGCCACTTGCTAAATCATCTGTGATGAGTAAAACAGTGCTTTTGGTGAGCAGGCAGAAAAGGAAAACATATAAGATTGTTGTTACCTCAGCTCCCACCAGCTTGAAATGACTAACATATGCAGGTATGGCCCAAATCCATAAATCCTCATATAAACCTCCATACCTACCTAAGTGCAAACTTAAGCAACGGGGAATGGATTCATTCACATTCTCTCAGAACAGATGATTAGGCCCAAGTCAATATTCCTAAATGTCTTGCTTAATAAACTCTCAAGTATGCATCCTCAACAACAGGTCGACTCTAGTCCTTCTGATGTGCCTAGTTCCAGAAGCTTGATTCTTTGAACACTTGTGCTATCATACAACTGACTTATACTCCTGTCAGAATCCCCTGTGACC
Source organism: Podarcis vaucheri (assembly GCF_965113315.1). Classification (NCBI taxonomy): domain Eukaryota; kingdom Metazoa; phylum Chordata; class Lepidosauria; order Squamata; family Lacertidae; genus Podarcis; species Podarcis vaucheri. Next base: position 21,385,906 of record NC_138766.1, read on the forward strand.
ATTTGAAGAGCTGGGTAATGTGCAGGTTTTGCCCTGTCTCACATTAATTAGATTGCTCTACAGAGGCTACTTTTTTTTTTTCCTGGAGGGCTGCCTAATGACATTGTAAAGAGCAGAAGTGGTGGTGCAACCATTTAACTCCTGCATGGTTAATTAATGATACAGAGGCAGCAGAGCTTGAAATAATAATAATAAAAATAGCCCCTTCACTTCGCTGCAAAGCCAGAACAAGCTGAGGTGAAATGGGCAGCTGGAAACCCAAACTGTAATTATTTGCTGTGTTTGCAATTGGTGCAGATTTTGTTCACACAGGGCGTGTTTGGGTCTTTTATCTGAGGGCAGGGAGAAGGGAGCCTCTTAAAGCTGCTGTCTTGTTCCCTCACTTTATTCGCACTCTGGTACTCCCCTTAATGAGTGCAAGAGGGGATTCATCGTGTGGAATAATAATCTGAGTATTTGGTAGTTGAGAGCAGCTTCCCATGACAACTGTGTACATGATCATGAAACATAATTGCTGTTGCTTCTCCACTCTGAATCTGTTTGTTTGATTTTCAAGGCATTTTGTACAGCTTTGAAAAGCAATGTTCTCTCTCTCTCCCTCTCCCTCACTCTCTTGCTTTTGCTTCTCCCTGCAACCCCCGTTAATGCCATGTTTTTGACAGCTGATTCTTATATTGCTGAAAATGGTTCTTACTCTTCCATGGATCCATTTCATGCTGCCTCCAGGTGGCATGGAAAGAAACTGCATTGGTATCTTCTCCCAAGCCATCTCAGCCATTCTACAGGTACTGGGGCAAAGTAGGAAATGGGCAGGTGGGAACTGCCATTTCCATGCTTCTCAGAAGAGAGGCTCTAAGTCCACTTGCTAGTTGTGGATCATAACAGAGGCCATAGAGCATTCATGGAGAAAGCCGTTTAGGTTCAGTGATGTGTTTTGGTGGATTCAACCATTTAAGGAGGAGCTGGAATCCTCATTGTGCTCATTCAGTGCCCATTAATGCTAGCCATCATGGTCAACAGTCAGTGAAGATAGAAGTTGTAGTCTAGCAACTGGGGTGGGGATGAAGGGAGTGGCATTCTGGCAATTCAGCCAGAGGCCATACACCTTGTCCAGCATGAAGGAGGGACAACAGCGATATCTTATCAATTTTTGTAGAATTTTTACTTGTTTTCTGTCCTTGTCTTACTTACATACGGTGCCCTCTTTCCCTTTCTTTTGAGGAGCATACTCAGAAGATTGATACATTTTACTGGCCCCTCTTCTGTTGATTTTTTTAAAAAAACAAGCTCACATCTAAACCTATTGGCAGAAATATCAAGGAGATTTAAGGTTTATGTAGTAACCCAAAAGATTAAAGCATTGAATCAATAACGATTTATATTAGTAGCATCTTCTTCTTCGGCGAGCACTCGTAGCCAAATAAGATTGTCTTCCATGATCACGGTCTTAACAGTGAGTCTGTAAGTGACTGTGGAGGCCAATTCTGGATCCACATGTCCTTCCACAGTGGGGACATAGGTTTCCGAGCTGGAGTTGATCATGGTGAGGGTTTGCCAAATGTGCCTTCCTCTTAGAACATTTCTCCTTTCTTTCTGAGTTTGAGTATCTTCAAAGTCTATGACAACTTTGGTAAAGGCTGTTCTCCAGTTGGAGCGCTCGGAGGCTACTGTTTCCCTATTGTCAGTGTTTATACTGCATTTTTTAAATATTTGCCTTAAGGAAGCCTTTTAAACTCTTTTGCTGACCACCAGCATTACACTTTCCATTTTTAAGTTTAGAATAGAGCAGTTGCTTTGGAAGATGATAATCAGACATCCAAACAACATGACCAGTCCAACAAAGTTGATGTTGAAGAATCATTGCTTCGAGACTGATAATCTTTGCTTCTTCCAGTGCACTGGCCTTAGTTTGCCTGTCTTCCCAAGAGATATGTACAATTTTTGGGAGACACCATTCATGGAATCTTTCAAGGAGTTGGAGATGGCGTTTATAAGTGGTCCATGTTTCACAAGCATACAGTAAGGTTGGTAGTACAATAGCTTTGTAAACAAGCATTTTGGTTTCCCTGCAAATGTCCCAGTCCTCAAACACACTGCACTTCAGTGGGGAGAAAGCTGCACTCACAGAGCTCAGGCGATGCTGGATTTCAGCATCAGTGTCAGCCTTTGTGGAAAGATAACTGCCCAGGTAGTGACCAACACTTTCCAGTGTTGCACCATTGAGTTGGATTTGTGGCACTGCAGAGGGGTTGTTTTTGTGCTTGTTGGTGCAGCACTTTGTGTTTTTTTGGATGTTGAGGGATAGATCAAGCTTTTCATAAGCTTCTGTGAAGATATTTAGGATGGCTTGGATGCCATCTTCTGAGTGTGCACACACTACATTGTCATCAGCAAATAGAAATATGGCAGTAGTTTAAGTACTAGCCAGTGCTACCCTTGTGGATACATCTAAGTGGGGAATATTTCTATTTGCTCTTTTAACAGCACCATTGTGAATTTGAATTCCTGGGCATGGATTTTGATAGTGTACTTCAAATGTGGGATTAGATGAATTAATCATTTAAGATACATAAACTTAACAACAAAGTATTTCTCTTAGTTGCAAGTTTCTTCTTTCTCATTTGCTGTTAGAAGAAGAGTAATGTTGCCAGACTACCATTAAGAAGGGGCTGTGGGAGCAGTGTTGTTGAGAGATTGTGGACCCGAGTTATGTGTTGCAACATCTGATATTCAAATAATAGTTGAGAGATAAGCTTCTAATTTAGGCAAGTCACTGTCTCCCTCAGGGAGCCACCCGACTGCCATGCAAAATTTGACGAAAATTATAATACTGGCCTGCTCCACAGGGTTATGGTGAGGATTATAGATATAATATATATAACGAAACCACATGGGGAAATGCCCACATAAATGCTAAAGTTTATTTCATTGCGGCTTGCTTTTCTGAACTTTGACTATCTATATTATACAGTGCTCTGTTGTGCTAGGTGTCTATCCTGGGAGATTTTTTTTCCTGCAGCCTTGCATGGATCAGGATTTACACCAATGTGAATGAGAGTAAAATTGGGCCTTTAATTATCTTTCTCAAAGATAAAAAGGTCTGTTGACTTGGAAACCGTGGATAAAAGCATAAAGCAATTAGTGGAGACAACATAGAGGTAATTCCTAGCAATGTCTCTAGGGGGGAAAATGTTTGGCTTCAGTGCACAAATTGTTTATGTACATTGCCCTGAAGTTTCTACTTCTGTACCAAGAGAAGACTGATAATAAAAGCTGTAATAAAATTCAACCCCCCCTCCAAAAAAGGCCTCATAAATTGGCAAAGAACAAGCAGACATACATAAAGTATTAGTCTTGTGTATTAACAGACCTCTACATCTCATGTGTATGGTTGGGTAGACATGATAATCTCACTTTTAAGATCACACAGATTAGCAAGGGAAGTTGTTTGCAGGAATGTGTGAATACTTTCCACAGATATTTCTGCTTTACCAAAAATATTTCACATTCAGGGCATTTATCCACAAAAGTGAATGCATAATTTTCAGAAGGGTGGCATTTTTCAAATGTTTTTCTCAGTTCATATCCTATCGGAAGATCAGCCCCTTTCAAAATATTAATTGGTTTTCTCTGTGTTCCTACCTTTCCTTGTCCAAATGTTGTCTGTCTTGCTGCTGCAGATGACATAAGACTGTTACTAAAAGAGCACTTTTGTGTTCTGTTGACTTATTTTTTTCCTACCCCCCCCCCCGGATCCACAACAACAGTTTGGAAACATGCAGCTTTATTTGGGATGCTAATTTGTAGTTGTAAATATCTTTATTCTAAAAATTGAACCCTAGAGGTACACATGGCATCTGCATCCCTAGACATTTGGGAATTGAAGAAGGAGAAAGTTGGTTTGTTGAAAACCAGATGCTTGTGAAATGTTGTACAAAGTCACTGGTTCTCATTGGTGGAGAGGGAACCTGGCTCAAGATTAAATCAGGTGTCTTCCCATAATTGGGCAAGTTGTGTAACTGTCACTTCTCTATTCAATGTATTGAATAGGGTTGCCGCACTGTGGCAGCCAACATATGAGTGTCATTTATCAATGATCATCTGAACCAGTTCTGAAAACTTTGCTATCTATAATGCACTTCACATTATGTTGTGTTCTTGGCTTTGTATAAAAACTGGTTAACTTGAAGGCCTGGAAAATGCAGCCACATTTTTCTCAGTGGGTGGTATTCTGGATTGAGATACATGCAGGATGAGTTAGAGTAGGTTAAATTTACCCCCCCCCCCTTTGTTGGTTATAACAAATGTAACAAAATGCAAAGCTCACTCTTTGACTGTTGCAAGTAAATCCTATCACAATCCCACATTGAGGCTACTAGCCTTTACTCACCTACCTGGAAATAATCCCTACTAAACTCAGTGGGTCTTGTTTCTTGTAGAAAGCAGTAGAGGTATGGGTATGTTCCAGAGTACAGTGGTACCAAGATTTAAGACCGTAATCCATTTCGGAAGTCCTGTTTTAAAACAAAGCGGACTTAAAACAAGGCATGCTTTTCCATAGAAAGTAATTGAAAATGGATTGATCCTTTCTAGACAATGAAAAACACCCCCTAAAACAGCAATTTAGCATGAATTTTACTGTCTAACGAGACCATTGATCCATAAAATGACAGAGATGGGTTGTCAAGAGGAGATTTTTGGATTTGTGAGACACTGGGGAACATTCTGGAACAAGCCAGACCTGTACAAGAGAGACAGACTTCTCATTAGCCAGGATGGAATTGGGCTACTGATGGTTTAAATAAAGAAGACCGCAAAGCAACTTTTAAGCTGATTGTAGGATGAATATATTTCTTTCTTATGACGATCTTGAACAATGGGGCATACCTCATACAATAAATTAAATATACCTAAAGAGTACAGGTTACTGGATGTGTACAGTGGAGTTTTACAGTATTTTCTGTTTTCACATGCATTGTTGACAAAGTTCATAAGGAAAATCTATTTTGTAACAGAAATAAAGATTACAGAAGTGCATTAACAATGTTAGCGCTAAATGTAAGAATGAACAGTCGTGTCGTTTTACCCAGCAACAGTTCATATGACAAATTCCATAATAGATTATGAATCAATGAGAAGATCTAAACTACTATCTGGCAGAGCTCTTTTAATGGCTAATAAAAGATGCTTTTTGAGTCGAAGTATGTAAAGAACTGTAGACTCAAGCGTGAGACTGCAATTGTTCATAATGAAATAAATTGGTACGCTAAGCTCTGCAGGGCCGGTGGAACCATTTACGCTGTAAAAAAGAAGAGGAAAAGAGGTGAATTACTCTGTTTTCAGTGTACTACTTTACTGCTCTGTGAGGTAGTGGGAAAGCATAAAGGAACCTGGAGTGTGAAGGTTATAAAGCTTTGCAATTTCTTCATTGAGTTCTGACTACTTCTAATATGTAATTCATTTGTTAGCATTTTGCTTGAGACATATGTTTATGTGCCATGGGTGGGGCACCTGCCAGGCATATTTCCAAGGTTTTCAAAGCCAAGGGCTTTCAATGCCCCTTGCTCTGTGGGTCCCAAGCTTAGGAACCCCATGCAAAGGATTTTGACAGGTGGGCATGGCAATGCACCTGTCTGTCATGTGACATTATTATGACATCATAAATATTTGGATTTTAAAAAACCCTTTTAAACCTTTTAAACAAGGCCTTTGGTTGATTTGATTGACATCCTATGCCCTTTTAAAATGTGGTGGGTTTTTTTTTTGGGGGGGGGGGTTATTGGTTTTTTATTTTTATTATGTATTTTGTGGTTTTATATTTTGATTTTATTCTGTAAACCACCCTGAAATCTCCAGGTATCATCATCATCATCATCATCATCATTATTATCATTATAATGTATATATAGCCCTATACCCAGGGGCCTCAGGCCAGTTCACAGAACAGGGTGGTATAGAAATTCAATAAATAAAATAACATAATCCAGAAATAATGCTGACATTGATTCAGTTGCAAAGGGCACACATTGCTCTGAAGACCAGTTGTTGGAAAGGTAGGATGAAATATGTTTTAAATAAATAAATTTTCCATTGGGGCACAAATAAAAGATGAAAACTGTATGGGTCATATCCAGCATTAGTCAAACTCTAAGTATATGCACCAAAATCAAATTTAATCCACTTATGTTGATGTGTTTGCTTTGAGTATGACAGTTAGAAATCAACCTATGAGTGTCAGGGGTGTCCATCTGAATTTGTATCACTATCTGCATGATTCATTAATACATTTTCGTAACTAGGTGCCTGATACATAATTCAGGACCGATGACTAGTGTGAGCAAGCCATTACAGATCAAACATCAGATGTGCACATTCTGAACAGTGCAAAGACTGGTCCCTTGTTACTCCAGAGGGCAGGAATAGACATACTGGATTTAAAATACCTGGGATAGATTTCAGTAGACCAATGGTTGCAATGGTAAAGCACTCTGACAATGAGGCCAATTGCATACACGGCCAGTGGCTGTGCTGAAGGTTTTTCAAGCAGAGGCTGGATAACCTGTTGGGGGATGCTTAAGTTGTGGGTTTTTTGTTTTGTTTTTAAGTTAGCAGAAAGATTAGATTAGAGGAGTGGACCTTCAGGGTCCTCTGCAACCCTAAGATATCAGTGCAATCAGTTGAGTACCGTATTTTTCGCTCTATAAGATGCACCAGACCAAAGGGTTTTCTTGTGTGTGTGTTTGTGCCTGATTAGCTGCTCTCCCTGTGCAAAGGTCAGAGGGGGCAGGGTTTCTGTTGAGTCAGGTGATTAGCTGTGGGAGGAGCTTATCAGAGCTTGCAGGGCAGATGATCATCCAAATGTCATAGACCAAATGGAGCAAACAGCACGCAGACCTAGTGGTGGGAGGAAAAAATCCTTAAATAAGAGACACGGGGGAATGATTAATGGACTTCAATGTCTGTACACTAATGCGCAAAGTATGGGAAATAAACAAGATGAGCTTGAGCTCTTGGTACAGCAAACTAAATATGACATAATAGGCATCACTGAAACTTGGTGGGATAAGTCCCACGATTGGAATGTAATAATGGAGGGATACAATCTATTTCAGAGAAACAGACCAGACAAGAAAGGAGGAGGAATGGCGTTATATGTCAGGGATGTGTATACCTGTGAAGAGATCCAAGATTTAGAACCTCAAAGCCAAAGTGAGAGCATTTGGGTCAAAATTAAGGGAGAGAAGAATAACAGAGACCTCATTGTGGGAGTTTACTATAGATCCCCAAGCCAAACGGAGGACATAGATGATGCCTTCCTGGAACAGATGGCCAAGCATGCAAAAGGAAGGGAGATAGTAGTAATGGGGGACTTCAATTACCCGGATATTTGTTGGATGTCAAACTCAGCCAAGAGCATAAGGTCAAACAGATTCCTCACTGGCCTTGCAGACAACTTCATTGTCCAGAAAATGGGAGAAGCAACAAGAGGAACAGCCATTTTAGATCTGGTCCTAACCATTGTTGATGACTTGGTTAGTGGGGTAGAAGTGGAAGGATCATTAGGCGCAAGTGATCATGCTCTTCTGAAGTTTACTATACAGTGGAAAGGAGCAGCCAAGCATACTAGGACGCTACTTCTTGACTTTAAGAAAGCCGACTTCATAAAACTTAGGAAAGTGCTGGGTGAGATCCCATGGACAGTAATACTAAAAGGAAAGGGAGTTCATGATGGCTGGGAGTTTGTTAAGAGGGAGATAGTAAAAGCACAACTTCAGGCAATACCAATGAGACGGAAACATGGAAGGTGCCTAAAGAAGCCAGGGTGGCTATCTAAATAACTTTTAACTGAGTTAAGATTAAAAAAGGATGTGCACAAAAAATGGAAAAGGTGGGAAACTACCAAAGAGGAATTCAAACAAATAGCCAGCACGTGTAGACACAAAGTCAGAAAAGCTAAAGCACAGAATAAACTCAGGCTTGCTAGAGAGGTTAAAAGCAACAAAAAAGGCTTTTATGGGTATGTTCGTAGCAAAAGGAAGAACAAAGAAACAGTGGGGTCACTCAGAGGAGAAGATGGTGAAATGCAAACAGGGGACACAGAAAGGGCTGAACTCCTCAATGCCTTCTTTGCCTCAGTCTTCTCCGATAAAGAAAACAATGCCTGACCTGAAGAATTTGGAGCAAATGATTCAGCAGAGGAAACACAGCCCAGAATAACTAAGGAGATAGTACAGGAATACTTGGCTAGTTTAGATGTATTCAAGTCTCCAGGGCCAGATGAACTGCATCCAAGAGTATTAAAAGAACTGGCAGATGTGATCTCAGAACCACTGGCAGTCATCTTTGAGAATTCCTGGAGAACAGGCGAAGTCCTGCAGACTGGAGGAGGGCAAATGTTGTCCCAATTTTCAAAAAGGGGAAAAGAGAGGACCCAAATAATTACCGCCCAGTCAGTCTGACATCAATACCAGGGAAGATTCTGGAGCAGATCATTAAGCAAACAGTCTGTGAGCACCTAGAAAGGAATGCTGTGATTACCAATAGTCAGCATGGATTTCTGAAAAATAAGTCATGTCAGACTAACCTGATCTCGTTTTTTGACAGAATTACAAGCCTGGTAGATGAAGGGAACGCAGTGGATGTAGCCTACCTTGATTTTAGCAAGGCATTTGACAAGGTGCCCCATGATATTCTTGTAAAGTAACTGGTAAAATGCGGTCTTGACTATGCTACCACTCAGTGGATTTTTAACTGGCTGACTGACCGAACCCAAAGGGTGCTCATCAATGGTTCCTCTTCATCCTGGAGAAGAGTGACTAGTGGGGTGCCACAGGGTTCTGTCTTGGGCCCGGTCTTATTCAACATCTTTATCAACGACTTGGATGATGGACTCAAGGGCATCCTGATCAAATTTGCAGATGACACCAAACTGGGAGGGGTGGCTAACACCCCAGAGGACAGGATCACACTTCAAAAGGACCTTGACAGATTAGAGAACTGGGCCAAAACAAACAAGATGAACTTTAACAGGGAGAAATGTAAAGTATTGCACTTGGGCAAAAAAAATGAGAGGCACAAATACAAGATGGGGGACACCTGGCTTGAAAGCAGTACATGTGAAAAGGATCTAGGAGTCTTGGTTGACCACAAACTTGACATGAGCCGACAGTGTGACGCGGCAGCTAAAAAAGCCAATGAAATTCTGGGCTGCATCAATAGGAATATAGCATCTAGATCAAGGGAAGTAATAGTGCCACTGTATTCTGCTCTGGTCAGACCTCACCTGGAGTACTGTGTCCAGTTCTGGGCACCACAGTTCAAGAAGGACACTGACAAACTGGAACGTGTCCAGAGGAGGGCAACCAAAATGGTCAAAGGCCTGGAAACGATGCCTTATGAGGAACGGCTAAGGGAGCTGGGCATGTTTAGCCTGGAGATGGAGGTTAAGGGGTGATATGATAGCCATGTTCAAATATATAAAAGGATGTCATATAGAGGAGGGAGAAAGGTTATTTTCTGCTGCTCCAGAGAAGCGGAAATGGAGCAATGGATCCAAACTACAAGAAAGAAGATTCCACCTAAACATTAGGAAGAACTTCCTGACAGTAAGAGCTGTTTGACAGTGGAATTTGCTGCCAAGGAGTGTGGTGGAGTCTCCTACTTTGGAGGTCTTTAAGCAGAGGCTTGACAACCATATGTCAGGAGTGCTCTGATGGTGTTTCCTGCTTGGCAGGGGGTTGGACTCGATGGCCCTTGTGGTCTATTCCAACTCTATGATTCTATGATTCTATAAGACACACCTAGTTTTGGGAGGAGGAGAACAATAAAAAAAATATTCTGAATCTCAGAAGCCAGAACAACAAGAGGGATCACTGCGGTAATTCAGTTGCAAGATGCAATCAATTAGTGGGCATTCAAATGATGAGAAATCAAGTGACATACATGCATCTGCAAACTACCACACTGTGGGGGGGTGGTTTAGCCACTCAAATGCGGCTGCGCCAGCTCTCCCCACCATTGCGTAGCTGTTTTCCACAGGTCACCCACCCACCACTCCCTTAGTGCATAGCCTCTTGCTTGACCTTGCTATGGACCCATGGTTGGTTGCCCTGCTTGCCCGGGGGGGGGGGGGCTGGTAGCTTTTTCCAATTGGCAAATTGGCACCGGCCTCTTGGTTTTGTCACCTATCTCATAGTAATTGTCACAACTTTCTTGGTATTTGGCGGTTAGGCATTGGAATGTGTTGTTGGTGTATGGAAGGGCAAGGTGTGGCCATTGCCTACCCCTTCAATTAAGGGTATTCCGTTAAAGGAATCCAGTGGTCGTGGATCCTGTCCGATGCCCTGTGTGGCAAGGGGCCATGGCACGACCCCCGGTGACATCGGGGGAGAGCTTATAGTTGTATTTTCATCAACAGGCTCCCCCTACTGGTGGTTAACCCCTCATCAGACTCACCCCTCTACGAGTGGGTGGAGTCAAAATTGCAGTTGTCCAATGCCTAAGCCAATACCTTCTCACTTGCTGTAATCAATAAAGTTGTGGCCTTTTGTAGCCCATTAACCTAATATCCTGTGTCCAAGTGTCTTTATTATTCCCAAGCGGGGGACGGGTCCTCGAATCACAATAAAGGCAGGATAGTTTATTTTGAAATCTCTCTCTCTCTCTCTCTCTCTCTCTCTCTCTCTCTCTCTCTCGCTCACTCTCTCTCTCTCTGGTCAACTGTGCATTTGAATGTCACAATATTACGTTTTAAGAACATGAAAAAACCAATCACATCCAGTGCTTATAAAGTAAGTTGAAAAACAATGCAAGATGGAGAAACCCAACTAAAATCGGTCCTTTAAAATTCAGAACATTTCAAAGCTGTACTGCATCTTTGGGAGAAGAAAATTCTTTTGACAGTGCTCAAGAAAGGGGATCCAATTTGGTACAAAACTATTTCAACTTTGTCCTGAATCTTTTGATGTCAGAAAAATGTGCCAGCTTAGACTTTGAAGTGAATTCCCAAATTTTATCTATTCATCCATTCATTAATAATGGGTGTTACATGAAACCTCCATTTCCTTGCCAACAGCATTCCTCCTGCTGCTACTGTGTATGAAAATAGTTTTTTGTGTTCTTTCCTTATTGAGTCATCAGCATAATTTCATAATAATAGTAGAGGATCATATGGGATTTCATAACCTAATATACCAAATTGCACTTCCACAGCATGCAATAATAGTATCTTCCAATATATCCAACACTTAGTTCTTATTTATTTTACTTTTATTTGTGGAGTTATATATCATCTTAGCATTGCTTTAGAACAATTTCCCCTTATATGCATATTTAAAGAAGACCTTTGTGCCCTTCCAAGTCTTCATATGCACAGTATATTATTTGCTACATCTTGTTCCCACTTAGTCATGGTCCCATTTTCTGGCATTTCTTCAATGGCCGCTGCTTTATTTGTTGGGAAAACTCACAATAATGCCTCATCACACATTTTGCATTTTCAGATGTTACCAAAAGAGAGAGCAGAAGATACCATGAGCTAGCTGTTGCATGCCTCTAACACTGAGTTATTTAAGGAAAAGAATGGGCTTCTTTTCTATAGATGTTATATGCCTAGTTATATTACAATAAAGAACACCATATTTTTCACTCTATAGGAGGCACCGGACCATAGGAGGGGGAGAACAGGGGAAAAAAATTCTCCCCCTCTCTACTCAGTGCCCCTTCAGCGAAGCGGCAGGAGAAACGGAGCCCCTTCCATTTCTCCTCCCGCTTCGCTGAAGGGGCGCTGTGCAGCTCTCCCTCTCTGCTGAAGCCGGGAGAGCAAGACTCTTCTGGCTTCAGCAAAAGGAACCCAAAGCCTTTGGAGCGCAGCGCGAGGACCCGCTGTGCTCCAAAGGCTTCAGGCGGCTATCCCTGAAGCCTAGAGAGCGAGAGGGGTCAGTGCGCACCGACCTCTCTTGCTCTCCAGGCTTCAGTGAAAGCAACACGAAGCCTCCGGAGCGCAGAGGGAGTGATCCCTCTGCACTTTGGAGGCTTCGCGTTGCCATCACTGAAGTCAAGGTGCCTGCATTCGCTCCATAGGATGCACATACATTCCCCCTTAATTTTTGGAAGGGAAAAAGTGTGTCCTATAGAGTGAAAAATATGGTATATTATTGTTAATAGTACTTATTTAGTGCCTACACTGCTAGCCACTGCAAATAAATAAAGCGCAATAAAACAAACAACTCTGTCATTTGTTAACTGCACTTACAGTTTTATAATAGATAAATAATAGATAAAATTATTAAAGAAGAGAAAGAGGAAGGACAAAGAAAAATGGTAGATTAATTGATGGTGAAGAGGAAAAATAAATGAGCCAGAAACAGAGAGGAAACTTCAGAATGTATCTCAAAAAAATAATTAATAGTAATAGAATATGCTCAGGCATGAAATGAATGTTGAACCAATGAGTTTTGAAGTGTTTTAAAGATATAAAGTAGGGCAGGTGCATGTCGCGGGTAGAATTCCTGAAACAACCATTTCCATTCTAAATGTCAAAAAGCAAAGTTGTGTTCAGTGTATTAAATTATCAGTCTAAGTTGTTAAATGTATTGACCATGAAGGATAGAATGACCAGCAGAATTCTGAGATGGCAGTTTGCTACCCAGCAGCCAAACTACATTAATCATTTGAGGCTGGTGGTGGTGAGGTTGGGAACAACCTTTGGAAAGGTTTCCATGCCTAGTGCAGCAAATGTCTGTAGGGAATCCACGGTGAAATATACTCAGAGTCAAGAGTGGATTTCATGCTCTTTATTCAGCTCATAGTGGTGAGGAGGAATGAAAGTCCCCTCAAAGTATCTGCTTTATGTACATTATTTACACAATGGGCTGCACGTGATTGGCTAATTCCGGAATTCTCCTGTAGGCCAATCAGATTGTGGATTCACTTCCATCTGGAGCTGGATTGGTGGCTTCTGCAGACCAATCATACTGCTGCATTGTTCTAGGACCAATCAGACTGCTGCATTCTGAATCCTATTGTTCTGGGACCTATCAGACTGCTGCATTTTGGATCCTATTGTTCTAGGACCAATCAGGCTGCTGCATTTTGGATCCTATTCAACTCGTTGCATAACACCTGGTATCCCAATACTCCCCCAAAAACCTGCCTCCAGAGAGGAGGTTGAAATTGGCTGTCACCTTGAGCCTCATTTACCTTACAGGATTGTTGTAAAGAATAAATGTGCGATGGGAGGGATCATGTACAACACCTTCAACAGAAAAATGGAATGAAGTACTATTTCAGCCATAATCTATCTTGAGTCCCTGTCAGGGGAAAAGGCAGGATATACAGTGGACCCTCTGGATACGAACTTAATTTGTCCTGGGGGTCTGTACTTACCCTGAAAAGTCTGTATCCGGAAGTGCTGCTTGTGTGCACGCACGGAGCGCGCAAAGCGCTTCTGCACACACACGCATGGCGAAACCCGGAAGTATACACTTCTGGGTTTGCCGCGTCCGTAACTTTAAATTACATTACCCGAAGGTAACGTAACCTGAGGTACCACTGTAATGATAAAAACAATGATAAAAACAAATTAATAATTATGTAATTGGCTCAAGGTGACAGGTATATGACACATTTTTGTGCCTTGAGATCATACATGAGAGGGACACGGGTGGCACTGTGGTCTAAACCACTCAGCCTCTTGGGCTTGCCGATCAGAAGGTCGGCGGTTTGAGTCCCCATGACAGGGTGAGCTCCCATTGCTCTGTCCCAGCTCCTGCCAATCTAGCAGTTTGAAAGCACACCAGTGCAAGTACATAAATAGGTACTGCTGCAGCGGGAATATAAACGACGTTTCCGTGCGCTCTAGTTTCCATCACAGTGTTCCATTGCACCAGAAGCGGTTTAGTCATGCTGGCCAAATGACCCGGAAAGCTGTCTGTGGACAAACATTGGATTCTCTCGGTCTGAAAGCGAGATGAGCGCCGCAACCCCATAGTCGCCTTTGACTGGACTTAACCGTCCAGGGGTCCTTTACCTTTATGTTTACAGGGGAATTTACACGGGAGAAGCTTCTTGATGTAGAATAGGATGTCCCTATTTTCATTGGAGAACTGTTGGAGGTTATGTGACCCATCTCCATACTAGATCCTTTTTTGTTGTTGTTGTTACAAGCGACCAGGCAAGCTTTCATATGTTATCATTTTGTTACAGGGGTACCTCAGGTTAAGTACTTAATTCATTCCGGAGGTCTGTTCTTAACCTGAAACTGTTCTTAACCTGAAGCACCACTTAAGCTAATGGGGCCTCCTGCTGCCGCCGCATGATTTCTGTCCTCATCCTGAAGCAAAGTTTTTAACCTGAAGCACTATTTCTGGGTTAGCGGAGTTTGTAACCTGAAGCGCATATAACCTGAAGCGTATGTAACCTGAGATATGAGAACAGAAATTGTGCTCCAGCGGCGTGGCAGCAGCAGGAGGCCCCATTAGCTTAAGTGGTGATTCAGGTTAAGAACAGTTTCAGGTTAAGAACGGACCTCCGGAATGAATTAAGTACTTAACCCGAGGTACCACTGTATTGTAATTACCATTATTATCTACAGAAATGAGCTCCCTATAAGTTCTTGTTTGTGGCTATGCATCTGCATATGAAATCTCTCCTCGCTGTTTGCAGTTCTGAACAGTTTCTCAAAAGCAGAAAGGCTTTTAATATAGTATCCTGCTGCTCGAAATGCTAAATATGGAATTTCCCCCTCCATTAGTTTAGAAGTTAGCTTGTGTGCAAGTGCTTAGAAGTTGTTGTGGCCAGGCCATTTGTGTACTTCGCTTTAGTGTCTTTGTGTGTGTTCTCAAGCTTTTCCCGCAAGCTCACAATTGATCATGGCTGAGATGTCAAATACCTTGAGAGGACGAGGGAGGGAGAGATTGTTTAAAGATAGGAAATAAACTGCTGCACAAAGTGCACAGCAGGAGGCAAAAAGGGAAATTGAGTTCTAAAGCTGCTTAGAAACTCTAGCTTAACTGGGAAGAATGAGTTGGTTTGTGGTAAGATGAAGGGGTGCTGAACACTGTAGAATCACATTTATTCCTGTGGGCTGGGAAGCCTTCATTAGAAAGGAATATGTGAATTAAATTGTAAACAATTATGGAAGGACAAATGTCATAAGGCTGTGAAGAACAGGGTAGCTTTGTGCATGTGTGTACAAGGGCAGAAATGATAGAAGGTCACTCTCAACCAAGTCCCATTGAAATGCTTCCCTGATTCCCTCAGCTGTAAGACTTACAGAAAATATGGTTTTTGTCACCAGGGCAGAACTGTGGAGCAGAAGTACAGGACCCCACTCCACAAAGTGAACAGCTTAGCTCCCAAAGAAAGCAGCATTGGCTTATCACATTGTAAGGCAAGTTAACATATTGTTAAATAAGTTACATAATGCATATTACTTTTTGAATTGGAGAGGGGTGGCTGCAGGGAGGCTAAGACCATTAAAAGTCCAGAGTAAAAAAAAAATTATAATCACCAGAATCTCATGGTCTTGGTTTCCTGATGGGAAAGTGGTTGAACTTTGCCAGTCCTAAAAGAGATACTGTTTTGGAATGCATCAATAATACAAAATCATTGCAGTGTTAAGTCTGGAAGGAAGAAGCACGGTTATAATTTTAGCAGTGCTGTTTTCTAACATGTTGTCATCTCATAACTGCCGCAAAGCTGCATTAAGTTTGAGATGACATCCGCTCTCGCCCTTCTGCATTAATCATTCAAAGTGATGTCACCTTCTTGTTTATAGCTGTAAATCACACAGTCAGATTGTGACTGTTCTTAATCTAAAAAATCTACCAGGCATTTCCCTAAAGACATATTAACAGCCTGGCGGGGTACTGGGAGGTGGTATTGCATGTTTGCTTCCCTACAGGGTTATTTAGCATGTGCACAGTGAGTGGAGTTACCAATTGTGTTGTTTAGTCATTTAGTTGTGTCCGACCCTTTGTGACCCCATGGACCAGAGCTCGCCAGGCACACCTGTCTTCCACTGCCTCCCGCAGTTTGGTCAAACTCATGTTCATAGCTTCGAGAACACAGTCCAACCATCCCATCCTCTGTCGTCCCCTTCTCCTTGTGCCCTCAATCTTTCCCAACATCAGGGTCTTTTCCAGGGAGTCTTCTCTTCTCATGAGGTGGCCAAAGTATTGGAGCCTCAGCTTCAGGATCTGTCCTTCCAGTGAGCACTCAGGGCTGATTTCCTTCAGAATGGATAGGTTTGATCTTCTTGCAGTCCATGGGACTCTCAAGAGTCTCCTCCACCAGCATAATTCAAAAGCATCAATTCTAGGGTGCTCCAAAACTTTCTCAAAAAGTTTTCTTTCCCAACAAAAAGGCTTCTGCTTCTCTGTCTCTTCCAGTGGGTGTGACACTGGGATGACTGGAAGTGGGGGTGGGGCTGTATAGTCTTTCTTTCCATTAAGCATACATCCATTGCTCTGTAGCCTCCATGGCCACCCCTGTTTTTTGACCTGTGGAAGTCATAATGTCTTCCCTGGGTTTAACTGAAGCATAGGAAGACAGCAATGAAAGGCCTAAGGTCTGTGGCAGAAGAACAGCACGTTGGAAAGCCTTTGATTCAAGCCATTGTCATCTCCTGGAAGCAGTGCTACTTTTCTACAAACAAACAAACAAACAAACAAACAAACAAACAAATGAGGTACCAGTACTGTGTACTGTTATGTGCTGCCAGGAAAAAACCAAAAAGCGCACTGCTTATAGGAAACCCCAGCAAGGATGTCATTTGGTTGTCAGTAAATGTGCACATCCAGGAAGGCTGTAGAATGCAGTTCATAAGGGAGATGATTTGCTGAATGGGAAAAGATGACTTATTAAATTCCTCTGCTACCTCAAAAGTAAAGTAAGTTGAACACACACACATCCAATGTATGAGAAATTCAGTGAAATTTCCCCTCCCCTTTGATAATTTTAAAAGGCAGCATTTTTATACAAATATGTATAA
Organism: Podarcis vaucheri; assembly: GCF_965113315.1. NCBI lineage: Eukaryota > Metazoa > Chordata > Lepidosauria > Squamata > Lacertidae > Podarcis > Podarcis vaucheri. The sequence continues at coordinate 21,402,899 of NC_138766.1, forward strand.
TGTACAATAAACTACACCAGGCTTCCTCAACCTCGGCCCTCCAGATGTTTTAAGACTACAATTCCCAGCATCCCTGACCACTGGTCCTGCTAGCTAGGGATCATGGGAATTGTAGGCCAAAAACATTTGGAGGGCTGAGGTTGAGTAACCCTGAACTACACTTACAAAACAGAAATACTAATAACAAAGAACACTCCAGGTCTGACAGCTGAGCTAATAAAATATTATTTCTCATTGTGGATTTAATATTCAAGAAAACATATTCTCATATTTGTCAAATAAAGGAAGTTAAGGCATCATGGAAAATGTTATCTGATGATAATTTCAAGACACTTGAATCATTAATTATTATTATTTTTCCAAATCATTGTATTGGGCTAGATGTGTCCTTGTCCTGACAGACTTACCAGTCTTGGGGACGGGAACCCTACACCATTCTGCAAAAATAAAAAATAAAAATGGTTCTGCTTGTCCCTTAGAAATGCGGATTTTATGCATGCGATTCTCAATGCAATTTTCCAAAGTTCCCCTCAAATCTATTGTAAAAGTCCTATTGCTCTTCCATGATTGTGTTCTTAGAGGTCTGGAAGCAACTGGCATGAATCTAACCAACTCCTTAAATAGTATATTCCCCACCCCCACCTCCCAAAAAAACACCAGTAATAGCAGTATTGATTTTGGCATTTTGACAGTGCCCAGATACAGTATGACATTCATCTTTTTGAGTATCTCATCTCAAAATCTTACTACTATACTTGTAGACACTCCCACCACAGATGAATGTAAGTGCCCTGCTGACTGCAACCCCTCCAGCAGCTCTAGGGACATTTTAGCCATCATGTGTATCAGTCTCACTGGATATAATACCATTTGTGAATTGTTTGCAGATACACATCGCAGCGGCTTCACATTTCACATGCTGTCCCAGTTTCTTTTATCATTAATTGATGGAGAATGGTAAAAAAAAATATCAGCACAGCCGTTGTTACTCACCCACACTAGTAATTAGCTTGAAGAGTCTGCTGTAATTGGTCCAAACTCTTCCTGAACTTCCTAATATGCATTTAGACAAATTGGCGAAGATAATTGCTAAAGCAGTATAAATTACAAACAACAATTAGTAAAATATTTACCAAGCTTCTGCAATAAAAAAATAAAAAATAGAAAAGAGTGTGCCTGCTTCCTTGACTTAAATAAAATATTCATTCCATTTTTTCACTCTTCCACCGACATTTATTTCATGAAATCAAGCTAATTAAATTTAAGAGACTGAATAGAGGGAAATCTTTCTCACTTCTCAACAGGTTAAAACTTGAGGTCACAGGAACTTAAGGGCTATTCATACCACTTCTTGTCTCATTGCTTTCCCCTGGGGAAAACAGCTCTTTAGTGCTCAATCAGAGCAAACAGCAACAGGTTTCCCACATATTGTTCTTTATTCCAATTTAGAGCTAAAGAGCAGGTTTTCACTGCAAAAGTTGCAGGGCAAGGAGTACTCCTCTCAGACCTGTGCCTAGAAAGTACAGATCAAATACAGAACCGCTCAAACCAATACTTCCTGGGCACGGGACAAGTTTTACAGAGGATCTAGCAGTGTGCAGATTCCAAAGCAGACCTCCAGACCAATCCACACATTGCTAGGGAGTGTGATTGAGTGATGCCTTTGCTTCAAAGTTGCCTTTTGCCAGATCCCTCCCTATCTCTAATGGCACAGCAAAAAAACCCTGCTGTATGAAATGGTCCAGATTTAGGCTGGAGGTAAAGTTAGGTGAGTGGGATGCAGGTGGTGCTGTGGTCTAAACCACAGAGCCTAGGGCTTGCCGATCAGAAAGTTGGTGATTCGAATCCCCACAGCGGGGTGAGCTCCTGTTGCTTGGTCCTTGCTCCTGCCCACCTAGTCATTCAAAAGCAAGTCAAAAGTGCAAGTAGATAAATAGGTACCGCTCTGGCAGGAAGGTAAACGGCGTTTCCGTGCACTGCTCTGGTTCGCCAGAAGCGGCTTAGTCATGCTGGCCACATGACCCAGAAGCTGTCTACGGACAAACACCTGCTCCCTCGGCCTATAGAGCGAGATAAGCGCGCAACCCCAGAGTCGTCCGTAACTGGACCTTATGGTCAGGGGTACCTTTACCTTTAAGGTTAGGTGAAGCTATGGAAACCCAGCTTGCAAGCAACATATGGTGAATTAGTTTTTTTTAAAAAAAAAGATTGTTTAACTTACATACTACTGGATATGTAAATTAAAAGATCTACAAATCTAAATGAACTTCTTTGGGGATGTGTTGGATAAATCCCGCTGTTCTATACAAATGTTTTAAAATTGCTGCTGAAGTACAGTTAAATGAAGCTGTTATGTGTACTACAGTCTATATTTGCATATTTGACAGCATCATTACCATGTGCTGAAGACAGTTGGATGGGATTAGAATGTATTGGCATTCTAGTATTACATATTCTTTGTTAGGGTGTGAAACCTAAGACGCTGGCAAGTTAGCAATGTCATGTGACTTTAAGTAGTCAAGCTCGTTAAGTTGTTAAGTTGCTCAGTATATAAAGAGTGTTTGTTTTCTCTGTGTGTGGGGCGTGAAGCAAAAATGTCCGAAAGCTCCGGAGGTGTTTCTGTTATCTTTCTGCAATAAACCTGTCTTTGGAAAGACAGGCTTCCCTGTGTCGTTATTTCTTTGCTGCTGAGACTCTGAAGCTTGTACTCCAACAAGAATCTCTGCACTGGACTTAATTAATACTCTGCAAAGAGAGCTGTTGCTGGTGGCGCAGCGGAAGTGTTTACTGGACCAGTACAAACTCTCTTAGGTTATGGATCCTTCTACGTTTCTACAGCTGTATTGTGTGCAGAGAAAGTGAAAGCAGCTTTCGGATGAGAGAAGACCGGCTTGGTCGTAAATCCAGCTCTTAAAGGAACTGGGAGGCTGGAGGCGTCTGAAAAGTGAGTAAAACAAATCCCAAGGGGAAAGAGAAGAAAGGGCGCACAGAGGGAGTAGCAGCAGACCCCAAGAATGGCAGCGGAAAATTTCCAGGTTCCCTTTACAAAGTTGAACTCTGCTAATTACGTGCAGTGGTCTAAGAGGGCTCAAGTCTGGTTGGAAGCCAAAGAAGTGTGGGCTGACTATGTCCAGAGGCGAAAGCCGTTTGTGGCTGTTGCAGCAGATGCCACAGCAGAGCAACAGGCTGCTGCACATGCTCAGAACAGGGAACATGATAAAATGGACACTAAAGCTAGATGCATGTTGATGGTATCGATAGACGATTCCCAATTACCTCATGTGGAAAATTTAAGGTCTGCATTTGAAATTTGGGAAGCTCTTAGACGAATTCACCATAGAGCCACGCCCGGAGAGAAGGTGAACATTATACGTGCTTTGTATGAGTTGAAACTGAAGCCAGGGGATAGTGTGGTTGAACACACGTCACAGATGACTGAGTATTTCAACCAACTGTCATCTTTAGGTGTGAATTTTCCTGAAAATATTAAAGTTTATACTCTGCTTAGCAGCCTGCATGCAGAGTTTGAAAACTTAGTACTAACTTTACAAGTTTTGCCAGAGGACCAGCTGAATATGAATTATGTGACTGGTAGATTGTGTGAACAAGAATATCAACATCATCGAAAACGTATTGATAATTCAAATACCCCAAGGGTTGGATGTTCAGATAATTCCCAGCGTGGGGAAACTAGCAGGCAGAGCTGTAAGGAAGCCTCACAAGTGTCTGCTATGGCCAGCAAGTCATGTTTTCGATGTGGCAGCAGGTTTCATTTGATAGCAAAGTGTCCAGAAAAGCAACAGGAATTTCAACAGTCCAAGGCCAGTTTCCGGAGTTACAGGGGAAGACGACGTGAGAACTACAAGAATCAACGATCCAGAGGGGGAGCAGGTGCTGATAAGGGACTATCTGCAATGGCAGCACAACACAGTCTTAAAAGGAGCCAACAAACTTTGAAGTGGATAATTGACAGTGGAGCAAGTCACAGTTTAGTTCCAGCGACATCTAGTGGCCGCTTGATGAACTGCAAGACATTGCCAGTTGCAAAAACCGTGACTATAGCAGACAATAGTAAACGAGAAATGAACCTTAAAGGCACAATTTATGTTAACTGTTTGCAAACTAACCTTCCTGTTTTTGTTCTTCCAGGAATGAAGAATGGACTTTTGAGTGTGTCATGCCTGGTAAAAAGTGGTTTTAAGGTTGAGTTTGAAAATGATGTGTGCACCATTTCGAAACAGGGAAAGGAGCTAGTTAAAATTCCCTGTGAGGATGGGCTTTTTGTTTTGGTTGAAGAGCAGTTAGCAGCAGGTAGATGTTCAACAGGTGAAGCGCAAGCTAAGTGTGTAAATAAGGCTCCTCATACAGGTTGTGCACATCTACTACACAGAAGGTTAGCTCATATATGCTTTAAGTATGTAAGCAAGATGCCAGATTTAGCTGAGGGGTGTAACATTAAACCCTGTCCAAATTTTCTGGATTGTTGTGCTTGTAAACATGCTAAGGTTAAGACATGTAACTATCCTAGATCTGATAGAGTAAGCAAGAAACCCTTTGAACTTGTGCACACAGACGTGTGTGGCCCTATGCCAGTCAAATCGCTTGGAGGTGCGAGATTTATGCAAATTTTGGTGGATGACTTTTCAAGGGCTAGTTGGGTTTTCTTTCTGAAAGAAAAATCACAAGCAGCTTCCATCCTGATGGATTGGATTGAAGAAGTCGAATGTAAATTTGATACCAGGGTACGTAAAATACAATCAGATCGTGGTGGGGAATATGTGAACCACACGCTGGAGACGTGGTTAAAAAGGAAAGGTATAGTTCATAGACTTACCAATCCCTATTCACCACAGGAGAATGCAGTTGCTGAAAGAAAATTTCGAACATTACAGGAAGCCATTGCTGCTTTGCTGTTTGACTCTGGACTTCCACAGCGTTTTTGGGCTGAGGCTGCACTGTATGCGAATTATACTTTTAATAGAGTGTACAATAGCACAGTAGGCAACACTCCTTACTTCATGCTATTTGGAAAAAAACCAAAAATTGATCATCTAAGAGTTTTTGGATGTCGTGCTTATGTGCTGGTGCCTAGGGCACAACGTAGGAAAGGCGATCCTAGGTCTAAAGAAATGTTTTTCTGTGGTTATCAAGCAAACACAAAAGGTTGGAGATTTGTGAATGTAGAAGGCAATCAAACGAAAATCACAATCAGCAGAAGTGCGGAATTTTGTGAACAGGATGGTTGGAATAAAATTCATGGAAATCCTGACATACTATTTGATGTGGTGAACAGTAGCAATGAAACTCAGGCCCCAGGGCAGGTGTTAGTTCCAGAACAGACTGAGGAATTTAAGTCTGAGGACGAGGGTGAGAAATCGTCTAGTTCACCCAAGTCTGTAAAGTCAGAATCTTCTAGCTCTAAAAGTTCACCTGTACAGCAAGAGAGACGTGTAAAGTCAGAATCAGAAAGTTCTTCAACTACTAGTGACAAACAGGTGACGACTAGCGATTCTGGGTCAGAGGGGGAAACTGAAGGAACATCGCAGGAACTGTTAAGGCGTTCTAAGCGTACCAACAAAGGTATACCTCCTGAAAGGTACCAAGCTATTAGTGTTTGGGCTGGTTTGGCAAATTGCGAACCTGAAAGTTTTGAGGAGGTTGAGCAATTACCCCAGGAGGAGGCCAGTAGGTGGCGTGAGGCCATGCAAAAGGAGTTGAATTCTATGAAAGAACTGGGTGTGTTTTCCATCACCAAACTGCCAGAAGGTACCAAGGCAGTAAGTTGTAGGTGGGTGTACAGGATAAAGACAACAGCGATGGGGAAACCAGAGTACAAAGCAAGACTTGTAGCTCGAGGTTTTACGCAAAGAAAGGGGTTACATTATTCCGAAGTCTATGCACCCACTTCAAGGAGTGAAACCCTACGGGCACTATTAGCAGTTGCTGCTCAGAAAGGGTTCAAAGTGAATCAATTTGATGTCTCTACAGCTTATCTTCATTCAGACTTGGCTGAAGAGCTCTATATGGAGCTACCGCCAGGATTGAAAGTTGGTAAATCAAATCAGGTATGGAAACTACATAAATCTATTTATGGACTCAAGCAATCTGCTCATAATTGGAATGAGTGTTTGAATGACGTTTTGGTAGGCATTGGTTTTCGCAGGAGCAAGGCTGACAATTGCTTATATTTCAGAAGTTCAGGAGATGCTCAAGAATCTTTGCTTGTTTATGTAGATGACCTGATTTATACTTCAAAGACACAAGAACAAGTAAGAAAACTAGCCAAAGAGTTAAATAAACACTTCAAAATTAAGAATCTTGGTGATGTGAAGGTCTATCTTGGTGTTCAGATAGATAGGACCAAAAATGGCAGTTTTCTACTGAATCAAAAAGGCAAGATATTACAAATGCTGAAAAAGTTTAACATGACGGAGTGTGCAGGTGTTAGAACACCAATGGAAATGGGTTTTGTAAAAGACAATGAGTTCAAGGATAGTGCTGAATTCAAGCGTGCTGAAATCTTTCAGTCAGCACTGGGAAGCTTACTTCATCTTTCGCAATGGAGTAGACCAGATATTGCTTATGCTGTTAACTTACTCAGCAGAGAAGCTTCGAAACCTAGTGTAAATGCATGGAAAGGAATTCAGAGAGTGTTAAGATATTTACAATACACCAAAGATTTTTGCCTTGAATTATCTTCGGAAGGACAAGCACAGATTACTTGTTGGGCAGATAGTGATTGGGCAAATTTAAAGGATAGAAAATCAGTGTCTGGCTGTGTAATAAAATTTGGTAACTCTCTGATTGGGTGGAGATCCAAGAAACAGAACCTGATTGCTTTGTCGTCAACAGAAGCTGAGTTCTGTGCCTTATCTGAGTTATGTAGAGATCTAGAATTTTACAAATGCTTGGCACAAGAGATGTATGAAAAGGCCATCACTCCAATCACTGTATGGGGTGATAATCAACCGTGTCTTAAGTTAGCACAAAATGGGCAGTTTAAAGGTCGTACAAAACATTTGGATATCCGCTTTCAAAATGTTTGTCAAACGGTAAAAGCAGGAATTGTTAAATTAAATTACTGTCCCAGTCATGAAAATCAAGCTGATGGTTTTACAAAACCGCTTGGTTTTCAGCGGCATGAAAACTTTTGTGAAGAAATGGGTCTGAAGTAATTTTGTTTTTGTATTGCCAGCGAGAGGGGGTGTTAGGGTGTGAAACCTAAGACGCTGGCAAGTTAGCAATGTCATGTGACTTTAAGTAGTCAAGCTCGTTAAGTTGTTAAGTTGCTCAGTATATAAAGAGTGTTTGTTTTCTCTGTGTGTGGGGCGTGAAGCAAAAATGTCCGAAAGCTCCGGAGGTGTTTCTGTTATCTTTCTGCAATAAACCTGTCTTTGGAAAGACAGGCTTCCCTGTGTCGTTATTTCTTTGCTGCTGAGACTCTGAAGCTTGTACTCCAACAAGAATCTCTGCACTGGACTTAATTAATACTCTGCAAAGAGAGCTGTTGCTGGTGGCGCAGCGGAAGTGTTTACTGGACCAGTACAAACTCTCTTATTCTTCTGGTAAAATTTTATTAGTAATGTTGCTTCTTCTTTTGGGATGCCCCAGCTGCACACTGGAGTGTTATATTTCTGATGTTAATGGAGTTTTTATAGAGCTAATTTCAGGCTGTCAATCCCAAATCAGGAGCTAGCCCATGAAAAATAATCAAATTAGCTTAAAAGTGATCAGATTTCTCAATTTCAATATAGCATCTTTAGTCTGCCTCGGCACAGTGACATGAAAGCCCACTGTAGTTGTTTTCATGTCTCTGCCATTATTTTTATATGCAGTTATCACAATAGTTCATAATGAAAGACTTAAGAAGGCTACAGTGGCTTGATGTGCCATTAAGTCACACAAGCCAACAATATTGTATTGCCCTTTTGTGTTGGCTCAAAAATTCAGCAACAAATGCATATACAGTGGTACCTCGGGTTAAGGACTTAATTCGTTCTGAAGGTCCGTTGTTAACCTGAAACTGTTCTTAACCTCAAGCACCACTTTAGCTAATGGGGTCTCCCGCTACTGCCGCAGCACGATTTCTGTTCCCTCACTGAAGCAAAGTTCTTAACCCGAGGTACCATTTCTGGGCTAGGGGAGTCTGAAGCGTTGTAACCTGAAGCGTCTGTAACCCGAGGTACCGCTGTAGTGTGGCATGCTCATTTCTCCCAATAAAGGGACGCGGGTGGCACTGTGGTCTGAAACAGTGGCGTAGCGTGGGGGTGCAGGGGGGGCCGGGCGCACCGGGCGCAACATCGGGGGGGGGCCCTCGCACTCACAGTGCTAAAATCAGTGCTAAAATCCACAGGTTAGGGGGCGCAAATTACTTGCCTTGCCCCGGGTGCTGACAACTCACGCTACGCCACTGGTCTGAAACACTGAGCCTCTTGGGCTTGCCAATCGGAAGGTTGGCGAGTTGAATCCGTGAGGGCGAGCTCCCATTGCTCTGCCTCAGCTCCTGACAACCTAGCAGTTCAAAAGCACTCCAGTGCAAGTAGATCAATAGATGCCGCTGTGATGGGAAGGTAAACAGCGTTTCTGTGTGCCCTGGCTTCCATCACTGTGTTCCGCTGCACCAGTAGCAGTTTAGTCCTGCTGGTCACATGACCCAGAAAGCTGTCTGTCGACAAACGCCGTCTCCCTTAGCCTGAAGTGAGATGAGCACCGCAACCCCATAGTCACTTTTAACTGGACTTAACCATTCAGGAGTCCTTTACCTTTACCTTTTATCTGCCTATAGGAATTCTCTTTTTGTGAGCAACCTTGATTCTGGGTTCTGGGAAAAAGAATAATCACCATCACCATATATTCTTACCTTTTGTATTTGACCAAATGTATGTCATGTCCTCCATGCCAGGGATGTAAATCTGATGGCACGAAAGAGCAAAGAGCAACAGGATTTTAAGTCTGTCAGATGGACTGATGCTAAGTGTTGTTGTTGTTTGTGTGTGTGTGTGATCGCTATATCAGGGCTGCAACACTTTAAACAAAACTTCATTAAACTCAGGAGACAGCCTGAAATAAACTGTTTGTATGAACACAGCCTTTATTTATTTATCATATTTGTTAGCCATTTTTCTTGCCAAGAAACTCACTGCACCTTTCGTTAACACCCAGACTGATTTTCATTAAAAGCTTTCATCTGAAACAAGTCTGGGAGATATATTGTACCATGAAACTGTATGATAAATATTGGCAGAAGGGGGGAAAACTTCATAGTCAAAAGTAGGCCACTAACATTTTGGGAGACGACACTGCAATAAATATGACATTAATGGCCGTGTCTTAAAACTTGGCTGTCTGAGCAGATAAGTACTTAAAATGGGGGGTTACTGACCACTGTGTCATTGCAATGTCACAAACCATGAAGTTACACTAGCAACGAAGGCAGACAATGTCAGCGCAAATGTCATCAGTCAGGGTGGCGGCTGTACTGCTGAGGAGCTGACAAACCTACTGACAAGGCATTTAGAAGGATGGCACATTAAGATTTCACTTAGGAAAGGAGGAGGAAATGGTTCAAAATTCGATTGTGCAAACCTTGTTTATAGTCTGGCCTGAAACTGAGCTGTAAGAAGGAAGCTGTATCCATTCTGATAGCTACTCACTCAGGTTCATAGGCCATCTCAGAATGTTATTTAATTCTGTTTGGCAGCTACCACCTGCTGCGTCATTGTGAGTGACTCAGGTGAGTGGGCACATATGATCAAGATTAATACCAGATGCTGCCCACTATGACTGATGCCTTGTCTGTTTTGAAATGCTTTTTTAACCTTTATTCACAAAGAGGGTTAACTTCACCTGCTTATGGGAGCCAGTGTGGTGTAGTGGTTAAGAGCGGTAGTCTCGTAATCTGGGGAACCGGGTTCGCGTCTCCGCTCCTCCACATGCAGCTGCTGGGTGACCTTGGGCCAGTCACACTTCTTTGAAGTCTCTCAGCCCCACTCACCTCACAGACTGTTTGTTGTGGGGGAGGAAGGAAAAGGAGAATGTTAGCCGCTTTGAGACTCCTTAAAAGGGAGTGAAAGGTGGGATATCAAATCCAAACTCTTCTTCTGACATCTGACAGAAGACATCTTAAGGCAGCCCTGTTCAGGGAAGTTTTTAATATGTAATGCTGTACTGTTTTTAACACTGATTGGGAGCTGCCCAGAGTGGCTGGGCAAACTCAGCCAGATGGGCGGGGTATAAATAATAAATTATTATTATTATTATTATTATTATTATTATTATTATTATTATTATTATTATTCTCTTCTTATGATGATTCTCTGATGCATTTTTTGTTGGCCTCTGTCTGTCTTGAGAGACCATAGAGTTTGCCTCCAGGGGTGAAGCCAAACAGCTGGAGAATCGCAACACCCGCAGTGGCTGCAGAAACTGGTAACTCATAACTGCTGCCTCCCATGTTGTTTTTGCTGCATTAGCATCAATGTGATCTTTCAAGGGGTGCAAACCTGGGCTGTGTGTATGGGCTGCCCACCTGGTCTCCCACCTGGCCTCTCTAATGTGGTCCAAAGGAAAGCAGAGCAGTACATTTGGCACCAGCTTGGCTGTGGGAGTTGCTGGAAGGAGGAGTACAATAACCTGACTAAATGCATGAGTTAAAACAAGCAAGCAGCTGAGTTGAGGCAGAAAAAGCCCCACAGAGCCATACAAGTTGTCTGTTCTTGGCTACGAATTTTGGAGATCTAAAAATCCCTTTGTTCATTTCCCTCTAGCTAACGGATTCATTGCTTAAGATTCATCCTTTGAGTTGTTAACATATGAGAAAAGCTGATGGGCTCTTCATATTGTATCTGATTTGTTCAGAAGGGACCTTATTAAAATGTGCACCTAAACTGAGATAACTCCCACTGTCTGAATATATTGAGTGTTTTGAAGTTCATCAGGTTTCCTGAAGTCATCCATATTGCTGGTTGTCAGGCAGTACCGCATAGGTACTAGTAAATTCCAGGCCATTTAAATTCTGTAGCAAACTTGCACACTTTTGATTCACAGAGTTGAACCCAATTCTCTGTATATGGCAACTGACATGAGGCTGGACAAACTACATATTTTCTGCTGACTTTCCTAGGATAGTTCAGTGAGCTGTGTTCATCTTGGTAGGTTAGAATTGTGTAAGGGAATGAAAAGAGGAGAGTCATGAAGTACCATAAAAAATTCATAGACAGGGTGAGAGTGGGTTTGGGACCCGGTGAAGAAAGAAAAGTAAACCCCACCCAGCAAGGGTGAACCAGCTAAAAATTCTTACTCTGGGATATAAAATAAATGTGTTATCTCATTTTTATGTTAATAATAAGATAGTATTTGTACCTGTTGGGGATATTAAGATCCCAATGGTGAATATCAATAATACAGTGGAACCTCGGTTTTCAAACATAGTCCATTCCAGAAGACCGTTTGACTTCTGAAACATTCAAAAACCGAGGATCAATCGGCGGTCGGCAAAATCCATTGAAAAAATGGAGAAACACTCCTTGGAAGCCATTCAACTTCTGAGGCACGTTCAAAAACAGAAGCAATTACTTCCGGGTTTTCAGCATTTGGAATCCAAATCATTTGGCTTCTGAGAAACTCAAAAACTGAGGTTCCATAAGCACCCAGACGATTGTTACTGAACTAACTGTACACTTCAAACTTGTATGTGTAGCACCACAATAATGTGTACCATTCAACAACTTTGTTGCAGTCACATGGTGTTCACTTGCTAAAACGTACAAAGATGATAAGACGACACTGCAATGTTGTACTGCCAAAGTGCAAAAGCGAATGTTCGTGTAGAGTTGTGAATTCTCGGAAATGCTCAGTGCATGCCATAAGCTTGCAAACCGTTATTCAGAATTGTATGTGCATTGAACATGAAAGACATTTTTTGTAAAGAATTACATAAAATAGTTGGGCGCTGGGGCCCCACTCAGAGTAGCAAACCCCAGTAATTTATACCAGCTCTCCCACCCTATCTTGTCAGTCCTGTATATTTTAAAGGCCATACATTGTTTATTCAGTTGAAGAGGAACATTTTCTCCTGGTGCCTAAAAAGAGGTCATAAAGGCATCATACAAGTCTCCCTGAGGAGAGCATTGCACAAATGGGAAGCCACCACAGAAAAGGCCTGTTCTTGTGTTGCTAACCTCCGGACTATCAGCCCCATGCCACTCAATGATGTTCTAATTTGCCATCCATTTACTTTGCCCATGGAGCTTGCCAGAAGCCACCAAGAACCCGAATGAACATTGGTGTTATTTTCGCCCTCCCTCATCCCCCGTGCATCCATTTGCACTTATCAATGTGGATAATCAATGGATACTGGAGAGAAAATGCTGGTCCCAGTATGTGCTTATTAATCATCTCTCCCTTTAAAGATGTGTCTGTATAAAAATAGCAGTGATAAGAACTTGGAGGAATGACAAGAGCAAGGGCTATTACTCCAGTGAATGTGTTATGCTGTTAGACATCCTTTGGCTTCTGAAAATGTGATGTGATTTATCTCCCTTTGTTTTTGCAGACCTTTTAAAAGTGAAAGCATTCCTATCACATAATGTCCATGTTCCAGGAGCCCAGGAATCCATTTTCACCTAAATAGGACCATATGTAGTCCAGAGGCACATTTTCTGAACCTGTTAATACGCTGTCTGACAGAAGAGAGGCTAGAGAAGTGTGGATTCCAATATCTGCTTTTCGATTTCTGCACTATTGTTCTACAGAAATTAGTATTGCCTCTTTTTAGCTTCTCGGGGGAGGGGGGGAGTTATGTCCAACTGTCAAGCTGTTCGCAAGGAATAAAACATCCCTTGTGCTTGATTCAGACCTGAATGCATGATCTAAAAAAACCAAAAAACCCCAACCTCCAACAACTCTCTTAAATGAGAGTATTCTGCATGCAATTGCAGTCCTCTAATGTCCAAGGTGTGTTTGATTCCCCCTTGCACTACAATGTATTCTTTGAGATGAAATGTTTCACCAAGTTATGTCTAGGGACAGATACAGCATTTCCCCCCATAAAATAGTTCCTTTCTGAATTTGTTTTTCTTGTCGGTGATCATAAATTTGTTTATACATCCAAGGAAACTCTGTAAGCAACGTTAAGCTAATGACAAGAGAGACGAAACACCTGTATGCACTAAAAAAAAAATGACTTCCAGAATGCCAAACGAAACGTATATCTTGCTTATTGAGGTAATATGGTGACAGCCGTAGGTTTGCGACTACAATGCATCAAATTGTTTTGAGCACATGAAACAAACAAATCATTTAGAGAGACTAAAGCAAACCCAGTATTGCCGCAAGCCACGCCTGGAGTGGTCTCTGAGACCACCCTCCATAGCCCTGCTGTGGGTTTCTTAAACTTTAATGCAGGCATAAGCAAACTCAGTCCTCCAGATGTTTTGGGACTACAACTCCCATCATCCCTGGCTAACAGGACAAGTGGTCAGGGATGATGGGAGTTGTAGTCTCAAAACATCTGGAGGGCCGAGTTTTCCTATGCCTGCTTTAATATATTTTTCTACCTTGATTTCCCACCTTTGTCTTAAAATAGCAGGAATCAAGTTACTTTGCAAAACATTAGAGCTTCCTCGTGCTGTCTTTTATCTTTCTAATATGTTGTTGGTCCACGAGAGCAATGTAACATCTGATACGAGGCAAGTAACAGAAGACCTAGTGGAAGAATGATTGACAGGAGTAGAGTGGGATGCTGGGTGGAGGTGGAGGCAGAGTTAGAGCATGTCAGTTGTGGAATGGTTACTACTGCAAATGACACATTACGAACAAATGCAGGCTGTTTGTCTTACTCTGGAAAGAGAGAATTTGGATTCCTGCCTGGAAGAGTGGAGCAAGTTGCATGAAAGACTGTGACCTCTTGGAGTTTGGGGAAGGCCACTTGCCAAGTTTAATGTGACATGTCCACCATAGGCATGAAATGTTTGTATGACCATATGGCCAAGAGTGTAAATACTGGCTATGTATGAATCAACAGATGGTCTGCAAAGCCTTTAAAGCTGATGCATGCTACATTTTGTGCCTAAATTAAGTATTTGGGGCTGACTTTCATGTTTAATAATTAAACCTTCCCCTGAATTCATTCACATACTAGTATGCAAAGAGTGTGGGGGAGATGATCTCTCAAGAGCAACGGATTTTTATGTGACAGAAATGAAGTTGAGACTTATTTCCCTGAATTGCCTGAATTTGATGGGGGCAGGAAAATGCACCAGAGATTTCAAGGAGAGCGGCAACAGCTAATTGCTCCCAGTTATGTGTCAGAAGAGGGCCTTTTAACTTTCAATAAGTTTCCTATCAAAACCTCAAAACAATTAGAACTGGCCTCCTTTTTTTTGTCCTTTAATTATTATTGAACTCGGCTTCTAAATCCCATCAATCAATGGCAAGGAAGGCTATGCATAAAGGGAATGCATGCCTTGCATTTGCAATGATGCACAAGTGCTTTTTGGAAATGATCTCAAAACTTAGAAAGTACAGTGGTGCCTCGCAAGACGAAATTAATCCGTTCCGCGAGTCTCTTCGTCTTGCGGTTTTTTCGTCTTGCGAAGCACGGCTATTAGCAGCTTAGCGGCTATTAACGGCTTAGCGGCTTAGCGGCTTTAAGAAAAAGGAAACAAACTGTATTACATCAGGCTAAATTTCGAATCATTCTTGGCTACAAGGTAAATCTATACACCAATAATTCTTGTACAAGACTCCTGGGAGGGCGGTAACACCATTTTCTTTAAACACCTATGCACAATAAGTTTGTATCTCTTTAACATTCACAGAGGTGAGTTGCAGTAGGAAAGCTGGCAGTTTGGTAAAGGCAAAGGTAAACGGACCCCTGACCATTAGGTCCAGTTGTGACCGACTCTGGGGTTGCGGTGCTCATCTCGCTTTATTGGCCGAGGGAGCCGGTGTATGGCTTCCGGGTCATGTGGCCAGCATGACTAAGCCGCTTCTGGCGAACCAGAGCAGCACATGGAAACACCGTTTACCTTCCCGCCGGAGCGGTACCTATTCATCTACTTGCACTTCGTGCTTTTGAACTGCTAGGTTGTCAGGAGCAGGGACTGAGCAACGGGAGCTCACCCCATCACGGGGATTCGAACCGCCGACCTTCTGATCGGCAAGTCCTAGGTTCTGTGGTTTAAAGGACTTTGGCCTATAGCAGAAATCGTCATGGATAAAGTTGCCCTATCCCTCTCTTCTGAAATGAAGTTGGCAGTATGGTTGTGGATAAAGTCAGGTGTCGCCAGGGGATGAGGAAGGGGGGCGGGATGTCTTCGCTGAGGGGGTGACATTTGGCGTGCCGTCCTTCCGCGACTCCTAAGCCTACCCCGAGCAGCAACATTCATTTTGTTGGCGGCGTTCCTCTCTTCCCCCTTCATTCTGATAGCTCAGGGGAGGCTTGGGAGTCATGGGTGGGTGGCGTGCTGAATGTCCGCTGTCGGTGGCTTGGTCTGCCCCCATGGGTGGCTCGCTCTGCCCCTGGCTGCAGGGTGCGCATCCCGCTCTATGCACCCAAGCGGTTATCCGGCGTCTGGGCGGGCACCCTCTACCCCCCCCCTTGGGAGCACACCTGCCCTGGGCAGCATGGGCATATTCTCCACCACTGGGTGTCTCCAGCATGTATTGGCCCAAGGAGCAAAAGACCAAGGTAGTAAGTATCATGCTGGGTGCCATCTTCTAGATCACTTCCAAATGAACAATTTTAAAATCTCTGCCTGGGCTGGGAAACGCTGCTCATCCTCCCCCTAGAACACATCTCGAGGTAACTGTCTTTCTAGTAAGCACCGTGCAAAACTATTTTGGATGCTTTCATCTCTGCGGTTGCTTTGCCCTTGGCGGCAGTGAATTGAGAACGAGCCAAATTAATCAAATCAACCCTAAGCCCATGTCTGAACGCTGCACAAGCCAGTGCGGAAGGAGTTCTATATTAAATCCCTGCAGCAGCTCCAAGGCTGTATAAACTCCAAGGCTTTAATCCGCATGTCTTTACACTGATAAATAGGAGCCATTGTATCAGCAGAAGACTTGGGCTGCTTGACCTCAAGGTGCAATTGTGAGCTAAGGGAATAATAAGGTCAATAGCATAGGCTGGATTGATTTGATACAGTGTTTTGTATGTAAAAAGAGCAATTTTAGGCTCACCAGGTCAGAACTTATTATTCTGGGCGTCTACAAGGGGAATAGAGCACAGTGGTGTTGATAGTGCATAATCAGGGCAAGACTTATGGTTGCAAAGGTTCTCAACAAAGTGAAATGTGTTACGGACTTCTTAAAGTGAGCTCTATTTTGCCTTTGTATCATCAGCTTGCGAGACCGTTGGAAACCCAAAATGGTGAATATACTGGGAATATATACGCATTTTGCGGCATTTAAAAAGATCTAGCACACATTGTTGTATTGATGCCTGGGAGTGCAATGGAAATAGCCACCATTTTTGTCTCCTTATTTAATCTTATTTAAATGACTTTGTATTCCTTCAAAATTGCTTGTATGTTCAGCCCCAATACCCATGTTCCAAATGCATCTTGAAATTTTGCTTTAGGTGGAATCTGGCAGCGGCCTGGAGGTGTGTAAAAGCTCCCAGGGAAATGTATCGGGAAATGTCTTATGAAAATATTTAGCTCACCCTCTCTCAGCTGCCACCACCTGAGGTTTGAGTCAATGGATTACACTGTGGATCACCAGTGGAAACAAAACATGGCAGATCACTGTATTTTTCATCAGTAAGCACCAGAGCTTGCCTCCTCTTTGTCTGGCTCATTATGGTAGTTTCCCCATTCTACCTGCTTGCTACTTTCAGCGCTGAAAGTCTTCCCAAAGCAGTTCACAATCCCTCTAGTCTAGACCATCAAAACCACATTACTGCTGGGAAATATGATGGGCAAATGCATTGGCAGCCATGGCTAATGGGCTTGATCCCCTTCCCACTTGTGAATTTATGCACATTGCGTTGCCAACAGCATCTGGCTGAAAATATACATTTCTGGGAGAAACGTTTGACTCCATAACAAAGAGACAGATACACTAGGTGTGGTGCCTCGTTTGTCTACCAAAGTGTTAAATCTTCATGGAACATTTTCTTTCGATAACAACAGTTTATAACGGTGTGCCTTATAATTCACCAGCTGCTATCTGATCTCCTATCACACCTTTAATTAACAGTTAAAAAGGAATATTACTTCATATTAATGACATGCAAAGAATATTAAGCACATGTGAACAACAAAAATACATTTGTTTCTGTAATGCTTGATTAATAACAGTTAAATGTTCCTATCTGGACATGGCAGATCTCTAGACGGCATACGCCTCATGTAATAATGAGGCACTCCTTTTTAAAATGCTGCACAAAATTATTGTGTGTGGGAAAGCCTTATGATGCTTCCTGCATTACAGCAGAAATACCACAACAAGCCATGTTTTTGCATTGACATTTACATGTGAACTATATGGCACAGGTATCTAAATATCACAGGGCTACGTGAACAAAAGGGAAGTTAAGATGATACTTGATAACTCTCACATTGAAGTCGAACAAATGCACCCAACACTAAAACAGTTATCTATCATAATAAGCAACAATTCCAATCAGCTGCTTTACTATGGGGACGCTGGTGGCGCTGTGGGCTAAACCACAGAGCCTAGGACTTGCCGGTCAGAAGGTTGGCGGTTCGAATCCCCGTGATGGGGTGAGCTCCCATTGCTCGGTCCCTTCTCCTGCCAACCTAGCAGTTCAAAAGCACGTCAAGGTGCAAGTAGATAAATAGGTACCGCTCCAACGGGAAGGTAAACAGCGTTTCTGTGCACTGCTCCGGTTCGCCAGAAGCGGCTTAGTCATGCTGGCCACATGACCTGGAAGCTGTACGCTGGCTCCCTCGGCCAATAAAGCAAGATGAGCGCCGCAACCCCAGAGTCGGTCATGACTGGACCTTTACCTTGCTTTACTATGAGCAGTTTTAAAGGTGCAGTTAGGTGACTGTTTTATTCCAACAGACCATTGGGAACTGACTGGTTGTTGTTTTTTAATGCAAAGGGCTTTTAATAAGACTTTGCTGTTTTATCATCTATTTTAATAGTTTTGATTTTTATATTGTTTTAATTCTATCACAATTCACGATTATCTTTTATGTTTTATCTTGTATGGAGCTCAGCCACACTTCCCTTTGCCATACTCCTCCTCGAACCCCTCAGAAAACCTGCTCTTCCATGCTGAACGAGAACAAATGGCAATTGGGCTTTCTATGGATAGCCATTGGTTCTGATTTAACACTAAAGAGCAGGTCCTCCAGGGGAGAGCAGTGGGAAGAGCAAAACTGCTCAGACCCATGCCTAGAAAACAGGATAAGTGGTTCAGGCCCGTTTTTTCTAGGCATGAGAAAAGTAGAAGTGTATACAAGCCTCTTGGGTAGGGTTGCCATATTTCAAAAACTAAAAACCAGAAAACCACCAAAATTGTTGAGCTGTTTTTAGACAAACCCCAAAGCTGTTGAGCAGGACAAAGCCGCCTTTTGGAAATCCCCCCTGGATGTCAATTCCACCTTTGAAATGCCAGACGTCTGGCAGCTCTACACTTGGGTGCTGCCAATGCAGAGGTTTGACTTCACTGTAAGAGGCACACACTATTGTCTCTTGAGGCAGATGTATGCCCACAGCTCTCCCTCTGATTGGCTAAAAGGCTGAGGAGGGAATTGAAGGGTGTGTGTTTGTGTAGCTGGAATATGGGAAAGGGGGAAGAGACTTGAAGTGTTGGAATTGAAGGGCTGCAAGGAAAAGAAAGGACTGGAACACTTTTAACAAATCTGGAATACTGGAAAGTGTCAGCAGGCATGGTTGAACCTCAGCAGCAGAAAGGAGCAAGGAGAAAGCTGATGTACACAGATTTTGGGCAAGGTGCTTGGGAGAGTAGTGTTGATTCAGCTGCAGGTGCTCTTGAATTAAACTCATTTTTTGACTCATTTCAGTGTGGATTCAGGTTTCGCTTGGGGACAGAATTAACCTTGGTTGCCCTGATGGATTACGTTTTGCAGGAGGAAATCCGGGTAAGTGGTACCCTGTTGCTTTTGTTCACTCAGTGGCCTTTGATACCATCTCTGGTATCGATCATCTCTGGAGGTTGAGGGCATTGTTTTGTGGTGGCTTCATTCCTAATTGCAGGATTGGTGCCAGAAACTACCATTGGGTGACTTGTCTAAGCTTCAGGCACAGGACTAATGAGAAGTTTCAACATTGCCACATTGTCTTGTCCCTTGGCCTCCCTGAGACTCTGAGCGTTCTGATATTTGACCTTTTCACCTGCAATCTGAAAAGAGGTTTAATTACTCCAGATTGAAAAGAAAACTCTGTGAGTTTTAAAGTTACCTTAATAATGACACTCTCTCTTTTTCTTTGTTTTGTCCATCTTGCAGTTCTGCTCAGGTTGTAAGCCAGTGTAAGGCATGATTAATTGGGAAATGGGGGGAGTGAGTGGCACTGTAGTCTAAATCTCTAAACCTCTTGGGCTTGCTGATCAGAAGGTTGGTGGTTCTCATCCCTGCAAGTAGATAAATAGGTACCGCAGCAGCAGAAAGGTAAACAGTGTTTCCATGCTCTCTGGTTTCCATCACGGTGTTTTATTGTGCCTGTAGCAGTTTAGTTGTGCTGGCCAAATGACCCAGAAAAGCTGTCTGCAGACAAACACTGGCTTCCTCGGCCTGAAAGCAAGATGAGCACTGCAACCCCATAGTCACCTTTGACTGGACTTAACCATCCAGGTGTCCTTTACCTTTTACCTTTTATAATTAATACTTACGGTGGGCTGATGTGCTTGTCTTTGATAACATCATTGACTTTGCTCCCTTCCAGTTCCTGAGATAAGTTCTTCTTCTTTTTCTTCTTCTTCCATCCTGATGCACATTATTTTATGAATTGAAATTAAAAGAGCACTCTCAATTTCTTTTCAGTTTAACTTGAAAGTAAAATATTCCCCCTTGTCATCAGAAGAAATTGTCTTGTGAAGGTAGAGTGATGTGAGAGAGATAAGAACATAAAAGACAGGGGTGCCATTAGGGGACAGGGACCAAGCCCCCCTTAAATTTTCAAGGTGGGGGCCAGGCCTCATCAACATGATTTTGATCCAGTATTTCATGGGGAGCCCCTCTCTCACATGCATGCACATACACATGCACTCCACACCCATGTGCTAAGTTTTTAAGGTGAGAGACCGTGTTCCACATTGCTTCCTGAGACTGGTTTGAGAACTACAGAGAGTAAGACCCTTTCTGTAGGACAGTGTTGCAGTAGTTGCAAAATTACAAAGGCAACTCCAAAGCCTATTCCAGGACAATTAAGCGCATTTCTGCAAGTTTGCAATATGCTAGCCTGCCATAATGCACCATAATTCAAGAACTGACTTGGCATCACTATAATTCTGGGGAAATGTTGCATATGAATTGTTCCCATATACACAGAAAAAACAGGTTCAGGTTATTTTTCTTGCTCCTGGTTAGTGGCTAAGACTTGTACAGTGGTACGTTGGTTTACGAACTTAATCCGTTCCGGAAGTCCATTCTTAAACCAAAGCATTCTTAAACCAAGGCGTGCTTTCCCATAGCAGCGGGGGACTGAATTTACACTCAACAGGAAGCGGAACATGTTCTGCTTCCAAGGCACTGTTCACAAACCAAAACACCTACTTCTGGGTTTGCAGCATTCTTAATCCAAGTTGTTCAAAAACTAAGCTGTTTTTAAAGCAAGGTACCACTGTACTGTGTTAGTTTTGGCTAGGGGCATGAATCTCTATAAAATGGTGAACAGCAGTGTCATTAACTTCATACCTGCATAACTCCTTCATGGTAGTCCTTAAGACTCCATCTGAAGTTCTCTCTATTGCCACAAAACTCATAAGATATCAAATGGAAATGTAAGTGACAACAGTAATAAGAGAAGCAAATGACAAGAAGCAGAAGCTCAGATTATTTAATGTAGTCTCTGATTTATATGTTTTTGTTAGTTTTGCCTGAAATAGAAAATAGCATACATGAAAGCAACCTTGTGTTATGTGTGACCTTTTTCAAAAGTTCTAAGTGAATTTTTTAATTTTACACCCACCAGTTTAGAGTATATAGACATCTGATCTTTTACTTGTGTTTTAACTGACATATTTTATATGCCAAAGTCTATTAAATGTAGCACTGCTTTTGCAAATAAGGTTGCTTAGAATTTTAATCCCTCTCCCAATATGCCACTTAGCTAATTTTTTTTTGTTCCGTCAAATCCTCCTTTTAGACATTTTCACAGACTTTTCTGAGAAATTCAATTTCTTCCTATTATAGGTTAATGCCCTTTTGTAAGGCAAGTGGGGCTTATTTCCCCCCACCCACTCAGAATTTGTCAGAGGAGTTCTTGGCTATTAAACATTTCTGTCAGAGAGCAGGAATAACATTTTGAAAAGTTCACTTACACATAAAAATGGTGAGCATTAAAAATGGTCAGTGAGCAGTTCCAGAGATAACCTTAGTGTCTGATTTCTTAACATGGTTGGGGTGGGAAGAAAGCAAACACATTGTGCAGCCCAAGTGGTTTATGCCACACAGGATTTTGGGTGGTGTTGCAGGCAGATGCAAAATTGAGAAGATCTGTAACTGAGAAGTTCCATTGGGGGACACTAACTTTTGGCCTCACTCAGGGCGCCATGTTATGAAAGATTACCCAAGTCCACCCCTGAGTTTATGGATGGAAATAGTGTGTTGAGGTGAGAACCTGACACCAGAGAAGAGCTGGAGAGTGAACTTTCGGCATCAGAAGCTGAAGTGCTCAGAAAGAATCCGTATCTCTAGCAACGTCAGAAGTTCAACTTCCAGTCTGCTAAGATTTTGTTTAAGGGTAAGTTGTCAAAGTGCAAGTAGATAAATAGGTACCGCTCTGGCGGGAAGGTAAACTGCGTTTCCGTGCACTGCTCTGGTTCTCCAGAAGCGGCTTAGTCATCCTGGCGACATGACCCAGAAGCTGTACGCCGGCTCCCTCGGCCAATAAAGCGAGATGAGCGCTGCAACCCCAGAGTCGGTCATGACTGGACCTAATGGTCAGGGGTCCCTTTACCTTTAAGTTGTTACTGTACATAAATGGTAGCAAGGTTGTTATCCTTGGTGGTCAGTGTTCAGAAAGGTGTTGCTGACATTTCTTCTGTGCCACGTTGTTCACTAGTGGGTGCCCATTCATGGGTGAAACTTTTGTTGTTGTTTTTTGAAAGGGGCATTTTTTTTATATCCTTCAGTGGTCTATAGGACTCCACCGGGGGACTTGCACAAGGTGTTAATAGCCTTACAAAAGCTGACATTTGAGCTGCTGAATAGTGTCATTAAAACTGTTGTCCTTTAAGGTTCTGCTCCTAGTGGCTGTAACTCCTGAAATTAGAGTTTCTGACCACAAAACATTTTTGGTGGCTAAATATGTGTTCCTCATTTAGATAGGGTAGACCTTGGGATGGATCTTTCATTCATTCTGAAGGTCAACTCCATAATCCAGTGGCTTTAAACCAGTGTACCGTGGCACCCTGGGGTGCCTTGAATGATGGTCAGGGGTGCCGTGGGCAACACTGGCCACCGTCCCTCTTTCCTTCCCTCCCTTCCTCTGATGCCTTCTCATGGCTCTGCCTCCCAAAGGCTTGCACGGCTATTTGTTGCAGCTGCCCTGGTTTCAAGCTCCCCAGGTGAATGGTATACCTTTGGGGTTGGTCAGGGGGTGTTTCCCAGGCCCCTGTGGGGCAGTGTGAGGAGGGACCTCTCTTTGGGGTGGGGGGAGGCAGCTCAGAGGCCAGGGGTGACAGCAGCGGCTTCCCAGAGGACTCCTAAGGAGTGAGGAGAAGAGAGGCAGCTGAGGGAACACTCCACAAGAGAGGGTGTTCAAAAAAGGGTGAGGGGCTGCCAGCTGTGCAGGCAAAGGGTGACATAACTGGGCTCCTGAGCACCACAGGGGTGCCGCAGAAATAACGTAGTTGGCCAAGGGAGCCAAAATGGTTGAAAACCTCTGCCATATCCCATAGACAGCATGAATTAATTTTGCCAATTTTTGGTGCTTACATTCCCCTGAGAAAGAATGGCATACTTTGGATGTGAAGTGAGCACTTAATGTATCCATCAACAGGATTCGACCAATCAAACAGATTCATTTTTAGTTTCATTTTACCCACATTCTCTTTAGGAAGAAAGTGACTAGTTCATCCATGGCAAGTTGGATCTGGGATTGCACACAGCTTGCTTCTGGAAAATTTCACTTGCTTGTTCCTTAACGTGTTACAGCATGTTCTACTAGGTCTGTGGTAGCATTTGCTTCCAATGCTCCTCTGCAAGAAGTGTGTGTCAGCAGCTGTGTGGGAAAACTCATCAGCATTTATCCAACATGACAGAAGTTTGCCTCAGCAGAGGCAGCATTTGGGTAACAGATATCACAACAAGTTCTTTAGCAGTGGCCACCTGTTCCCACCCAGTAGGTTCCATAGCTTTAGTGTAATTCACCATGATATGTGTTCATCACCTCCAGAGAAGGAACAGTTGGTTCTCACCTGAACTTTGTTTCTCGGAGGTGTTGAATACAGTGGTACCTTGGGTTACAGACACTTCAGCTTACAGACTCAGCTAACCCAGAAATAGTACTTCACGTTAAGAACTTTGCTTCAGGATGGGAACAGAAATCGCGCAGTAGCGGGAGGTCCCATTAGTACCTCAGGTTAAGAACAGTTTCAGGTTAAGAACAGACCTCCAGAATGAATTAAGTTCTTAACCCAAGGTACCACTGTACATGGAATGGGCCTACCCAGTCGGCCACTCTTCCATTTTTTTCTATAAGCATGTTTCCCCCCCCCCCAAGTTATCATTTGATAGGTTGTTGCTGGTTTATTTTTTTCAGATATTAGTTTCCTTACATGAGTTTGAAGCTACTTAGCCTCTTCATGTAGCTTGTCATTCAATGGACTGAGATGATGGGAGCATGTCATCTGGACAAAGGCCAGTCTGTGTTTCCCATCTTTTGATGCAAAAAAAAGAAAGAAAGAAAAAGCAGCAATGCAAAATAAATAAATAAATAAGAACCCATCGTGCCATGCGTTCAACACCTCATCTGTTCCTTTTGTCAGATTTTAAGACTTATTTCTGCCTTTACGGGTTATCAGCTTCCTCAAAAGTAACTAGACTCCATGGACCCAGAGTCTCTCTTGAGACCCATTAAGTTCTCCTAAGCCTGCTACACAGCATGATAGAGCTACACATGGTTTCCTTGCAGATGGACGAATGAACGTGGAAATGTGAGGGGGAAAACATGATGAAGAATGTTGACAAAAAGAGCCTTTGACGAGGTGAGTTGCTAAAATGTGATGTTTTATTGAGTGCAATTTGGCTGTGATGTACAATGTATGCAGCAGTTGCTGGGGAATATATATGGTCCGTAATGTAAAGAGTGCCCAAAATGAAGCATCTGTTGAAAGATTTCTCTCTCTCCAAAATACACATTTCAGTGTGAACATATTTTGTTTTGGCATGGGATAATTTATCCCTGTGTCTGGTTTTTCTCAGCTGTCAGCTTCCTATTACAATATTAGCTAAAGTACAGTAATTCAGAACTGTGAGGAGTGTGCTCATTTTCCCGCAGAAAGCTCCCACCTCGCTTTCATGTGTCTGTAGTACCTTTTATGGACCTTAGAGTAATGCTACACATTTTCCTCAACGGTACTTTAACGACTCTCAGGAATTACACATAGGTTGTTCTGCTTTATACTTTGCTTCTTGTTTTCTTTCCCCCGGTAAATTAGGGAACAGAAAAGACCTAGAGTCTCTGAACTGCAATATCTCTTCCTTTGTCCTTTAATTTATTTCGTTGCCCCTTCCCTCCCCACAGTACTATTTCCAAATACTGGACCTATATTAACACATCCCATAATATCACACTATGATTTTGCTACTAAGTTTATAAATTTTGCAATACATTTTGTCAGAAATCTTCTTTCTCCAGTGCCAGTTTTGTGTTTTAAGAAGCTGACATTTTAATGCATCAGTCTTGTTTTGGTTAAGCGACACTGAAAATGCACATCTAAAACCCATATCTGCACTTTGACTGCTGTTCGCTTTCTCATCCAATATTAGACCGTCAGTGCAATTCGTAAGGGCTATGTCACTTTGTATTCTATAGAAAGCATTGTAAGCTGGAGATCTGCAAATATTCAATAAACTGGAGCAGGCTCATGCACTCATCTGGCCAAGAATCATTGTTCTATGGGGAGATTGTTGTCTCTCTCTCTCTCTCTCTCTCTCTCACACACACACACACACACACACACACACACACACACACCCCATTTTCCAGGCATTCTGCCTGGAGGCTTGTATGTTTGGAGTTTGTCTTGCATGGTTCTGAACATCCTATTTAATAATTTTCTTCTTCTTCTTCTTCTTCTTCTTCTTCTTCTTCTTCTTCTTCTTCTTCTTCTTCTTCTTCTTCTTCGGCGAACACTTGTAGCTGAGTAAGATATTCTCCCATGAATATGGTCTTAGTGGTGTGTTGGTAAGTGACTGTGGAGGCCAATTCTGGATCCACACATCCTTACACAGTGGGGACAAAGGTTTCTGGGTGGGAGTTGATCATGCTGAGGATTTGTCAAACGTGCTTTCCTCTTGTTTCTCCCTTTCATCCTGAGTTCCTGCTTCTTCAAAGTCGATGACACCTTTGGTAAAGGCTGTTCTCCAATTGGAGCGCTCAGAGGCCAGCGTTTCCCAATTTTCCGTGCTTATAGTGTATTTCTTTAGATTAGCCTTGAGAGCACCTTTAAACCTCTTTTGTTGTCCACCGGTATTTTGCTTTCCATTCTTAAGTATCTGAACCACATGACCAGTCCAATGAAGTTGATGTTTAAGCATCATTGCTTAGTCACTAGTGACATTAGTTTACCTGTCTTCCAAGTGAAATAATAATAATAATAATAATAATAATAATAATAATAATAATACCCACTCATCTGACTGGGTTGCCCCAGCTACTCTGGGTGGCTTCCACTATATATAAAAACATAATAAAACATTTAATATTTTTTTTAAAAAATCTTCCCTCTACAGGGCTGCCTTCAGATGTCTTCTAAAGGATGTATAGTTACGCCTTGGCTCGGGGGTCGCTTAACTCCACACCCTCCAACATTTCTCCAATAAAAAGAGGGGCATCCTAAGGTAAAGCAGGACATTCTGGGATCAAATCAGAAACTGGGATGGCTTCTGTAAATTTGGAATTGTCCTTGGAAAATAGGGACACTTGGAGGGTCTGCATATTAGCTAAATAGACACCACATTCAAAGGTTCTTCCCACTATGTTTTTTTTATTCTTATTCTTCTTTCTACAACTTGCCTTGCAAAGTAGAGATTAAGTACTGTGTTTTATTGCAACATAGTTGGTTACGTACCTAATTCGTTCCGGAGGTCCGTTCTTAAGCTGAAACTGTTCTTAACCTGAAGCACCACTTTAGCTAATGGGGCCTCCCGCTGCCGCCGCGCCGTGGGAGCACGATTTCAGTTCTCATCCTGAAGCAAAGTACTTAACCCGAGCTACTATTTCTGGGTTAGGGGAATCTGTAATCTGAAGCATATTTAACCTGAGGTACCACTGTAGATAGCAAATAGGATCACAGTATTTTCAGTAACTATAGCCTAGCTATATTCTTGTTTCGGAATGTCAAAGTATGAACAGGGACCATCAAGTTCCTATCACAGAGTTCAGAAGTAATGAAGATCTCCCGCCTGCCCCCAGCAATAGATCAGAGGCCTTTCGGCATGAGTAGGGTTGTCAGAGAAATTATCCACATTTGCATATATGCATGATTTTTGGGTGTTATGGCACCCCAGAGTGCATCTTGGAGCTAACATCCTCATCTTATGTCAGGGGTCAGCAACCTTTTTCAGCCACGGGCCAGTCCACCGTCCCTCAGACCATGTGGGGGGCCAGACTATATTTGGGGGGAGTGAACAAATTCCTATGCCCCACAAATAACCCAGAGATGCATTTTAAATAAAAGGACACATTCTACTCATGTAAAAACACGCTGATTCCCGGACCGTCCATGGGCCAGACTTAGAAGGTGATTGGGCCGGATCCAGCCCCCAGGCCTTAGGTTGCCTACCCCTGTCTTATGTTTTGTGGTGAATTAATGAGTGGTGGCTGGTTCTACAAATTGAAATTTTCATTCATAAGTTATCATACTATACATTATACTGACATGACTGCTTCCAAACAATGCCACTGACATTAGTTATCATGGCAGCAAATCATCTGTACTTGGTCAACTTCTTAGTAATACAGAGTCCCATTCTCCCAAGAAAAGGAAGTGTACCAGAATATCTACTTCAGAATGGAAACTGGTTTGACAGGTGGTGAGGGGGTTTTGTGTGTGTGTGTTTTGCCACAATCCTCTTCCTCTTGAGCAGCAAGTTTTATGAACTGTAGGAAAACAAATCATTTGCTGCATGGTGGGGATGGCGGATGGAGGACCAGCTAAATCCAATTTTTGCATGTAGCACTGGACAGATGGAGGGGGGGGGACTGGTCTGTGTGCAGGATGATAACTTATGGAACTGCACATCCCTAGGTGTGAGAAGAGTCTAAATCTGCTCCGCCTTGTTTATCCCACTGAATCCAGGTATTTCTGTCTTGACAGGGGTGTGTTTACTGTCTTCTTGCTGGATAGGAGAGTGTCTCAGTGGCTAAACTAGAAACCTGCCTTACACACTTCAAAGCCTCCAGGGCAGGGAGGTAAAGTAAAAACCAGTCAATCAACCAACCACCTCTTCCATGCTCCACATGGCTCATTTGATTACCTGAACCCTTTTGGAGCCTGCGAGAAAGTAGCACAGAGAGTAGATCTGAGAACCAGTGTGGTGTAGTGGTTAAGAGCAGTGGATTCGTAATCTGGTGAACCGGGTTCACTTCCCCGCTCCTCCACGTGCAGCTGCTGGGTGACCTTAGGCTAGTCACACTTCTTTGAAGTCTCTCAGCCCACTCACCTCACAGAGTGTTTGTTGTGGGGGAGGAAGGGAAAGGATAATGTTAGCTCCTTTGAGACTCCTTCGGGAAGTGATAAAGCGGGATATCAAATCCAAACTCTTTTTCTTCTTCTTCGGAAAAGTTTCCACTCCTGCCAAATGCTGTGGTTCTCAGATAAATTCTGTTATTGGCAGTGGGGGAAATGTGGCTTCATTTGGTGTATTCAGTTGACTCTATTGTTGCCTTGTAACAACAGAAACTTTGATTCTCCATTCTGTGCTTCCCTTTCTTTGCAACCTCCTTACAGCAGTATTAAGGTGCTGATGATAAGTAGAATTTTCGCCAGGAATATGTAGTGACTCAATCTACACTTTGAATTGAACTGATGATTAATGAAAGAAGTCACTTGCTAATGCTGGAGAAATTCTGGAAAAGTAACACTACAGTCACTTGTGACCCTAGTCTAGTGAAAATGTTGTTCCCTTAATGTTTAGGATCAGTTAATCATGCCATGATGTCATCCGGCCGTGAATTTTTCTTTTGTGTGGGATAACTCATTTGATGGCTTCACAACATTGGGGGAGGGATTGTAGATATGTCATGGGGGTAGTGTTGAGCCCACACTTCAGAGGCAAACGTTGGTAATCTTTGGTGATATGGTGCCCTGAGCAAGTCCAAAATATAGTGCCCCCAAATGGATCTTCTCACTTATGGATCTTCTCAACCTTGCACCCCCTTGGCTTGGCACCCTGCGCAAGGCAACCAACCACACTGTCCTAAATCTGACACAGGGCTATTGAAAACAATGGCTGTCTCTTGTCTCACGCAACATGTAACTCTGACCTGCTGTGAGGCACCCTCTTTAGAACACTTGTCTCTACCTGTGTTCCTTTGCATTGCTTTCCTCCTTAGAATAATAGCCAGATAGCTACAGACATACATTCTCGGAAGTGATTAAATGCACCTGATAGTTCTATCTCTCCCATGAAGAAATATGCTAATCTTGAGCATACAGACTCAGAAAAACTAATTGTGGCTTCCCTGGGTTGGCTTTTGGGTTAGCTTATTCCCTCACCCCCACACTGCTCCCTGTGCCTGTTTAATCTATCAATAATATAGCAACTGGATGATGTGCTTGTCGTAAAAAGGCACGAGGAAGCTCCCTTCTCAGCAGGCCTACAGATTGCTTTGTTGGGAGCTCTTAGCCTCAAACTCTTATTACTGCAGTCTGTGGAGAGAGGAAGGCACTTGCTTAACCCTAAAATGCCAAAAGCGTGCCTCCCCAAAGAGTGTTTTGAATGTTATTCATGCTGGCAATGATTATGCATATGCAAAAGTACCCTTGGAGCTACAGATAACTTGCTTAACACTGAGCCTTTATCTAAGGGATTTTAAGATTGCAAATAGGTACCCTGAGAATGATTTTCCATCATGAAAGCATTACAGCTGCACACACTGATTCCCCTCCCCATATTGAAGATATTTATGATCACTTATTGAACATATTTATGACTGCATGTCGATCGTTCAATGCCCAGATATGTAGCTTGCTTAGCAGCGTGTCCTCCAAAGCTCATTGTGGTTATTGATTTATCTACTCATTAAAGATGACTTAATAGCTGAGTCAGAATGAAACAGTACCACAAAATACTTGCTGCTACTCCTAATTTTGTTTGTATTAGTGGTTTAGACAAAGGTTTAATAGTGATGCAATAAAAATATATATATTTCTGTTTTCACAGTATACGGGAACAGATGAAGCTGTCTCATACCAGATCAGATCACTGGTCCATCTGTTGGCATCCATCTGTTTCGAGAGACAATGGAGTACACCTCCGGGGATGAAGTCAAACCACTGTGTTAGCAGCACTGAAGTGACCTTCCTTAGATGGAAGACTGGGCAGTGTGTATGGAGGTCCTGGACTTCCCAGATGACAAGACCTTGCTCTTGGCCTTGCTGATCTGATCCAAAGGAAAGCAGAGCAATACGTTTGGCACCAGAAGTTGCTGGAAGAAGGTGTGCAAGGTGCAAGCCAACTGTCTTAGAGACTCCACTCTGGATTTGTGTAGGGTTTACTCCAGGCACAGGCAAAGTCCAGCCCTCCAGATGTTTGGGACTAGAATTCCCATCATCCCTAGCTAACAGGACCAGTGGTCAGGGATGATGGCAATTGTAGTCCCAAACATCTGGAGGGCTGGAGTTTGCCTATGCTGATTTACTCCTTAGCCTTTTCTTCTCCTAAAGATATCCCTCAAGGCAATGGAGGTTTAGGATCAGAGTTTTTCTTCTCCTAGGTGGGCTCCCTTCCCAGATTGGTGATCCCCATCTGCTCCTCACTTCTCTCTACAGCACATGCAGAAACCGTCTTCTTGTCTGTAGGATCCATTATTATTCCCATACACTCAATTTTCTAGAGCCTGTCTTCACATGCAGAGGGAAGTCCCTAACTGAGGGTTGGAGACCCATCAACTACCCTCACCTGGTTTAGCTGGCCAGTTGAAGCCATCTCCAGGGGTGTGGCCACTGTCGTATGCTGACAGCTTCTGGGAGCGACAGGTGAGAACTAAGTGCAGGAGGGTATCAAAGGTGGCCAAAGTACCCTAGAAGAAGGTTGTGTTTCCCACCAGAGGTACTACCCCTCCCATAACACCCCATGCATGTCATCTAGCTTAATATCAACTATGGCAGGAGTAGCCGGTGTGATACACTTCATATGTCGCAGGACTGCAATTCCCATCAACCCCAGCCAGTATGGCCAGTGGTCAGGGATGATGGGACCTTATACAGCAAAGCCATGCCCTGAAAAAAAAGGACCATCACAAAAACCCTTAAGTCATAGCTTCTAGCTTTGTCAGCGCCCTGAATTAAACACCCAGGCTGAGGGGGTACCAGCATGGCAGGTTCCACCACCATCTTGCCTCACTGCCACCACTCCTGCTCCTCTTGCCCATCCCGACTGCCTCCCCTTTTTCCTCCGTTCTGCAAGAGGCCAGCACCAAACGCATAGCACAAGATGGTGGCCGAGTGCCAGCTCAGCTAGTTGGTGCCAGTGGAAGTGAAGTACCAGGGCTGCAAGGAGAGGTCAGTTGCCTGGCATGGCTTCCCTGAGTGCAGAAAGGGACTTTTCTCTCTCACTTCATAATGGGATACGTGCTGGTACACGTGGTGTTTCCTATCATAGGCCAGTTTCACCTGCTGAACAGCAGCCTGAAGGGGAAGAAGACAGAGTGACTCCACCTGCAACTGATCAGCCTTCAAGGACTCAGAGGAGAAGGTACTAACGAGATGCAGCTGGCTTCAGCCTTCTTAAGCAGAGATTCCAGCAGCAGTCAGATGCAAGTAAGAACGCTTGTAGTTCCTGGTCCTACCTTGCTGCTTCCTTTTGTTTTGACCCTATGATCATCAGATTCCCTGACCCCTGGACTGTCTGACCATGTGGATTGTTGTTCGCCCACCCCTAGGACTGGACCTGACTTCAGATGCTGAATCTTCCTCCAGGCAAGTACACCTCAGAGACTCTTCTAGTTGGTTGCTCTCTCACTCCACTGAGCCCTGCACGTTGTTGCTCAGCAACAAGACTATGACATTTGCCCCCCCCCCATTGCTTGAGCTGCCCTCTCTCTGTCTCATGTCCTGCTTTAGGCCACACTCTGTCACCCCCAGCAGGTAGGTGGTTAGCTGGTCGACAGACAGGACCAGGAGAGACAGGATCCCTTAAAATGTGGCCAGTGGCCACCCCCCCCCTTTTCCAGCCAAGTTTCCCCACACAAGACCCTCAACAACTTTTAAAACTGGAAAGCTGCAAGTTTCTGTAGTGTGACTGGTGGTTGGTGTTTTTGGTTTTTTTGTACCCTACCCCTTTGCTAAACTTTTGTGTGGTCTTTTAAAAGACTGGCATAGACGCCATCGGGCCGGTGTTGTGAATAAGTGTATTAAGCTTTTGGATTAACCCCTTTTGAGGTTGCAAATAAATGTTTGTGTTAGGCTTTAGAAGCAATGCAAGGCTTTGAATGCGAGGGCACTGCAACAGACTCGGAAGCATGTGTGTGAGAGTGTTGTCCATCTGAGTTCAGTTGCTAGGAGGCAGGCATTGTACCAGAGCCGTCGGCGTGTTGCCTGTGTTAATCCCCGTCCAGTGTGTGAATATGTATGTCACCATCATGTATATAGATATATGCAAAGCTAACCTTGAGCATATAGACTGGTACTGCCCCTCCAGCAGAGTAGATGTATGACAGGCAGAAATTCAGCAGCTCAGAACCAAAATTTTGAGTCTTATTCCTTGGAAGCCTATAGTATCTAAATTCCCACTTTTAACAGTTTAAGGGGGGTTGCAGATCCATTTGTGTGCTCACTGACTTGAATGAGAGAGTGTGTGTATAAGATTTCAGACTTGAGCAAACTTGTCTTTGAACTTGGCGCAGCCTACAGATTGGACCATGCTGATTTTGAACCATGTGTATTTGCTTAAAAGTAAGTCCCACTGGGGTAGCTCAGCCAGCTCCACCCTTTTCCTGTATTCTATCAGTAGTGTGCTTTTTTGGAAGGCACATGGGAGGACAGAGATGTAGAACAGAACGAACCTGTTTTCATCTGAGGAATGTTGAAGGGTATACAACATATAACCAAAGTAGGCAAGGCAAAAATATGCAGGAGTGATGTTCAAAAAGTTTCCTTAGTCCTTTTAATAAACAAGAGGTAAGGAACAGAAGTGGTAAAAAATAATGATCCAGACTGCCAACTTATGCTCCCATGCCTGTAAAACAGACATTTGACCTTCAGCATGTGGAAGGCTGGAAAAAAAGTGTCCGTTTATGTACCAGATGGGACAGGGCTTGGCAATGCACACTGGTTTCCTCCATGCAATGAAAACCACACGTGCAAAATTAATTCACAAACATAGTTCTCAAAAGTCCCATGCCTACCTTCTCAATTTGCAGTTTTGATTGAAAGCCATCTCACTGTGGGGGTAAGTAGTTTTTGGTGCTGTTCCAGTCTGAAGGCCTGTACTTAACTGTGGTATTGGACTTTGTAAACTGAAAACGGAAAAAACTTTCCCTGTGTGTGTGCTTTTGTTTTTTTAATATTGGCTTGATTGACAGAATTTCAGTAAGTGAAATGTTTTAGGGCATGGAGTTATGTATGGTAAATTGTGTAATAGCTGTAGACATGTGCCTAGGGAAAGGTCAGGAAAGGGCAGTTCTATACTGTTTTGCCATATATCTGGTTTCTACAATTGCTCCAAATAAGCATGAATTAGTTACAAAATCCATGTCTCACAGCAAAAGCTTCTTCTGTGTGTAAACATGACTTTAATCTAAGTGGAAACCATTTTAGTCACAACACATCATTCCAGACAAGGCAAAAGATCAAAGTCCAAATTGAAAGTCGAAATTGCATCCTTGCTTACTATCTGCGTTTATCAAGGTATTTCAATGCTTTTCTAAGCCTTGGTGCTCACAAACAACTTCCTGAACTCTTCTCACCACTGGAATTGCTTAAATAATGTGCTTACTATGATTTTCCTTGTAAAGATTTGGTTCTCTTTGACACTTGTCTGCCTTAAAATATGTCAGGGGCAGGCCAGAGGAAGAGGAGTGGTGGAGACCACCTCCCCATCCTGACCCTTCCAGGGAGGAGGAAGAGGAAGACAGTATGGATTTACAACAGGGCTTTGGGGGAAGTCACAGCTCAGAGTCAGAGGAGGGGGAAAGATGGGAAATCATGGGAGAGGAGGAGCAGGCAGAGGCAGAGCAGCAGCTGGCTGACACGTTGTCACTAGAAAGCATTCCGGACCCTCCATCTTCCAGAATCCGACAAGCCTTAAACGTATGAGAGCAAAGAGCTCAAAGTCTTATTCTTTGTGGAACAGAAATTCATTAACATGAAGCAGCACGCATCATTCCTATGCTGAACCACTAGCCCCCTCACTTGTCAAGCTTACAGGTGAAACTCAAAAAATTAGAATATTGTGGAAAAGTTCATTTATTTCAGTAATTCAACTTAAAAGGTAAAACTAATATATGAAATAGACTCATGACATGCAAAGTGAGACATATCAAGCCTTTATTTGTTATAATTGTGATGTTTATGGCATACAGCTGATGAAAACCCCAAATTAACAATCTCAGAAAATTAGAATATTAAATGAAATCAGCAAAACAAGGACTGCAAATAGAGCAATATTGGACCTCTGAGAAGTCGAAGCATGCACACGTACTCAGTACTTGGTTTGGGCCCCTTTTGCATCAATTACTGCCTCAATGCGGCGTGGCATGGATGCTATCAGCCTGTGGCACTGCTGAGGTGTTATGGAAGACCAGGAAGCTTCAATATCAGCCTTCAGCTCTTCTGCATTGCTTGGTCTCATGTCTCTCATCTTTCTCTTGGCAATGCCCCATAGATTCTCATTGGGGTTCAGGTCAGGCGGGTTTGCTGGCTAATCAAGCACAGTAATCACATGGGCATTGAACCAGGTTTTGGTACTTTTGGCAGTGTGGGCAGGTGCCAAAGTCCTACTGGAAAATGAAATCAGCATCCCTATAAAGCTCGTCTTTGGAAGGAAGCATGAAGTGCTCCAAAATCTCTTGGTAGATGGCTGCATTGACCCTGGACTTAATGAAGCACAGTGCACAGAGAAAAAGCTGCTATAGAGTTGAGAAAGTAAATGTGGTTGTATGAATCAATCCCAAAGTCACATATTAAGTTAATTATTTGATGGGTACAGGGTTGTGAATGTATATCTATTGGCCTCAACTTGATGGGTTACAAACTGGCAGACCGATCTAAAACTTTCCCCCAATAGTAAAAGTTAATACATCCCCCAAATAAAACTATTCATTACCTGTTATGGAGATCCATCTTGACAGGGCTGAGATGCAGTCTGACTGTTAACTGTTTTTGACTTTACCAAGACTTAAAGTATAATCTCTTTGTGACATCACACATGACATCAGAATGGCCTGTTTGCATTCAACCTAGACTATCTCCATGCCAACAGCAATGGCCAGCAAACTTCTGCAACCAAGTAACCATCAGCCTGACTAACCATTTGTTTCTCTCTAGACTATTGGATGTTCAGTTTTTGCTCTCATAATCAAAGCCTGAAGAAGAGCTTTGTATAATCTGAAAACCTGCTTCCATTGTTAAAGAAAACTAATTGTCAGGGACTGGGCAGAGGAGGAATGGTGGAGACCCCCTCCCCATCCTGACCCCTCCAGGGAGGAGGAAGAGGAAGACAGTATAGATTTACAACAGGTTTTGGCGGGAGGTCACAGCCCAGAGGCAGATGAGGGGGAAAGTTTGGAAATAATGGGGAAGGAGGAGCAGGCAGAGCTGAAAGTCTTTATACTTTTCTGGCCAACCAACTGGGAGCAGCTGACAGCACCCTCACACAATATTTCTGCTTTTTCAGCTTGTGGTTCACTGTGGTGGAATCTAGGCACACACACAAAAACCACGGTGAAAATGTTTTGGGGTGTTGTTGTTTTTTAAAAATATTGAATTTGCCCTAAGCTCACCATCTCCATCTGTTGTCACATTTCTATAATGCACTTAAAATGCAATATTTGCAACTGTATAGCTGGGTCCTATGTTCAGTCTTTTCAGCGGCTTGACTGAGGGATCTTTGTTTCTACACATAGTTTGTTGTTTGTTTTTATGTGTTAGTTTAAAACAGCATCTGACACAAGCATGAAAGATCTGCATGAGGGAAATCCAAACCACCATGTTGAGGTGTTCATGAAAGATCCTTGTTAATGGTTTCTGAAATCCCAGCTAAAATGTAATTGAGCAAACTGCCTGGAGTTGACCCAGTGCTGTTTAATTTTCTAAAAATGTTCGATTAAGATTAAGTTAAGGTACCAGGTGTTGGGGCTACTGGAAAGGCTAGATTAGTGTCTGGAATTTGAAGGTCCATTGAAGCTGGTCTCCCCATACATCTGACCATTTATAATTCTCTGATTTCAAACACGAGAAGAGGAGTTATACACATCAGAAATCTGAGAAGGGCAATGGGGAACAGCATGCTAAGTGTTGCTTTTTGACCTGCTTCGCAATTCATGGAAGGAAACTTGTCCAGATTCTGGACACCTTATAAGCTTGGTCATCGTGGATGAGGAAGCTTTGCAGTTTCTGACGCAGTCCAAGAGGGCAAAGTTCAGGGACATCTCTATGAACCTGCCTGAGGATGTTGCTGCAAGCACAAATTAATGATCTGTGGTTAGCAATGCTTGTGGTCTACTGCTTGCAACTACATCAACTAAATGTTTTGTTAGGTTAAAAAGCTACTAGCGGAACAGACTAGCCCAAGGTCAATTGCAGCATTGTGAATTAAATCAACACAAATATGTTGGTTGTGCGTATTTATGATGATGGTTTTCTGTAGTACCATCAATATTCTGTGATACTTTATGGCATAATATAAGCAAAGCAGCTAGGCTCCTGCCCCAACAACCTTACAGTTCAAATATTGATGATGTGGAGAGAAACAATTTAAAATATTGGCGAAGTTTTCCCAAGCCAGTCTTGAATAATGAATGGATGTGAACCCTAGAAAGCTCCCAATCTTTCCTTCACCACAGATTTTGATCCAAGCCGGGCGAGAATGCCAGAGTAGAAGGGGGAAATTCTGAAGGTGACGTCAGAACCCACTCTTGAAATCTCCCATTACAATCTGTTTGTGCCATTCCTACTGGACCCAGTGAACTGAAGCCATTCCGTTATGCCAGCCTTCCCCAACCTGGTGCCTTGTAGATATTCTTACACTATAACCCACACCATCCCAGTTCATTGGCCATGCTAGTTGAGGCTGATGAAAGTTGTAGCCTTGGAGAGCCTTATAATAATTAAAAAAAATATTATTTGTACCCCACTCATCTGACTGGGTTGTCTCAGCCAATAGGTTTCAGAAGGCTGTTTTATGTCCTCTTTGGAAGGGGCAAAAGAGGCTGCCAAGGCAATTTCCAGCATCGGGAAGAGAGCAATTTCCACTGGTCATAAGTGCCGTTTAAGGTCCCTTTCCCCAACTTTCTAGGCTTCCTTCCATTAGTTGATTGCCCCATATGGAACCATTAAAAAAAGCTCCAGAGAGGGGCATAATTTTCAAAGCCCTCTGAAGATTAGCTGCGAATAAATATCAGAGTTGGTCAGGGGTCCCTTTGCCTTTACCTTTAAATATGAGAG
Source organism: Podarcis vaucheri (assembly GCF_965113315.1). Lineage (NCBI taxonomy): Eukaryota > Metazoa > Chordata > Lepidosauria > Squamata > Lacertidae > Podarcis > Podarcis vaucheri. Next base: position 21,440,115 of record NC_138766.1, read on the forward strand.
TTGTGATATTTTCCTCCTCCCCCAAAGAACAGGTAATTTCCAGGTTATTCTGAGGGGAGCCTTGGGATGCTTATCTATCTCTCAAAACAACAAAGTGAGCACGGAATGAGAAAAGACAAGGGTGGTGGCTTGAATATAAAGCACAAGGCATGAAACGTAGCAAATGCATACGATGCCTGAAACATCACTTATGGAACTTGAATAAAAATATACTGCATGAGAAACCAGCCAGTTATATGTACAGCCGTACCTAGGAAGTTGAACAGAATCAGTTCCGGAAGTCCGTTCCACTTCCAAAACATTCTAAAACCAAACCGCGGCTTCCGATTGGCTGCAGGAAGCTCCCACAGCCAATCAAAGCCACAGGTGCCCTGTTAGACATTTTGGTTCCAAAAGAATGTTTGCAAACCAGAACAATCACTTCTGAGTTTGCAGCTTTCGGGAGCTAAAACGTCCAAGTTCCAGGGCGTTCGACAACCAAGGTACAACTGTAACGTCCTTTGATTTAGCTATTGATCTAGAGCACCCTAAGGACCAACTATGGGAGCCAGTATCACTGACATGGAAACTTTGCACATTTTTCTGCCCATCCCTTCCAGAAGTTCTTGTCTCAACATGAGATCCATCCATAGGCATGCTGGTATGACCTCAAACCTGTAGCATATGGATTGGGCCTTAGAGCTCTTGGGATTTGCTTTAATCTTGGCAGAATAGTGATACCTCTTAAACTGTGCTGTTTTTTACTGTGTGCACTTTCCTACAGAGCTATTAACCATCCATAAGAGCAGCATATAACCATATATGTTTATAGAAATCTGTTGGAAGTTTTAAGCTGCATTTTTTAATGGCTTCTACTGGTGTTTTAACTACTGCAGTTAATCACGGAATGAGTCTCAAGTCTACTGGAGTGCGGAGTGATATTGAATTTTAAAAGTATGACTAGGGAGAAAAAGGGAATACTGTGCCCTTGGAATTAAAGTCCTAGCGTGGAATCTATGAAAGTAATTTTATAGGAAGAATCAATTTTGGGGATCCCTTTTCTTCTCTGTATAGGTTACACTGAAGGACCAAAAATGAGCGTCTCCAATGACCTACTGAGGAAAGCTCATAATGATGTCTTTGATTTTTCGGTTCTCCAGTGTCTAAAATTCTCCATATAAAATGAATCTGTTTCATAGCAAAGTGTTTATTGCCAGCTTTCCCAAACTTGCTTACTTGATTGCTTTGGGGTTTTGAGGAATCACACGGCAGGGAAAATTGCCCTTCTGGGTCTCATTACAAACACCATCATTAGCCAGTCCTTTTTGACAGGCCTGGTGGTTACGTAGTTTGATAAGCTTGGTGTGGTTTTCTGCTAATCAAAGTGTTGTTTGGCAGTCATAACCAGCAGACACACACAGGGGGTATTTGATTACGTAACTCTTATGGAAGACAGAAAGATGTCTCTCCCAGGGTGTATACAATCAGTCAATTATCCCCCACCCCCACTGGAACTGGACCAAGATTTGCTGAGATCAGGATGAACACGAATTCTAAAAGCAATGACTATTTGAGCTGCTGAACCTTTATAACTGCATAAAAAACCCAACAGGCTCCTTTATGTCTGCTTATAAATTCATTACATCTTTCATTAATTATAATTCTACCATTTATTTATTTTTTGAAATTCAGCTCGTATGCAACATAATGCAGAACAGGAGCCAATTCATGCCACATGCAGCTCATGAATTAAACTTTGACTGCATGGAGAATTCCTTCTTCCAAAATGTGTGGCTTTCTAGTCCAATTTCTGTAAATCTAGAGGTTGCTCAGATGATGATGATCAAATTGTATATCACTTTTTAATCCAAAAATCACAGGGTGGTTCACAGCATAAAAATACAAAATTGATTGATTGATTGAATCTATATACTGCCCTGTACCCGGAGGTCTCAAAAGAAAATACATTATAGAACAAGAACAACAACAACAACAAAAACCAACCAAGATCTTCACTCCCACAAACATATTTAAAAAGCCAGAGAACATTCTTACTGAAATACAATATGAGGAAATGTTAAATGAGGTAATAAAAAAAGAGAAAAAGAAAGATATGAAAGAAATGGGTAAAAAGGTCTTACAGCTATCCATCTGTCAGTTATGTATATAGTAATTCTTCAAATTCGTCAAATGTTTAATCTAGATTAATATTCAGCTGTTCCTCCCTCTGCTGAACATACTTTTCCAATCTTCATAGAATCTCTGTGACCAGGCCTTGGGCTTATTGAATAAACACTTTTGCCTGGCACCTAAAGATATGTAATGAAAGATCAGGCAAGGGTTCTTGAGGAGAGCATTCCACAAATGGCAGCCTCGTAAGACTTGGCAGCTTCCGTGAATTTCTTTCACAGGAATAAACTGGAGGGTTTGTGTGCAAGCACATGCTTCTGTACTAGCTTTTCAAATTGCCAGCTCCTGGGTGCAATTGAAATGCAACTTTTTCTATAGCTTCTCATTTTTTAAAAAATAAATAAATGGTAAAAGTAATTTTCTGACCTTTGGGTATTTTGGACTACAATTCCAATTAGCATTGCTTGATACACAGAAATGATGAGTGTCATACTACAAAATGTCTTGAGAGGTCACTGGGATGGGAGAGATTGCTATGATAGATTCAGGGCGGCAAGTTCTCTTGTTCAGGTTTGATTTTGCTGCAAACCACCTCCTCCTCCTCCTCCTCCTCGCTCAATTTGTGGTCACACAGGTGGCGCTGTGGGTTAAACCACAGAGCCTAGAACTTGCCGATGGAAAGGTTGGCCGTTCAAATCCCCACGACGGGGTGAGCTCCCATTGCTCAGTCCCAGCTCCTGCCAACCTAGCAGTTTGAAAGCACATCAAAGTGCAAGTAGATAAATAGGTACTGCTCCGGCGGGAAGGTAAACGGCGTTTCCGTGTGCTGCTCTCGTTCGCCAGAAGCAGCTTAGTCATGCTGGCCACATGACCCGGAAGCTGTATGCTGGCTCCCACAGCAAATAAAGCGAGATGAGCGCTGCAACCCCAGAGTCGGTCACGACTGGACCTAATGGTCAGGGGTCCCTTTACCTTTACCTTATGCTCTGAATGCTACATGATAACTCTGTCTTTAAGTAAAGTACGGAGATGATTAAGCCAGTAATCTGTGATGGAGATAAGATATTTGATGAAGCATCCCACCTAGTTGCTGAGAACTGGCGAAGGACCTCCTGCAAGAGTGGTATACATTCCTTCATTACGATTTGTGGGAAGAAGCCATACCTATGGAGAACGATTGTTTTGGCACAGAATTCTGTCGGCGGTGATAGTGCACCCCTGCACGTCGTTGCTCATTTCATGCTTTCATTTCTCGAGAGATGCAAAATGGCAAGCAGAAATTAGCATATGTCAACCAAGAAAATCCAGTCCGAGGGGCAAACGAAGGCTTTGCCAGCATATTTCTGTACGTGGTAAAAGAAGGCAGTGCTGTGTTTGAAAGGGAAGGTGCATGATCTACTGCTGGTTCCGCTGACAAGAAATAATGATTAAACTGGACTGGTGACCAATAAAGCACACACTGTCACATTATCCTTACATTAACAACTTCAATATGCCTCAGAGAACCTGACATCATAAATGCAATGGTGCAGTCATATTTGGTATCATATGCTCAGTACTCAGAAATGATATCTCTGAGCTGGGGGGGGGATTACAGAAAAGGATTTTTAAAAACCACTCAGAGGGTTGAATACTTTCCCTTTGACAAAACAGTAAGCCACCTCATACCCCTAAAGACACCCTGTAGCGGAGGTCACTGTGAGGTCTAGAATAGGGATAGGGAACCTCAGGCCTGGGGGCCGAATGCATCCCTCTAGACTTCTTTTTTTGAAAATACGTTTATTATTTTACATTGATTTACATTCAGATCTTATAACATACAATTTACATCAAAATCTATTTATCTTGGCGGCTTCTCATCCTTACATCTTTCTCCTCCCTGCTGCCTGTTCAACCTCTTAACCTTACCTATTTACCTAAATCCCATATTACAATATTTTCTATTTTCTTGCCGTTGTTCATAAGTCAAAACCTGTTTGAAATTTTGTTTGGCTGTATTGTGTTATTAGACAGGAAAGGGTCTCCATTTATATATATAGTCTTTCTGATTCCTTATTTTAGCTATGACTTCTGCCATTTCTGAGTACTCTGGTAGCTTGAGTACTCATTCCTCCTTCGTTGGGATTTCTGGTATTTTCCATTTTTGCGCATAGACTACTCTGGCTTTTAAAAAAATCTCTGCACCATGTATTCCCAGAAGACTGGCACACGCACGCGCACACACACACAGAGAGAGAGAGAGAGAGAGAGAGAGAGAGAGAGAGAGAGACTGACTTCTCTGTATGGCCCTTTGGAATCTCCCTAACCAGAGACATGTTGTTTTCAAAAATTAAACTCAAATCAACTTGCAGAAAAAGCTCAAATATCCATCCTATCCACTGCCCCACCCACTTTTTGCCTCTGGCCTTTCACATCCCTGACATGTACCCCCTAGGAAGTCATATAGCACTCTGGGTGGAAAAGCTTCCCCATCCCTAGTCTAGAAGAATCAACTTGCTCACACATCTCCTGTCTTTCTTCTGCTATAGGACATCCCTTAGCAGTCTCCATGGCCAAATCAGGCATGAACCCAAACTCCTACTCAGTCTCATCTGCGCATGGCTGGAACTGTATGCCACCCATCCTCATGAGCATGGGAACACAAACAGAATATTTGCAAATGACAGATAATTATTTAATGCTTTCCACATCCGAAGTAAGGCTTAGAAGAGGTAGCTGTTCAACAGCTTCTCAGAAACTAAGTAGAACCACACCTTTCTCCAAGTGGCATTCATCTTCTCTTGGACTGAGCTGGTCAATCCCTTTCTGCTCAATGCAATGAGCCGAGAGGTGAAAAGGTTGAATTTACATGAAGTGGGTTTCACCTTGTCTGTGTCCTCAAGCTTCAATAATTCAAATTTATCCAACCGCACAGGGACAGCCAGAGCTCTGGATGTGGCTATAGAGTGACCTGATGTGAGTGGTTTTATCTTTGAAATGGTTTGCAGATGTATCATAGTGGGCCTCCTTGATGTCACTAAGTGGGCCAGATTGCAGAACCACTTGGAGAAGCTCCACAGTGTAGCAATGTGAGGATGCAACTGCTGGCACCACAGCCACTGGATAGGCTCGGTAATTAACTCAGACTACCATGTACTCACATTCACAGCAAGTTTATAGACTTCCGAGAATCACCTGAGAGTCTGCATTGGCTAAAGATAGGCTTCAATCTTGCTATTGTGATTTCTGCTTCTAATGACGCCTATATTCTTCAACTGTATGCTAAAATGTTTATATCTGCATATGTTACCAGTGCTGAATGCCTCTGCCTGTTCTCTGTGCAGTTGCTGTATTGTGTTAAACAATTGTGTTAACGTTTGCAATGCACCCTGGACCACTGGTGATGCAAAAGCAAGGTTTTGGCCATCTGTGTTCATATTAAAATGGAGCCCTCTTACTATAAGCTTCGTTCTTTGATTTCCTTCCACGGTTTGATATCTTTTTGAGACATATTTAACTGCAGTGATTGCATAAATAAAAAATAGATGCAAATGGGCAAAATGTTGCTTCAGAGCAGTAGTTTTGAACAGTATTGTGAATATTTGATTTTTCTGTTGAAGCAGAACATCTCAAAGAGTATTGCTGTAGATTTTCAAAGTACTTTATGAGCCTAACACTGTCTCGATGAAGAGAATCATTTGTTTCAAAACTGAGCGTCAATACACACAATCTTGGTCATGTAGATCCACTTTTCTTTTTGCTTCTGGCTGGTACGCCATGGGTCAAACGTCTCGCTTAAAAACTCAAATGTGTTTGATTTCAAAAAAGATGCAGACACTGCGGAATTCCCCTGTCCTATGTATAAATAAACATCCTTTTTCAGAGAAGATCTGTATGAACTTATTCCTACATTAGCTCCAGATAGACCAATCAGCTGAGCATGTCTACACACAAAGGCTACAGATGTCTACACAGAAGTCCTATTGAATTCAGTGGAGCTTGCTCCCTGGAAAGTGAGGTTGGGGGTTGCTGCCATAGATTATTAAAACCGATAGGATTCAGCCATAACTGGTGCCAGCACCCAAAATATTTGGGTAGTTTCCAGGACACCCAAAAGGCCCTCTGCTGATGCCTCCCATGGGTTGTGGTCTTCAATTACTTTGAATATATACAATGGTACCTCGGGTTAAGTACTTAATTCATTCCAGAGGTCCATTCTTAACCTGAAGCACCACTTTAGCTAATGGGGCCTCCTGCTGCTGCCACGCCGCCGGAGCACAATTTCTGTTCTCATCCTGAAGCAAAGTTCTTAACCTGAAGCACTATTTCTGGGTTAGCGGAGTCTGTAACCTGAAGCGTATGTAACCTGAAGCATATGTAACCTGAGGTACCACTGTATTCCCCTTCCACAAATCTGGAATGGAATTCTAGAAACAGTACTTCTCTATGGAAGGACTGGGGATCACTTATTGTGGGATTCTCAACATCCTTATGAAAACACAATTTGCAGATTCTTTGAAGAAATAAATGGCATGAAACTGCTATGTCGGTAGATATCATCTCTGTCACAATGCATGGTCAGAATTTCCCCTCATCCCCTTCCAAGAGGTGGTGTGGAGGTTTACGACACCACGTGGGCTTACCTGGCTAGGTAACACCCACCTTGCAGGGTGGCCATTGCCCCGCCCCCATCTTGGTAGGACAATGGGCTGCTGGCTGGGGGTGGTGCGAGGGCCTGAAAAAGGGCCAATGCTTTTCGGCCCAGACTCACTTCATTTCTTCCTGCTAGATGTAGCCACCTGACCCGCTCCAAAAATATAACATGGTTTTCTTTTGCAGGCTAACCTCTTACTTCCTAGGTCACTGGGCACTGCTATGGTCATAAGATGGTTGCTGTATTCAGAACCGGGAAGGAATTTTCCCTGCATTGGTAGGTGTGCTGGTCCTGGGGGCTAACTGAGAGGTGAGGTCCGAGTCCAGTCTGAGGTCGATGGTGCGGTATGGAGGCTGTCCGTCAAAGCTGTAGCTGGGTCCAAGGCAGGGAGTCGGGTGGGGTCAGGAACTCTGGCAGAAGAGCAGGACAGAGTGCAGGCAGGAACAGGCTACCAACAACGTTGCTCCTGCAACCTGGGACTGGGGCTGGCTGGCTTTTATCTGCCCCGAGGCATAGTGTGGCCCTGATCCTCTGGTGACTCGCCTCTCCTGGCCTGGAGGCGAGCACTCCTCCTGCAGGAACTTAGTTCCCTCTACCTCTCTGCCCTGAGCCTCTGTAGCTCAGGAGAGGCTGGAGGGTTACCGGACCCAGAGGCAACCTCCTCTTCTCCTGACGGGGCTGAGAGTGGAGCATCTGCAGGCAATGGGTCCTCCATCACCTCAGGGGCCAGAGCAGACTTGGCTGGTGCTTGCACCTGAGGATCCAGCACAGGTGAGGACCCTTCAGGCTCAGGCCCAGCCCCCGGCTCAGCTGGTTCTGGAGGCGGGGAATCCTGCGCAGGCTGGGATTCCTCAGGTTCAACCTCTGAGTCCGAATCCCAGGCCATCACAGTAGGTTTTGCCTTCCCCGTAGCAATTTGTCACAACTTTGGCGATTTTGTTCGGTATCCTATAGTCTATCTTCAAGATGGGGGGGTAACATCCTCACGTACCCCCATGCGGCGGCGTTTGCAGGGCCCGCTAAAGGGCTGATTGTGGGAGTCACTGGCCATAGAGCGGTGGCAAATAGGTCAAACTCTTGGCTTTGGTGAAGTGGGAGGGCACACTGTGTAACTTCATGCTTTACAGTCCCCTCCCACTGCACTTGACTGCCCTGCACATCCTCAGCCCCTGTGGGGTTGAGAGTGGTACCTTCCAAGGCCTAAGCCCATACATTGTTGTCATGTCTCATTTTTTTGGGGGGGGGGTGTAGGCTCCACGGACATGGTTTAGCACGTGGCCTTGCAAACAGCCCTTCAGCTGTGTATATGCATGTGTGTGTGATATGAATTCAATAGCCATGGGAGGAATGGGTTGGGAATTAATTCAGCCACTTTTTGCAAACTACTGACTAGATTCAACACTCCCAAATGTGACTTCTGAATCAGAAACACAACTCCCATTCTGACTGCACACTTTTCCGGATTCTGCAAATCGTGTCCTCCCTTAAAGAGGGCACGTGTTGCATTGAGATCTGGCAACCAAACCCTGTGTTGTGGGTGGGTATGATTGACAGCCACAACACCCAATTGGTAGGTCGCTGGATGAAGTGTTCACTCAGGCCAATGGGATGCAGGCTAAATGAATCAAGAGACCTATATATACCTATGCACGTGACTCAGAGCTTCCTCTTTTGGTGCGTGCATCGGAACACCCACCCACTTCTCCCTACTTTTAGGGCTTGTGCACTTCACCTTGCTATGCCGTCTTGTGTTGTCTGTCGTTGGGACAGGAGCACGGCAGGAATTTTCCCCACTTGGCTGATTGGCTGTTGCCATTTGGGTTTTGCCTGCCGCGTAGCAAATCATCACAACTTGTAAGGTTTCGGATAGGCTCTGGTTCAGGTGATAGGGATGGGAGAACGGTCTCGCCATCCCTATGTGAAAGGTATTCTGTTAAAGGAATCCAGGGACTCGATGGTTTGGTCAACCCTGTGAGGGGGTTGTGCCCATGCCGGAGTCCAGGGGACATCTGGGTGGTGGACATAGTCTCTTCCCGGCTTTCCACCTATCCAGGTGTTCACCCTAGGTTGACCTATGCTGGTGCCCTGGGTCAGCGCTACCTGCAACGGTGCAGGGAGCTAGTCGAACCAGAGCCTATGCAACCACTCACTTGCTGTAATCAATAAAGTTGTGGCCTAAATTTTGCCAAAAACCAAACCAAAATTTGTGTCTTGTGTGAATTTATTTAAGGGGAGTTTTAAAGGTCTGAACATGCAATGTAGTTTTGGTGCACAAAAAGTGCACACAAATGTAGACTTTTGTGTGTTCTTTCAAAAGAGCTACACAAAACGGAATGGGACAGACCTGTGATTGAGTGGAATCAGGTTGCCAACTCCTAAGTGACGTATAAAATTATGATGGATATTTTAATGGGGCTGTTCCTTCCAAAAGGAGAGACGTCTCCACCACCACAACTAGTGTGTATATTAACTGCAGTATTTATTAACCTGCGTTCCATGCTTTAGCATTTTCAGCAAGCTGCTCTGATTATGGCGCAGAGAGAAATCCCTGCCATGATGATGTTTTCGTCATGCAGAGAAACGCATAAAGAGAAATGTAATGCTTTCATGCGCATGATGGCTGGCACTGTCCACTTTAATCAGCCTCATTGACAAAAATGCAGCCACTACACGGCCTTAACTAGTAATTTCATTACAGCATTGTAATGGGAATATTAAATGAGAAAATTGTGGGTGATCCTCTTAGCTACTGAGCAATGGTCTACTGTGTAACATCCAGACTGCTGTGTTTATAAGAATCTGCCATCGGAAAGAAGAATCCATAAGCATATGAATCATCAATTGCGCTCAGTGATGCTGGTGTCTTACTAATAGAATTCCTTTCAAACTAGACTAGTTTTAATCATTTGTAATATTAATATCCTGCATTCTTAGGGAATGCAACAAACAGCTGGATAAAGAATTACAAATTGACTTCATTTTTTTTTAAGCGTATGTGTAATATAAACAGAACCTTCACATTGTGAGGAGCTGCTGGGGGTGGGGGAATCTCTATTTATTCTGAATATACAGTCTATTCAAAGCACGGAATAAAAAGAGAAGATTAGACAAGTTCTGATTACTGGACTCTGAATGAAGCTGTCTTGAATGATTTTGTGACCTATGTGGTTAGGGGCAAGTTTCTTTTAAAGAAAATGCCCCACCAACTTGTCACTGATAGCCTTTGAAGAAATGAATGCTATTAAATTGTTCCTGCTTCCTAAAGGTTATTTTTTTGCCCACTGGGAACGAGGAGCACAGCTGCAAGGATGTGATGAGGGAGAATCAGCAGTTGCATAGATAATACCAAGGCTTTGAATTGCCAATATTGTCAATCATGTGTGAGTGCTGGAAATCCATATGAAATAAAAATTCAGATTTAAATTCTTGCCTCTCTTCATTGCCCTTCAGTTACTCTACCTCATGTTCCTAAAATGCCACACATCAAACGATTTGAGGTCTGTATCGAGAATATTGAGTGAAGCTGCAACTTCCTTTAAAAAATAAAAATCAAAGGGAGGCGTTTCTGTTGGCCCATTCCTTTGTAATTTCTTTGTTGCCTTCTCGCCAGTAAAGGCCCAATTTTTAGCTATTTCTCCCCTCTTGCTTATCCATCAAATATATAAAATGTCATGTATTCATTGTGTAATTGCCGTTTACTTGACATTTTACTCCTCCCAGTGAAGGACATGGCAAGAATAAAACATCAGGAAGCTCTGACATTTCTTTTCCTGCCCTGTATTTGAAGGGATGGAAATGCAACCGCTACATCAAGGAAGACAACGGGACAGTGGTTGGGGAAATGGAGGTTAAAAAGTGTTGCGGCGGTGAACAGGGATGAAAGCAGGTGGTTTCAAGTTAACTAAGTGATTGGGAACAGATGGGCTGTATCTCCTAGCAGTTCTGAAACTGTTCCCCTTGACTTCCTCTCAAAAGATGCCCTAGGGCAGGACAGAGGAATCTGTGGGCCCTCCACATCTTTTTGACTACAACACCCATCAGCTGCAGGCAGCTTGGCCAATGGTCTGGCATGGTGGGAGATGTAGTCCAATAGATTCCCCACCCCTCTCTTAGAGCAGGAACAAGGGACCACTTGCCATTAAGGCATTTGAACCCTGCTTTCTATTTAGGAAAAGCTTCAAGAGTGGATCAGCAATAACTCACATGGCATCAGTGAAGCTGTCTGTGGACAAGCACCAGCTCCCTTGGGGTGAAAGCGCTGCACCCCATAGTCGCCTATGACTGGACTTAACTTTCCAGGGGTTCTTTACCTTTGCCTTTTACATTTGAGGACTACTTGATTTTTTTGGCCATATTTATGCGGGTGGCAATGTGGTCTAAACCACAGAGCCTAGGGTGTAATGGTTCTAGGGGTTGCTAGTGCATAAGCAGGTGCCTATCTCCCCGGCTGGGTGCAAACACCTGGCTGGATTGCCTGAGTGAACCTTTTCTGTCCGGACAGCCACTCACCCATGGCTGACTCAATCGCTGGCAGAATCCGTGAGTGGGCGTTTCTTAAACTTCTTCCAACAAAGAAGTTCTTTGACGCCTAGTCTCCACCTACCCTCTCTGTGCGGAAGCCTTCTGCACAGAGAGGGCATGGGCAACGGAGGACCCCTACTCTCCCCGCTGGTCTCAGGCAAGGAGTCATGAGACCGCCTCGCCACTTCCCCCAGCTGCCCCCCTTCTCCCCTGGCACTACGCTGATTCTCTTCCCCAGAAGAAGGGCTGTTCCTCCCGATCCCTGGACGCTCTCTGGAATCCCTCTGGCTTTCGCTCTCCCCCTCCAGTACTGATGGCAGTTCCCTGACATAGGGCTTGCCAATCAGAAGGTTGGTGGTTTGAATCCCTGCAACGGGGTGAGCTCCCGTTGCTCAGTCCCTGCTCCTGCCAACCTAGCAGTTCGAAAGCATATCAAAGTGCAAGTAGATAGATACCGCTCCGGCGGGAAGGTAAACGGCATTTCCATGCTCTGGTTCGCCAGCAGTGGCTTAGTCATGCTGGCCACATGACTCAGAAGCTGTACGCCTGCTCCCTTGGCCAGTAAAGCGAGAGCGCACAACCCCAGAGTCTGTGACTGGACCTAATGGTCAGGTGTCCTTTTACCTTTTTTATGCTGGCAGTGCTGCTGCAACCTAATATTGGGTCCTCATCCATTAGCTGAAGACCAATAACTGTGTTTACCTTCCCGCTGGAGTGGTACCAATTTATCTAGTTGCACTTTGACGTGCTTTCGAACTGCTAGGTTAGCAGGAGGCGTTTGATTAGGATGCTCAAAAAAGCCCTAGATAGAACCCACTGATTCTTTGCCTTCCAAATAGCAGCAGCAGCAGCAACCTCTTACCTTGAGAAATGGGGAGGTAGTGGTAGTGGGTGCTCCTATGGGTGTGTCCAGCTCCTCCCAGTTTTGTAGAGCCAACGGCAAGTGGGAGAGCATTTTGGGTAACTTTCTCAAAGTCATAACAATTTTGGAGTTGGTGGCCTATGACTCCATTGGGAACTGGCTCTAGAGTGTGTTCTTTGCCCCTGAAAAAGTAGTTCCATGGAGCTTCATTGACTCTCTCTCTATATATATATATATATATATATATATATATATATATATATATATGTAGGTTTTGGTGTCTTCGGGTGTCTTCCCGTGTAAGAGTCGGGGTGTCTGGGCGACGTTTCGACGAGGTCTCACTCGTCATCTTCAGGCTGGTGCTTTCGGCTTCTTGTTACTGGAACAGAGCAGAATCTGGTGTTTGAGTTCCTATAAATACTGTTGAGGGGTGTGGTGTATAGCCTCCAACGTTCTGGGCAGAGAGGAAGTTCCTAGATTAGTGTGCCTTTTCTTCTTTTGTTCCTTAATTACTTGAGGGATATCTTGAGTGATTTCATGAGTGATATTCTGAATACCACTGGGTGGGTCATTAAGTGTAGATTAGTTGCTAAAGCTTTCGTGTCTTGACCTCTTGAGCTTGTGAAGAGTTTTTCTGAGAAGATGGCTGTGCTGCATTTAGTTGTGCTCTGGCTTGGCTTCGTGTATAGGGGCGAGCTGTAATTTTGTGCCTTGTGCCAGCCAGATCTGTGTAGGGATTGCAGGGGGGTGCAGCATCCGGAGGTGCCACTATAGTTTGGCTACTGGATGGAGTCTGTAGTATGTCTGTGGAGAGGGTCTGGGTTTGGGTCTGGTGTGGTTGATTGGTGACGGCGTTCTGTGTGCCTCTGGTTCTGGTGTCGGTTTTTGTGGGGAGGGCTAATTTCCAGATGTCTGGCAGGCGGGACGTGTCGTCACGCTTGTTCATGTTGTGAGGGTGTTTCTCTATCTCGATGGCTTCCATGATTATTCTCTTGTGGTGATGTTCCATGTTAAAGAGCAATTTGGAATCTGCAAAATTAATTTCGTGTCCTGTTTCTTTTATGTGTTGGAAAAGAGAGGAAGTTTTTTCTTCTTTTTTGACGGCATTCTTGTGTTCTGCGATACGTGCATTTATTCGTCTGTTTGTTTGTCCAATGTACGTGGCTGGGCAGACTTTGCAGGGTATTTCATAGACCCCTTGGTTTTCGAGCTGGATTTTGTCTTTTGGGTTTCTGAGGATATTGGCTATTTTTTGGTTGGTGCAGAAGGCTGTTTTGATATTGTGTTTATGGAGGATTTTGCTAATTTTGTCTGTAGTGCCCTTGATATAAGGAAGGAGGGCCATGCCATTGTTTTCTTCTGTGTCTTGGTTTTTGGGGGGTGTTTCTTTTTGGATTAGCTTCGTAACCTTGTTTTTCTGGTATCCATTGGCGATTAACACATTTGAGAGATTCTGTAACTCAGTTGTCAAGTGGTCTTTGTCAGCCAGGCGTTTGGTTCTGGAGATGAGAGTCTTGGCTACGGAGTTTATTTGTGCAGGGTGGTGGTGTGATTGTGCATGTAAGTAGCGGTTGGTGTGTGTTTTTTTCCGGTAGATAGTGTGTCCTAGGGAGCCATCAGGTTTTTTGTAGATTAGGACGTCAAGAAAGGGGAGTTGGTTGTTGTCTTCTATTTCCATAGTGAATTGTATTTTGGGGTGTAGGCTGTTGAGATGTGTGAGGAAGCTATCTAGTTTTTCTTTCCCGTGTGGCCAAATTACAAAGGTGTCGTCAACATATCTGAGCCAAAGTTTGGGTTTGTGTTCTGACTTGTCTAAAGCATTGGTTTCAAAGTGTTCCATGTACAAATTTGCGATGACCGGTGAGAGGGGTGATACCCAGTGGTATTCAGAATATCACTCATGAAATCACTCAAGATATCCCTCAAGTAATTAAGGAACAAAAGAAGAAAAGGCACACTAATCTAGGAACTTCCTCTCTGCCCAGAACGTTGGAGGCTATACACCACACCCCTCAACAGTATTTATAGGAACTCAAACACCAGATTCTGCTCTGTTCCAGTAACAAGAAGCCGAAAGCACCAGCCTGAAGATGACGAGTGAGACCTCGTCGAAACGTCGCCCAGACACCCCGACTCTTACACGGGAAGACACCCGAAGACACCAAAACCTACATTCCTGTACCCGTGAAAATCTACGAAAGCATATATATATATATATATATATATATATATATATATATATATATATGCAGGTTTTGGTGTCTTCGGGTGTCTTCCCGTGTAAGAGTCGGGGTGTCTGTGCGACGTTTCGACGAGGTCTCACTCGTCATCTTCAGGCTGGTGCTTTCGGCTTCTTGTTACTGGAACAGAGCAGAATCTGGTGTTTGAGTTCCTATAAATACTGTTGAGGGGTGTGGTGTATAGCCTCCAACGTTCTGGGCAGAGAGGAAGTTCCTAGATTAGTGTGCCTTTTCTTCTTTTGTTCCTTAATTACTTGAGGGATATCTTGAGTGATTTCATGAGTGATATTCTGAATACCACTGGGTGGGTCATTAAGTGTAGATTAGTTGCTAAAGCTTTTGTGTCTTGACCTCTTGAGCTTGTGAAGAGTTTTTCTGAGAAGATGGCTGTGCTGCATTTAGTTGTGCTCTGGCTTGGCTTCGTGTATAGGGGCGAGCTGTGGTTTTGTGCCTTGTGCCAGCCAGATCTGTGCCTTGTGCCAGCCAGAAGCAATTTACACAAAGAAGAACAGAAAGCACTCACCAACCTGAGGAAAGACAACAACATAATCATTCTCCCAGCAGACAAAGGCAACGCCACTGTTGTGATGAACACATCGGACTACCAAGCAAAACTATCAAATCTACTCCAAGACCCTACCTACCAACCTATAAAAACAGATCCCACCACCTATCTGGAAAAAACCACCAAATCCAAAATAAAAGCCTCTCCTATCAGTGAAGAAATCCAGCTAAGAATCATCCCCAGAGAAAAATCTTCCAGATGCCCCAAACTCTACGGTCTCCCCAAGATACACAAAGAAGGAACACCACTCAGACCAATAGTCAGCTCCATAGGCTCACCTCTACAAAATCTCGCTAAATTTCTCGCTAAGCAACTTCAGCCCTATGCAGAATCCATCGCTTCACACGTTACTAACTCCTTCCAGTTCATTGAAACAATAAAGAAGCAATACCTACATCCCGATGACCTACTTGTGAGCTTCGAGGTTGTATCTCTCTTCACTCAAGTGCCCATTAATGAAGCCTTGACAGCCATTCAAAACAAATACAACCCCCCCAAATACATCCTGGACCTGACCAACCACTGCCTAACCAACACGTACTTCATCCACAATGGACAAAGATACAAACAGATAGAAGGAGCACCTATGGGATCACCCCTCTCACCGGTCATCGCAAATTTGTACATGGAACACTTTGAAACCAATGCTTTAGACAAGTCAGAACACAAACCCAAACTTTGGCTCAGATATGTTGACGACACCTTTGTAATTTGGCCACACGGGAAAGAAAAACTAGATAGCTTCCTCACACATCTCAACAGCCTACACCCCAAAATACAATTCACTATGGAAATAGAAGACAACAACCAACTCCCCTTTCTTGACGTCCTAATCTACAAAAAACCTGATGGCTCCCTAGGACACACTATCTACCGGAAAAAAACACACACCAACCGCTACTTACATGCACAATCACACCACCACCCTGCACAAATAAACTCCGTAGCCAAGACTCTCATCTCCAGAACCAAACGCCTGGCTGACAAAGACCACTTGACAACTGAGTTACAGAATCTCTCAAATGTGTTAATCGCCAATGGATACCAGAAAAACAGGGTTACGAAGCTAATCCAAAAAGAAACACCCCCCAAAAACCAAGACACAGAAGAAAACAATGGCATGGCCCTCCTTCCTTATATCAAGGGCACTACAGACAAAATCAGCAAAATCCTCCATAAACACAATATCAAAACAGCCTTCTGCACCAACCAAAAAATAGCCAATATCCTCAGAAACCCAAAAGACAAAATCCAGCTGGAAAACCAAGGGGTCTATGAAATACCCTGCAAAGTCTGCCCAGCCACGTACATTGGACAAACAAACAGACGAATAAATGCACGTATCGCAGAACACAAGAATGCCGTCAAAAAAGAAGAAAAAACTTCCTCTCTTTTCCAACACATAAAAGAAACAGGACACGAAATTAATTTTGCAGATTCCAAATTGCTCTTTAACATGGAACATCACCACAAGAGAATAATCATGGAAGCCATCGAGATAGAGAAACACCCTCACAACATGAACAAGCGTGACGACACGTCCCGCCTGCCAGACATCTGGAAATTAGCCCTCCCCACAAAAACCGACACCAGAACCAGAGGCACACAGAACGCCGTCACCAATCAACCACACCAGACCCAAACCCAGACCCTCTCCACAGACATATTACAGACTCCATCCAGTAGCCTAACTATAGTGGCACCTCCGGATGCTGCACCCCCCTGCAATCCCTACACAGATCTGGCTGGCACAAGGCACAAAACCACAGCTCGCCCCTATACACGAAGCCAAGCCAGAGCACAACTAAATGCAGCACAGCCATCTTCTCAGAAAAACTCTTCACAAGCTCAAGAGGTCAAGACACAAAAGCTTTAGCAACTAATCTACACTTAATGACCCACCCAGTGGTATTCAGAATATCACTCATGAAATCACTCAAGATATCCCTCAAGTAATTAAGGAACAAAAGAAGAAAAGGCACACTAATCTAGGAACTTCCTCTCTGCCCAGAACGTTGGAGGCTATACACCACACCCCTCAACAGTATTTATAGGAACTCAAACACCAGATTCTGCTCTGTTCCAGTAACAAGAAGCCGAAAGCACCAGCCTGAAGATGACGAGTGAGACCTCGTCGAAACGTCGCACAGACACCCCGACTCTTACACGGGAAGACACCCGAAGACACCAAAACCTGCATTCCTGTACCCGTGAAAATCTACGAAAGCATATATATATATATATATATATATATAGAGAGAGAGAGAGAGAGAGAGAGAGAGAGAGAGAGAGAGAACCCTGATACACAGCAGATTTTAGGAGGAACTGATGCTTGTAGCAAAATTCTGTATCCACGGTGGGAAAGGATACTGCTTCATGCATCTATGGGAATGTCCATCTATTTTTCTCCCTTCCTAAGCCCCACCCACCCGCCATAAACATTAAACAACTCATATTTGCAAAGTTCAGGCTGGTGGTCTAGTGGTAAGTGTTCCATGGGTGCCTGCAGAATTGAGGCAGGCAGCTTGCTTGAGGCTGGCACTGCCTCCCTTGATTTTGCTTGTGTAGTCAATTACTCCTGCTTCAAATTCTCAACCCATCCCATATCCATTACAGCTGTACATTGAGCTAAGCTTTATTTTTCAGGAGTAATGCTAACCTTTAGGCTTCCCCTTGAATGCTAGAGTCATTAAGTAATTTTGAACCCTGCCCTGGAAGGAGTATTCATCAAAGGTAATTGAGGTAGTCTCCTCAGTGATGGATAGTGTAATAACCTACATTTTTGATGGCGACTATTCTTCGATGACCTCTGATCTCTTCTTTGTCAGTAAGTCACTCCAGGCAAGGTAGTGGATCTCCTTAATAGGAGAGAAAATAAATTAGGGACTTGCTATCAAGTCCGGTCATCTTTTGTGTGTGCTTAAGTATTTCCAAGGCTAAGGGCACATCACACTGTTTGATTATTTGGCCAAAGGTAACTACATTATGCACTATGGTTTGCTTTAAATGTCGCAAATGAAAATAACCTTTCAACAGGTGATAGAAGCTGCTATCTTTTAAAATGTTGCTCACAGTAAACGGAAGCAAGCATTTTTCTCACTTAATAGATTACAAGTGGGGAGTGAGAATTGCCCAGAATCATGTATTTTCTTAATACAGGGTGATCATGGGATGGGGTTTTTTTTCATAGAAAGGGAGATGATGAAGAAAGTGTGAAATTGTTTTTTAATTGGGGGGGGGGAATCCACCCTCCTGCCTGGGGTTGTCTTTTTTAAAAAAAACACACACAAAGCGAAGCCAAACTTTTCTTCTTTTTGCAAGCTACTTGTTGTTGTTGTTTAGTTGTTTAGTCGTGTCCGACTCTTCATGACCCCATGGACCAGAGCACACCAGGCACTCCTGTCTTCTACTGCCTCCCGCAGTTTGGTCAGACTCATGTTGGTAGCTTCGAGAAAACTGTCCAACCATCTCGTCCTCTGTTGTCCCCTTCTCCTTGTGTGCCCTCAATCTTTCCCAACATCAGGGTATTTTCCAGGGAGTCTTCTCTTCTCATGAGATGGCTAAAGTATTGGAGCCTCAGCTTCAGGAACTGTCCTTCCAGTGAGCACTGAGGGCTGATTTCCTTAAGAATGGATAGGTTTGATCTTCTTGTAGTCCATGGGACTCTCAAGAGTCTCCTCCAGCACCTGCAAGTTCCTTGCAAGCTGCTAGGAACTGGCAAATTGATTGGCCAGGGAATGGACTTCTTTGGAAGTCTGTGGATTTCTTCCATTGAAGGTTTTTTAGGCATCTGCCTGGGATGCTTGCATGGATATTCCTGCCTTGCAGGCGGTTCTACCAGATCATCCTTGGGGTCCCCAACTCTACATACAGCCCTAACTGTTCCCCTATGAAAAATTTCACAGCACACCACTGCTCAGAGCTGAATTTGTGGTGCATGTTCATGGTGATCTGCAAAATGCCTTTACTTTGAATTGCAAGCCAAGCCAAATTTCTCCTCCATCTGTACTTGTGCCCATGCAGGTGTTTTTAGAATTGCAGGCATCTGAGAAAAGACTTAGGGCTTGTTCACAGTTCCACTTGTGCCATGTCTGAATGGTTTCCCACTTGCCCTTTGCTTGCTAATCACAGGTCCAAGTGATTTTCCATTTGCCCCACCACTTTCCCTGGGTAAAACCCACTGAATCAGAGCAAATGTCAATCCATGGAAAACCACATGATTTTCCTGGAAGAACCCAATGGGGCAAGCAAAAGTCTAGAGGAGCCAGTAATAGAAGCAACCAAAATTGAAGCAAGCCAAATACTACTCATGTAGATTGGCCACGACATCTTTATACCCTCTCTCCTTTGGGCTTGGCTTCTTGGTGTGACACCAGAAAACAACCAGAAGAGACTGACCAATGCATTTATTGTTTGCCTGCTCCACCGAAAATAAAACAGGCTGCCAATATAATGGGGGACTGCAGGGGGTAGGAATAGACCTCTAGACCTGTTCTCAGAGAAATAAAGCTGGTCTTGCTGGTTTTAAGTGCCCTCGTTTACTGTAAAAAATAAACACTTCCATCAGCAACTATGTACCATGCTGTGCTCCACTGATTTCATTTCAGCTCCTGCTATGTCTACTTCCAATAGTGTGGCGGTGATGGGTTGCTGTAAGTCTGGCCTGCTCTCTACATACCCCCCCACCTCCCTAGCATTGTTTCCTAGTTCAGTGTGGACATCCACACTTCAGTTACTGCAGAGTTACTTGGATTTAATCCAATGTTGCTCCCAAATGCAATCAATGTTATCTGGATTGAATAAGCAGTGGACTTGTTCAACATACGTGGAGGAAATCCACCTGAGATAATAGAGATGGTGCTATACTTTCAGGTCCTTCAAAAAGATAGGGCAGAGCTCTGAAAATGTGGGAAACGCTTCCAGTGGTGTAACATGGGGGAACCACTGGGGTTGTTGACCCGGGCACAAAACTGCTAGGGGCATAAAATATTGATACCCAGTGCTGCCTCAATACAGCTGTGCACTTCCGTTGCTGGGCTCTGTTGAAAATGGCTTCTCCATGTGAACCAGGAAGTGACTTCTCCAGGCAATGGAACAACTCTTCTTTTCTTGTCTCTGCAGCTGCAATCTTCTGGGTGATGTGGGCACCGTTAGGCAATTGAATGTGCATGCATACTCTGTTTCCCTCCCTCCCAGTCGCACTCCGTCCAGCCCCAGGTGCTGGCAGCCCACGCTACACCACTGCTTCCACCTACTTGCCAAATGACCTGGCAGCAGGGACTATTAACAGGGTCCTAATTTGTGTTTTTATCTTATATTTTTATGCTGTGAACTGTCCTGAGATCTTCAGATGAAGGGCAGTATACAGATTTAATAAAACAAATAAATAAATTTGGACTGCAAGGCCATTTCCCCCTGCCCACGCCCCTCATCTCACTCCTGGTGTTGCATGTGACCCCAGGGGAAAGACGCAATTGTAAGGCATCAGTTGGGAGCTTAAAGTATGATTCTGGCAGTTCTCTGGCAAGTGGGGCTTGCTGACAACTGATCAACCGTCAACTGATCAACACTGACCACAAAACTCCTTGAAGTTGTCTATTTTGCAGAAGCAGCTTAGGTGTGCATGTCTTCACAAAATTCTGCTGTCATCGTCATCAGTTGTCCACCCTCCCACCTCATGTCTAAAGGTGGTTAACAACAATTTTAAATGCAATGTTAAGGGCAATATTAAAAATTACAAAGGAAGCAATCACAAGAAATAGAGTGGGTACCAAAAGTATAAATCTCTGGTATCAAATGCCAGGGTAAAGAGGTGTCTTCATAATAAAAAGTTGTTTTTTTAGTGGTACTCTGCCTTTTAGAGGTCTACTTTTCAAAAAGTAGTTCTACTTAAGTAAAGAAGAAGAAGAGAACTTGAACCACTTTCCATATGTCTTCCTACCTTTCAAACTTAAGAGCAATAAATGGATTTTGCAGAATATGGATCCTGAACAATGGTCCCTTTGCTTCCATTTGCACCCTCACCTGCTAATATCTTTGGGGGACTGCAGTTTTTCATGAATTTAAAGCCACAGATATGTTTCCATCCTTCTTAATATACACTCCAAGGGCATTCTTTCTTTTATACTACTTCAATTTTATGATGCCAATGGTTCTGTATTTCATAGTGCAGGGAGCAGGATGAGATTACAGTGCTCTCAGACTTCAGCAAATATCTGCTTGATGTGATTCAGGACTGGCACTCTGAGGAGAATGCTTTCTGTAAATCTAGCTTTTCTGGAAAAGTCCATATGAAGAGTATGATTTGTGACATGTGGGACCTTATGCAGCAAGAAGAGAATTTCCCCTTCTGCCCATCACCTAAGGAGCAGTACAGTACCAGGGCTACTGAATTGTGAGGTTCCTACTCAAGCAATATTTAAGTGCTAATGTGAAATGGCCTATCCGTTGTGGTTTTTAAAAGCTGGGATAATTTATGTTGATGTCACTCATTGTAATGTTGAATTCAGTGTACTGGCAAGATTGGAGATAAAATGAGGCCAAAGAGAAACAATAAGCTGTTGCTGGCACGCAACAGTTTACAGAAGTATGACAAAACTTGTGCTGGGAGTCAGTGGTGTAGCATGGGTTGCTGATGCCCAGGATGGGGCAAGTGTTGAGCACCCCAATGGACTGAGCAACTGGGGTGGAGGCATGCACTGGGGGAGCCATCCCAACTTGGGCGCTTTCCCACCTTCCTTTCCCTCCGTTCTCCTTTCCTCAATGGGTGTCAGGCATGGAGAATCCTCTCCTCCCCCCCGGTAACATCAAAGGCAAGAAGAACAAACAAGTTTGTATCTATGGGTTTTATTCAGTCATCTGGGTGCAAAACAAAGGATTTCTGAGCCCTTACAGAAAGTCGCAGGAGTCTCATGCCTCTGTATTCTCTGTTCTTGAACCCTTGGAAAAGGAGGCTCTCCCAGGCTCTCCAAGGAGGTCTCTGCTGGCTGCTCTCTCACTCCCCACTCCTCCCCTACTATCTCGTAGCTTGGCAGATCTACATTCAGCTGTGATTCATCCCTATCTCCTTCTCCGCTTGAAACAAGGGGGTGGGGAATCTTCCCACTCCCCCTCCTCTTCTGAGAGGAGTCGTGGAGACACAGGGAACACTTCCCAGCCTTCCTGTTCCATCCAGTCCCTGACAGCAGGCAGCAGTGGTGAGGTGCGAAGGTGGGGGGCACACCATGGGCACTCATGCTGGGAGAGCTTTGGGCTGACTTCACAGGCCCCCACCATTGCCCACTGTCTATGTCCCCCAAGCTGTTGCTGTGAAACAGTTGCACACTGGGGAAGAGATGGGAGCAGTTGGATTTGAGCAGAGGCAGGTGGGCAGATGGCAAATGACTGGCCAGGTAATTTGCTTGCACTCCTGCAATGGCAGTGGCTTCTGGCATGTCTGCAGAGCTGCCACGTTCCCTCCTTCCCTTGTTTGGGACCAAGCAGGCCAGGCCAGGGGCGGGGCATGCACAGGTGTCCCTTCATTGGTGCCAAGGAGAAGGATGCACCACTCTGGCCCCAAAGGCCCGGCCCGGATGCAGCTTGCCTCCCTGTGGCTCCAGAAGGCGGCCAGAGCTCAGCCACACAGCTTGGCTGAGGGAACCTCTCATGGGTTGTGCACCTCTCAGAATTCTGCACTTGGGGCCCCTATGGCTTCCACGTGATTCCACTGTTGGGAGAAAGACCACAAAGGCCATGAATGATTCAGTTGAGATTCCTGCATTGGAGATGATCTTCTGCATCCCTTCCAACTCTACAATCCTATGATTCTATAAACACTTTGACTTCTAGGTTGCAATCCTAGGCATGCTGTCCCACAGATATGCTTGAGCTTGGTAGTACTTAATTCTGACTGGACATTCATAAGACTGCATTGCAACCCGTGAAATGATGTGGTAAGCTAGACCAGCATTATTATCACCATACCATATTGCTGTGGGACTAAGGCTCAGAGTAACAGCTTGCTTAAAGTCACCTAGTTCCATTGGCACTGACATCTGAACAAGGGCTTCCATCTCACACATTTAATAATGGAACTGCCTTCAATTTCACAGAACACTTAATGAGACAGAATGGAAAAGAAGCCCGATATCTGGTGCATTTATTAATTGATTGTGTATATATATTTAAGCATGGGTTACCTTTCAAAATTGGGCAGGTAGCATTCAGAAACATGCAATCACTTTAACTAAGAATGCAAATGCCTTCAATTAATCCAGATAGCGGCTTTATTCTGGAAGCTTTTAGCTCTCAAATAGAAAATGCATTGATTAGCAGGGGGCTACTGACTATTGTAAGAATGCAGAAACGTGAGCTCTGCCTTTAGCCTAAATTCATTTCTCCATAGCAATCACTTGAATTGTAATTTCAAGGTACGTCTTTAAAGGTGTAGTGCAGGTTAGGTGAAGGATTGCAAGATCATCAGAAAGAGGAAAGCTAGGCATTAAGTCTGTCATGTTAAATGTCCATTTTCCATTAAGTAGTATTATTTGTTCACAAGCAGAGGTCATCACAAAATGCATTTACAGAACAATTTCCAAAAAAGGAAAATAACGATCATTTCCATTAAGAGAGGGGAAAAAGCACCCAGCAACTTCTCTCCCAGGATGGAAAATCAAAAAGTGAGATCTGAATAAACAAGGTGACAACTTCTTTTTCCCTTATATAGCTTCAAAATTATTCTAAAAGTCACCTCAATGACCCCGGCTTGGCTGACTTTATAAACAAAGGGCAAGTATCTGTCAGAAGGGGTAGTTAAACATGCTGATCAGCCAAGAGTTTGTCTAAACAACATTACTTGCTGCAGTATTGACCACACATGTTTTAAAAGAATCATTACATATTTTCTTGTCTCTGAGGCTTAGAATGAGGACCCATAGTAATGTTGATGGTTTTACTACTCACTTAGAATGCTAATTTCCAGTTCATGGCCAAAGAGAGCACAAAACAAAACATAGAATCTGTGCCAATGTAGCAGGACTGATGTGGCCTCATTTTCTGCATTAACTTTGGGAAGTAATGGGTTTGAAGAAAGGAGTGCCTGGCGTGCTCTGGTCCATGGGGTCACGAATAGTCGGACCCAACTAAACAACAACAATGGGGGTTAATTGTCTGATGGCAACCCTACCTCTCCAGATTACAAATATATAAAAGGATTGCATGGGTGATGAGCTTTTACTATTTACTTCACAAATCTCTCTCTATAGTAATAAGAATAATAATCTTACTATTTATACCCTGCCCACCTGACTGGGATGCCCCTAAATGTTCCCTTGGTGCCTCCTTTGCAAAGCCTGGGAAGCTTCTGCCCATCTTAGGAAGACATGATGCTCATGCATGCAACATCAGGACATCACAATGTCACACGCATGACATCAACCCCCCCCACCCTTTGCAAGATAGCACGTCTAGCCCAACTGTTCTCCTATGAAAAATTTCACCACATACCACTGTTCCTTAACTCCTTCTATTTCTGTTGATCAACATAGATTTAATGAATGTCAGCTGAATCCATCAGAGATGGTGAATGAACACAGGATTCCTTTGTGTGGTGTCATTAAGATTTTGCAAGTCTTCTCAAAACTCTGAATTTTGCTTCAGAGTGAAATATGGTGACCAAGCTAATCCTATATGCCCTGTTCTATGCCCAATAAGCATGGGACGCCTCAGCTTGGCGGCACTGTGGCCCATAGATTGCAGCAAAATGCTGGGCAAGGTTTTTGCCCAGTATCTTCTCTGTGTGATGGGCTCAAGGGAAAAAACTGTCCCATGAGCCCTTGCTGCAGAGGGGGAGGGAAAAGTCCATATAAGGCTGCTTCCCTGGAGCTCACAACCATTTTGCTTGAGAGCTTGCTGCCTACCCATCCTTGGCACCCACCCTAAGCAATTTTTGGTCATTTGTTTGACAGGGCCAGAAAGAATTCTTTTATCCCAACCTGATTGGCACTTGGTTGGGTTTTCCCCCCACCTTTACCTCAGTGAAATTATGGCTTTCCTTTGGGAGGCGGAAGAACATTGTTTTTATGAGGGTGGAAATGGCATTGGGCAGGATCAACATAATATTGGGAGGGGCATAAGGGGCCTGAGGGGGAGGACTGACCGTGGCAAACCCAAGTGGGTTCAATATCTGCCTGGATGCAATTTGCACACTGGTCCCCCCCATGAGGCCTTGCTTGCTTGGCTTGCAGCACGGCGAGGTTCAATACTAGCCAACTCCCATGGAACAGATTTGGGGTGCTCCAAACTTGGCAGATCAACCATCAGCATGGGGCTTGTGGAATGACGAACTGATCCTGAGACCTAATGCCATGCCAACTCTTGCCCTGCCTGCTGCTATCAATAAAGATTTGGCCTGATTTTATCCCATCACCGTTGTACAGTCTGGTTATTTTGCTGCTCTTACATAATGTGCCTGCCTGGGCAAATTATTCATTTCTTTGCATGTGCAATTTCTTAACCAACCATAGACTGCCAACATAAACCCACAATTATGCTTTCTGTGGGTCCTAGCTTTGGATGTGTGAAATCCTCCTCAGAAATGTCCCTGGTTATATCAAAACTCTTTGTGGACAGGCCACTGTATCTCAAACAGGGCGGTGGGGGGGGAGTATCTGAAATTGTTAGCTGATGGTAAGCTTTTTGTTGTTGTTATTACTATTTTGATTATGTAAAACGCACAGGGAAGACTTAGTACGAAGGGAATTAGTTCAGACATTGGGAATAAGGCCCACCGAACTATGTGGGGATTTACTTCTGAGTAAACAAGTCATAGGATTTTCACTGATGACACTAGCAAATTTTTGTTCCTTCTCACCTCAAATACTGTGGGACTAAAATCCCTAATGTGAATGCAGCTATTGTTGTGTAAAATATGCAAGTTTAAATGGGACAACCAAAGAATTTCAGTTTGAATGATAAATTGCATTGGATTAACAACAGAAGAGATAGCTAAAGCATGGGAGGAAATAAGTGCATTATTTATTATGAGGGAAAACTGAGCTATAAAACAGGATTTCCTTTACAGGGAGGAGACTTTCTCTGATACTAATTTAAAGTAAGGGGCTTGATTTACATAAAGACAGACTGGGCTTTAAAATATTGCACAAGTTCTCCTAACTCCTCTCCCCCCCCCCATTGTTATTTTTCAAAGCAGTTTTCCAATGAACTAAGATGCCTTGAGACAAATTGCAGGTACAGAGCTTGCTAGGCGGGAGGAAGTACTTCACTAAACATAGGAGATTTTGGGCAGAACTAAAAAGAAGAAGATGATGTGGAACTTATGCCTCACAAGTTGTTCTAGGATGTTTTTGAGAGATAAACAATGGAGCAAGTATGGATAGGATCAAAGTTGCTGTTAGAATTCTGTATATATGTGGGTTCCAGCACAGGATGCTGGGACCAAATGGACTATGGAGAGCCATTGTGGTGTAGTGGTTAAGAGCGGTAGTCTCGTAATCTGGGGAACTGGGTTCGATTCCCCGCTCCTCCACATGCAGCTGCTGGGTGACCTTGATCTAGTCACACTTCTCTGAAGTCTCTCAGCCCCACTCACCTCACAGAGTGTTTGTTGTGGGGAAGGAAGGGAAAGGAGAATGTGAGCCGCTTTGAGACTCCTGAAGGGGAGTGATAAAGCGGGATATCAAATCCAAACTCCTCCTCCTCCTCCTCTTCTTCTTCTTCTTCTTCTTCTGTGGGGGGATAGTAATAGAAATCCTGAGGATGGGCCCAGGAAGCACCTAACAATTCCTCCATTTTCCTTTGACAGACCCAGCCAGGATTTCACCAAGACCTTGTGGGACAACTTGAGCTGACATTATAAGCCCTTCAAGCCTGGATCTAGGGATGTCCCTTTGCTGCTACTATTCTGCATGACCCCTTGCCCCACAGCAGTGTCTGTAGAGGCGACTGGTTCTCACAAGGTCTGGGTCGAAGCCTGGTGCACTGATCAGGTTGATATCATCAATTAATATGTGTCAATACGCTACGCTGGGGCACACATTGCTGCATTAGGATTTTGCAATGAGGTTTGCTAATTTAGGAGTCTGCTAGAAATGCAGCAGCCATACTGGACTTATTCTTTTTATTATTTTTTATTATATTTAAAAGCTACTTGTGTTTCTGTATAGCTTAGTTTTCCTAAAAAATGAGGATTTCCATTATAGTTGCTGTAGACCCACTCTAATAATTGCAATTAGCGTACACTTAATGCTTTTCGTTTTCTGCTGAGCCAGACTGAATTTGCCTCTAAATAATCTAACACTGATGCTCTCTCTAATACTCCTCTTACAAGAGTGTGCTGTTGGCTTATTCCTAATGCCCTCCAGATATTTTGGACTACAGCTCCAATCATCTCCAAAACGTCTAGAGGGCACCGGACTGAACTAAGGCAAAGGCTGATTTAAGGAAATTAATGACTTCACATTACTCTGAGAGAAAACAGTGTTGTTCTCATAGTGGTATATACTTACCTGGGGAACTGTGCCATAAAAAGTGGATGTGAAGCAGTGAAGGAAGCCTCAACCTCTTTCTTACTTCAATGGTGCGCAGGGAGAAAACAGTTCAACATGCAGAAATATTTTCCCCATTTATGGCAAACAAGAAACTGTAAATCCCTGATTGCCTTGGCATTTCAGAAGTTGAGATAATTGTTAATGCTCAAATGTTTTTTTTCCCCCTTATCACCATGTTTATACGGCAGTCAAAATATTTATATGCCTGTTTTTAAAACTGTTATTTTTTTGTGCTAAGAACTGGGTGGGAATTTGGACCAGCTTTCCAATATTTTTGATATGGACATTGTGAGATTCTAAGTGTATTTCAGGCTGGCATGTCTCCATGTATCCTTTTTTTGGGGGGTAGATCTTACGTCCTTAAAAGAGCAGGAAAAGCAGCCTTCAATTTTGTGTATGGAACTAAAGCAGAACGTGTCATCTAAATTTACAGAAATAGCTGTTTTAAAAAGTGTCTGTTTTAATTGAGCCACAGTAGAACCCCCTTTCTTGCATTCAATTTCCTGCTGCTATTTACTAGCCGACTTTCAGGTGCAGATGTCAGGACTTCCTGCAGCACGCAGTCCAGCTCTCTGCAATGCAGAATATCATCTAAAGTCTCTTCAAATATCTCTCCCATTTGGTTCATCTCTCATTACATTTTGTGATGTTGCGTTGAGCAATGATTCTCGAATGTATGTTAGGTAAGGCACATGGCCGTCTTATACCCAAAGAGGGCCTATTACAACAGTATGCAAGGGAGCGATCCTATGCCTGGGGAGCTGGCGTAAATAAAGCTGGCATAAAGTTACACCAGATGCAAAACTCTTCTGCGGCAGGAGGAAAAACAAGCCTTTAAAATAGTGTTCCATGCTCCGCTCAGCCTACTGAGCAAATTATGGAGGCATGTCTTCGATTGAGCCAGGGTTGGGGATTTAGTGCTGGCCAAGCTAGAGATCAACTGCATTCTGAGCTGCTCATTCTGGCAGATCTTGCCATAAGAATGATCAACCACCAGAGGAACCCACCTCCTGTGTTTCTGCATGGGAATGATTGAATAAGTGGCTTACACCCTGGAGTCTTAAGTTCTAGAAATTTATCTAGCAGCTCTGGGGCACGGTTTGGGGTTTACTACTATCCTAGAGGCAGAAGACGGTCTGCAGACCTCATCCAAAATCATGACACAAACAGCACCTCACAAGAGGAGTGCTTCAGTAATAACAGGTGTCATATTGTGATGTTGTGGGTGAAATTGCATGCATCACCATCACAGCCAACAAGTGTAGTGCTGTCAAGCAGAATAAGAAGAGTAGGTGTTGTTGTTTGCATTTGACATCCTGCTTTATCACTACCCGAAGGAGCCTCAAAGCGGCTAACAATCTCCTTGCCCTTCCTCCCCCACAACAAACACTCTGTGAGGTGAGTGAGGCTGAGAGACTTCAGAGGAGTGTGACTAGCCCAAGATCACCCAGCAGCTGCATATGGAGGAGCGGGGAAGCGAACCCAGTTCACCAGATTATGAGTCCACTGCTCTTAACCACCACACTACACTGGCTCTGCTGCAGTGGACTTTTTCCCAGGTCCCTAGTAGGTTAAATATAAAATCTTGGAGATTTCTAAGAGCTAAGGATACTTGAAGGATCTGATGAATTTCTGTATAATCCACAACTCTCAGTTATATGCTTTGTTCCTAGATGTGGTGAACTGAACATGGATAGCCAAATCCCTTTACCATGAAGTTGTTGGATGCCCACCTTGATTTATTTTACTTTTTTGAAGAGATATTTGCACTAGATAATAATTCATACTGTTTTACCAGTTTGGTGATACCTGCAATTGCTCAGAAGACTGTTGCTAAATAGAAATGTAGTTTGAGAGTGTTTGGTTAGCCATTTGACTTTCGGCTTTCATAATTTCCTCCTCCCTTTTCTGTGGTGTTACCATCCATTAAGGGAAAGGAGAAGGCAAGTTATTTTTCCAGCAGTTTTCAGAAGCCACCACTTTTCTCTAAGGATGAATTGAGAGGACCTTTGGGGCTCATTTCTGTCCTGACGGAGTCAACCCTGAAAGGAAAGTTATGAACTGTTTATATGATTTCTTTACTTTCCTTGAGTCTACAGGTTGCAATTTACCATGTCACAGTTTCAAGGTTCTGGCAATAAAGAATCAGGAAACATGTTGAAACAATCTCAGGCTATTTCACTCAGGGTGACTATACCAAGTTAAGAATGAGCTGGGAATGGTGTGAATGATATATGTTTGAAGAGGAAGTCCATGGACCTTTGGAAAAGTCTGCAAATTATCACATTCCAAATCCTGTTTCTGCAGATGAGGAACAGATATACCTTTTTTTTTTTTTTTTTGCTAGACATCTGATGAAGTGTGCGTTGTGAGGGTACCACATGTATTGATATGTGCCCGATTTGTATTATCTCCTTTTGGTGTGTGGGAGAATCACGTAAATCAGGCTTGCATACATTATTACCATCTTCACAAAGCTATTGTAGTTCCTGAACAACATAGCATGTATGAGTTTCCCCTGGTTTGTTCATTTGTTTATTATTTAATGTATACACTGCCCTATGCCTGCAGGTCTCAGGTAGGTTCACAGAATAAAATCAGAATAATAAACCACAAAATACACAATAAAAATAACAATGCTTGCTGCCTAAAAGTTGAACCAGTTTTGAGATGAGAGGGCGAGGCTCTGCTAGTTTGGTCCTGGATCTGTGAGCGAGAGAGACATGAAGCAAGGCTTTCTCAGTGGTGACACCCCCACTATGAAACTCCCTCCCTATTATTATTTATTAAATTTATATATTGCCCTATACATGGAGGTCTCAAGGCAGTTCACAGAACAAAATCAAAATATAAAACCATAAAATACATAATCAAAATAAAACAACCCAATAATCCCCCCAAAACCCCACACACATTTTAAAAGGGCATAAGAGATAACAAAGGTCACCCCAAATCTTGCATATGGCCCTCATGGTTACAGTATTGTCTGTCTAAACCTTTCTATATACACTTTCTATATGCCAGTAGACAGTACTGAGATCAGGCTGCCCCCCCCCCCATTTGTTCCTTCATGCCTTTGTAACACAACAAAAGTGGCATCAATGGTATAATTTAATAACCATTATTTACATTGAACTATACATTGAGTTTTGCTTTGTATATAGCTTAATTGTGCTTTTAATTATGCAGTATTTTTAGCCACCCTGGGATCTTGTGGAAGGATGAGCCAGGATATAAGAAAACAAGAATAATTAAAAATCCACTCCATGCGAAATTAAAAAGCCCCATGAACAGCAACCACTGTGCCACACAGGGCTATGGTAAGAGTGCATGATTTCTATATCTGAGATTCAGTTTCCAGGAAGCATCATCAGAGAGAAGCAAGCAGTTACACTTCCTGGAATAGCTTCAGAGTGATAATACATCACATTGTTCTGAAACCATTGTAGGAAGCATGGATGGGGGAAACATGCACAGTGGATCTGGTTCTATTGTGAGCAGCCCAGGACCCTTGTTTTAATGGTTTAAAATGGAGTGAAAATGTTCTGGGCCACACCATCCATTTTAGGTAAGCAGCAGACTTACCTGCCCACTCCCTGCCCATTCCAAGATTGGAATAACCATCTTCCTGCCTGAGAAAAATCATGAGAATGTTGCATCCCATTTTCATGGGGCTGAAACAGTTTTGCAAAAAGAACAAGAGGATTTTGGCCCAGCTCTGCTCTTAAGCCCTCTGGGGTGCCTAACATGTCGATGCTAAATAAGTAATTAGGATGGGGAGAAATCGAGAGCCTCTTGTCACATAACGGGGAGAGGGGTGCATAATAAGCTTTCAGGGGGATCGTTTACAGATGACAAATCTGACAACCGGCACCAAGGTCAGAAAGGTGTGCTGCCCTGGGAGTCTTGATAGAATTTGATTGCACCTACTTAGTGTGAAATCATTTTAATGGGGGAATTTAGCACACACCGTGTACTTCAGAATATTCTCCAAGGATATAGCTGAGAGCTGAAGGGTTTTTACGTAGTCTCATTTCCTTTAAAGCTTCAAAAGGTATGAGCATTCCCCCACCCCGGACTGCTAATAGATTTTGCTCTGCAGATTGTTCTCCCTTCCCTGAATGCAGCACAGTTGATTCCAGGGAAGCAGAATTACTTCTAAGCCTGAATTTTCAAAACTCATGGGAATGTGGGATTAGCAAGGCATATGAATGCCTTGAGCATTAAGTTCCTCTGAATCTGTAACCCTGTGGCACTGAATCTTCACTTTATTGCCGCACAGTCAATGAAAGGAGGCTATAGAGTAGCCCTCTAGCGCTTTATCTTTTAAAGCCCGGTTTTAACAAGCTTACTTCTTAGCAGATTTGCACTAAAATCATCGCAAAGCACTTTTAGGAGCATTTACGTTTGAGGGGGAGGGCAGGAATGAATGCAGCTGTTTTCCTCTTTGGTGCATTTTAAGGCACATTAAGGCATAGCTTTCTAGAAGGTAGATAAGCCTATAGAACGGAGAGAAGTTACATAACGGGCAGAGCACACAGGCACAGCATGCGGTACTGAAACTGGGGAGAGAGGCCTGCCGTGATTTTTCCAAAAAGAGTAGGGGGTTGGGGAGACCACCCTGTTTCTCTCCATAGGCCCAAACATCCTTGGCAAAGCTGGATGACTTAAGTCCTATCCACCCTTCTTCACCTAGAGGCCATCTATCTGAAGAGGAACGGTATATATGACAACCACATTCTGGTTTCCTGGCCACCTATGGAGCCAAAACAAATCAGAATTGGATAAATATGACTATCTAGTTTAGATAGTCCATGGACACAGGTGGCCCTCTTGGACACGGGTAGCGCTCTTGGATGTGGGTGGTGCTGTGGTCTAAACCACTGAGCCTCTTGGGCTTGCCGATCAGAAGGTCAGCGGTTCGAATCCCCACGATGGGGTGAGCTCCCATTGCTCAGTCCCTGCTCCTGCCAACCTAGCAGTTCGAAAGCACACCAAAAAGTGCAAGTAGATAAATAGGTACCGCTCCGGCAGGAAGGTAAACGGCGTTTCCATGCACTGCTCTGGTTTCAGTGTTCCTTTGGGCCAGAAGCAGCTCAGTCATGCTGACCACATGACCCAGAAAAACTGTCTGCAGGATAAAACGAAATTGTCTCTCTTAGTCTCTTAAAGACAAATTCAGTTGTTGCACAATAATCCACACTTTTAAAACTTCTTTAACACGTTTCCAGCTTGTCAAAGTCTTTACTTTAAGCACAGCCGGAAGATGGACTTCCTGGTTACGTCTCCCGCTTTCAGCCAAATTCAATCACTTTAGTCCCGAAATTTCTTAATTTCCCCTACTCACGGGTTTGTAGTTTTGAGTCAAATGTTCCAGGGAAAAAGGTCAGCGCTCATCAGCAGCAGCCGCGCGGCTTCACTTCCGCAGAAAGAGCGATCAACTCACAGCACCGCACCACCCTTCCACGTTCCGGAGCCCCTTACGGGGTTCCTTCTTCGTTTCAGGGGGCGCTCCTGGTGCCCGGCGAGTCCCACAGCCACAGGCTCACTCTGCCTGTGGTTTATCTTTATGGGTCTCCGCTTTGCCGTAGCGGACGACCCATTTCTGCGGAGCTCCCCTTCACAGCGCAAAGGGGACCGCCATTGCTGTTTTGCGCCGCCTCCGGAAGTGTCTCAACAGGATTCCTTGGTCAGAAGGAGGCCTTTTTCTTGACACCTTCTTCACAGGCTCCCCAAACCTCTTATTCCGTGGATATCCTGGCCTCCTGGTTGACTGTTTTCATAGACTTTGTTTGTCAGCCATGTGCCCCTCCCCTCAGACTGCAGTATTAATGATGTTTTGAGATTTAAAATTTCCCACCCTCAGGTGAGGGTTGTGCAATCCTGCACATACGCAATGGCGGATGCCTTGGGACATGGCTAGTTAAGCCTAATAATCCTCACATGAACAAACCAGAATGGTACACATCCCCTTACCAGGGGCAGGAAGACCTGAAGTAAGATAAAAATTTCTATAATATAAGCAAGAATATGCACAAGCAGTCCACCTGGCCACCCCATCCTCTTGATGAGAGCATGATCTCCACAAAGAGGTGTCTACATCTGACCAACTATTGGTGCAGCATGCAGTTGAGATGGGAAGCACATGGATTAGCCATGTATTTGACACTGGGGCAGGAGCAGCAGTATGATCCAGCTCCCCTCCACACAAAAAACTCACTAGTTAGCCCTGTGCACAGTTAGATAGTATGAAAGCCCAACACTTCATAAAACTTGGCATTCACATGTGTTGACAATCAAAGGTGATATTTGTGACTGTCCCAAACCCCAAATGACACACCTGTGGTGCTGTGGTCTAAACCACTGAGCCTCTTGGACTTGCCGATCAGAAGGTCGGCAGTTCGAATCCCTGCGATGGGGTGAGATCCCTTTGCTCTGTCCCAGCTCCTGCCAACCTAGCAGTTCAAAAGCACGTCAGTGCGAGTAAATAAATAGATACTGCTGCAGTGGGAAGGTAAATGGTGTTTCCATGTGCTCCATCATGGTGTTCTGTTGTGCCAGAAGCAGTTTAGTCCTGCTGGCCACATGACCCGTAAAGCTGTCTGCAGACAAACACCAGCTCCCTCGGCCTGAAAGCGAGATGAGGTCTGCAACCCCTTTACTGGACTTAACCATCCAGGGATCTTCTTCTTCTTCTTCTTCTTCTTCTTCTTCTTCTTCTTCTTCTTCTTCTTTACACCTGTCAGCACTGACCCTCACCTACAGGAGATAGCCAGCATTACCAGCATATGTCTGATAAGAAGAGAATATGCTAGTCAGTGCCAAGATTCCTAAAATGGATAAGGGACTGCCAACATTCACCAAATTGTAGACATTTGCTGTAACATAGGTGTACTCCCCCCCCCTTTATATCATGGTGACATCCTGCAAGCATACAATTTAAGTAAGCTATGTCATAACACTGCACTGTGCTAATGGCAAATCCTTGTTCTGGTACAAAATGTTTATTCATGTGACCTCAAGAAGTGTTTATGAAAGCTGATGATGCCAACAACATACAACTGCAAAGTGTTCCGTGTCGAGGTCCCCAGGGCCACCCCAATAACTCACACATCACACAGAATTTTTTGTTTAAGGTTTTTGGCATAATTTTGGCCACAACTTTATTAAAATACAAATTTGTGAGTGGTTGCTTAGGCATTGGTTGCGACTATCTGCCCCCACCGTGGGGGACAGACTGACATTCCGCACAATGCAAAAGTCAGAATGGGGGAATACACTTGGGGGTTACGCGGAGCAGGGAACCTGCCCTCACCCCAAATGCAGCCAGGAGCTCTTGCAATGGCCCAAGCCTCCTTGATAGTTAGCCCCTGATTCCTTTAACGGAATCCCTTGCAGCAGCAGCATTAGAGGGGCAGGAACAGCCAATCCATGCCCCTCAACCAACCAAACCATAAACCAATGCCTAACCGCAACCTTACAAGTTGTGACGATTTGCTACGCAGTAGGCAAAAACCAAATGGCCCCAGCCAATCAGCCAGATGGACAAAATTCCTACCAGGCCCCTGCTCCAAAGCAGACGACCCCGTGACAGGCATAGCAAGGTCAAAGCTAACAACCCTATTCTAGGGAGGGAGGGAGGGACGGGCAATCCGCTGCATGGGCGAAAAGAGGAAGCCCTAGCCTCGTGCAAGGAGTTTTAGCATTTCTGGCTGTCAATCAATAAATGGCAACATTAATTTCTTCCCAACAACAAGGGAAGCCCCAATCGCATCAGTGGCCAATGATCAGTTAGCCCGCCCCCAATTTTGGAGTGTCCTGGTGGCCCCCACCACAACATGTGCTCTCCATGAAGGAGAACACGCTTTCCATATACTGGGCTGGATCCAAAGAAACACATGTGTGTAATGGGGCTGGTGAAAACTGATTTCCTTGTTTCTTCCCCTCCCCTGACAACCACCCCAAAAAGGGGACCTCTGATGGTTGGTGAATGGGGTGAGCAGTACAAAGGAAGCTATCTTATACAGTGGTACCTCTGGTTATGAACTTAATTCGTTCCAAAGGTCCTTTCTTAACCTGAAACCATTCTTAACCTGAGGTACCACTTTAGCTAATGGGGCCTCCTGCTGCCGCCGCACAATTTCTGTTTTCATCCTGAGGTAAAATTCTTAACCCGAGGTACTACTTCCAAGTTCGCAGAGTCTGTAACCCAAAGTGTTTGTGACCGAGGTGTTTGTAACCCAAGGTACCACTGCACTGAGTCAGATCATTGGCCATTTTTGCTCATACACTGGCTGGCATCTTCTTCTTTGGCGATCACTCATAGCCAAGTAAGATTGCCTTCCATAAACATGGTTTTAACAATGAGTCCGTAAGTGACTGTGGAGGCCAGTTCTGGATCCACACGTCCTTCCACAGTGGGGACATTGGTTTCCAGGTAGGAGTTGATCACTGTGTGGATTTGCCAAGCATGCCTTCCTCTTAGCACATTTCTCCCTTCTGTCCTGAATTCAAGTGTCTTAAAAGCCCATGACACCTTTGGTAAAGGCTGTTCTCCAACTGGAGCGTGCACAGGCCAGTATAAGCTTGCCACGGCTTCAGACGGGAGCCTCTCCCAGTCCTATGAGGAGGGGCCAGGGATTGAACCCTCTGCATGCAGAGCAGAAGATCTACCAGTAAGTTACTCCCCTTCCCTACATTATAGTAGTGTAGGTAGGTGAGAGGAAAGGGGAAACCTCATAAAATCAGTTGGAGGCAGCCTCAGCAAATGGACACAACGATTGTGTCAATCTAGTTTTCAGAGATCCCATCTATCTCCTCTTAGGGGCTGTGGTGAGGAGGGAAGTCAGTTTCTGCCAGCTCGGTTATGTACATGCTTCTCTGAATCCATCTCACTGTTTTTGTTTGTTTTGTAATGCGAAATTGGTGGTGGGAGTCTGCGTCCCCCACCACAGAGCATCCAAATAAGTCCCTGTAACCAGGGACAACCTTTACTTTCAGCATGCATAACAATCATTATAACCTTATTATTTTTATTTTAAGGGGTGGGGAGGAAACCATATCCTTTTAGCACTAGCTAGTTTGGCATTTGCTACTGCATTTGAATGCCACATCTTTAAAGAGGTGATATATTTAAGTAAAACTATGCCATTTTAACTTTGAGATTAAATCGACACTTTCAGCTTTTAGGCTAATGAGATGAAACACAGCATAGGCACTTAACGTAAGAATATCTACTGCTGTAGAAGCCAAGTTGGTCAGGGAGCACGTTGTCATAATTTGGGTGATCTTTTGGACTGCATTAGTAAATGTCCCCTGGTGTGAATGATAGAAATCTGCAGATGTTATAATTGCCTTGCTATAATTTCCTTGGCACAATTTCTCTTGAGCATTCCTATTGGCCGGTAGTCACTACTGAAGACATTTTATTTACTACAGTGCTAGGTGAACTCTGTATATTTTATGCAGGGATAGGGCTGTCTTATGGTCTATGCCTCTAATGGCAGGCTGAATGAAATTCATCAATTCTGCCCAGAAGATAAAGCGATAAAAAAGCAAGACCTGTATAAGAATTTTAAATTTAGTTGTGTTTTAGAATATACAGAAGTAGGGACGACTAGTCATGATGATGATATGCTACCTCAGAGGTTAGCAAATGGTGGAGGAGAGGCATGGAAAACCTACAATATGAGAAACATGGTTGCATGGTGAGTAGGTTCACATTTGACAGACTTGCCTACCACGAGGAGATTGGTTTTCATGACATCCTGTGTCTACTGCAACATGGGCCTTCCAGATAGTTTGGACTACCCCTCCCAGCTGATGGGAGAGGTAGTCCAAAACATCTGGAGAACAATAGGTTTGACAAGGCTGGTCTATGGTAATGGGTGCTCTGCCTCTGAGATACTATACAGGATCATGGTAAAATTAAATTTGATTGAGTCAAGGGCTGGTTCATACATTCACGCACCTCCCTTAATTTATTTACCCCTGTTTGGTATACACTGGGATGTGGTTCTCAATACACTTTTATCAACTGCAAACAGAAACAGGCCTTGACTGTATGAATGGGCTGGCGCAGATCTAACTCCACAGAAAGAATTTTTATATTGTAATATCGCAGGTACATTGCTGTTCTATACAGTTGGTTCATCTGCTTGTCTGCTAGTGTAGAGAAATCAGTTGTCTTCTTAAAAAAATAAATTATTTGGTTTTTCAAATTACAGTTTTTCAATCACATATCCAATATACAACATAAAAACAAGATTCCAAAGGATCTCCTAGATTTCCCTCCTCCCCTTTGTGGGTCCTCTTGTTAATTATCTTTTATAATAATCCAAATCTTTTACACCTCCAATATATCCAAAATTTGCCATTAAACTACAAGCGTTATTCTAGCCCTACTAACAATTTTAACTGTTTACAATGGTTTTTAAATTGAAAATTTTCCCCATTCTTTATTAAAATTTTGGTCTTCCTGATTTCTGATTTTTCCAGTCATTTTTGCTATTTTGGCATAATCCATCAACTTAATCTGCCATTCTTCTCTGGCAGGGACTTTATCTTCTTTCCATCTCTGGACCAATAACATCCGAGCAGCCATGAACACATACATAAATAATCTTTTCGGCTCCATTGGGATTTCGGCACCTAAAATTCCTAAAAGAAAGGCTTCGGGGGGTTTTAAAGAAAAAGTTATTTAAAGCATTTTTTCCCAATTCATTAAATATCATTTCCCAGAATTCTTTTACCACCTTACATGTCCACCACATAGGATAGAAGGTGCCAGTTGTCTTCTTGTATGTGTGAACCAGGCCTTGATGACTGGAAGCTGAGTGTGGGACATGTTCAAGGTGAAATGAAACTTCAACTTGTAGTGGTAGAAATCAGTGCTGGAATCACACAGATGTAAGTCCTTATGCCAGTGGTGTCCAAACTTTTTTCAAAGGGGGCCAGATTTGATGAAGTGAAGCGCCGTGAGGGCCAACCAAAGTTCTTAACCTTTTTTTAGGATTGAAGTTGTCGAGCTTTTACCTCAAAGTTGTTGAGCTTTTTTTTTTTTAAGGTTGACGTTGTTGCGGATTTTTTGATTGAGTCACAAGGGCCGGATTAAACTGACTGGTGGGCCGGATTACACCCCTGAAATGGACTTTGGACATGTGTACCTTATGCAGTCATCCTAACACCAGAGCTTATGGACATCCAGTGAAGGTGAACATTGGAAGATGAAGGACAGATAAAACAAAGTATTTCTTCACACTCTGCATAGTAAACATATAGAACACGTTTACACAGGAGGCAGTGGTGGCCATCAACTTGCAGGGCTTTCAAGGAGAGTTACACAAATTCATGGAGAATAAGACTATCAGTGGCTACCAGCCATAATGGCTCGGCTTGGCCTCTGCAGTTGGGGGCAGTACTGCTTCTGGGTACCAGTTGCTGCAAACAGGAGGGGAGAGTGCTCTAGTGATTGGGTCCTGCTCACAGGATTCCCACAGCCATTGGCCTGATCTTCTTATGCTCTTATGTGATTAGCATACAGGTGTGTTTCAGTCCCCATAATCCACCCAGCCTAACCATTCCAATGCACCAGTCCTAATAAAGTTCATATTTACACCACAATGGGGCATACAAAAAGTCTAGATTCAAGAGCAGGTATTGCAAAAAAAAGAAAGAAAAAAGGGTAGCCTCTCCCCTCCCTTGCCTGCTTTTATAAATACATTATTACTTTCAAAGTGTAATGCCTACATTTTCAGATCCTTGTTTTCTTATTTATTTGCTTCATGGTGGATTATAAAATATGCATCACTTTACCTGTGAAGACTGAACACAGCTCGTGCATATTTAGGCAGCTAGTTTTTTTTGAAATGCATGCCCCGAGGAACAGAATAGCTCAGGAAAAGCTTTTACACTCTGTCAATTAAATGCATATTTATCAAATACATGTATTATACATTTTTATAAACAATAGAGCCATGCAAAATCATTCTCATGCAAATTGTTTTATTACTGGCACCGAACAGTCATCTAATTTATAAGCTATTGTTTGTCTTAAAATCATCTTGGGGTATGCTCTTTGCTGTGGTTTTTCTGTGTAATCGCAGGAACGGGGAAGCAAGACACTCAGAAGCCCAAGGCTTGTTCATACAACAAGCATAATGCTAAGCTATAGTTCACTGTTGTGTCCAAGGAACATAGCCAGTGTTTAAAATCTTCAGAGTGGACAATTCCCAGAGTAGTTTAACCATCAATTCTTCTTCCCAGAGAGTTCTGTGCATTGTAGCTCTGTGAGGGGAATAGCAGTCTCCTAACAACTCTCAGAACCTTTAATAAACTACAGCTCCCATAATTCTGGGGAAAGTTATGACTGTTTATAGTGGTATCATAGTGCATTAAATGTATGGTATGAATGTGGCTTTAGTAGCACCAAACATAGACAAATAACTATCAACTGAAGGAAGTGGTTCTCTCATTCCTGGAAGCAATTCCCCATCAACGCGAAGGGTGGTTCTCAGTTGTAATATAAAGCGTGTTCTCACTAGCAGAGAGCACGTGTTGCGGTTGGGGAGCAGGCCACCATCATGACTAGGCAAATTTGGGGAACCCAAGCCGGTAAAGGGTTAATTGGGTTGCTGGGGATTTTTGTATGTTGCTAATTTGGAGGAGGGGTCAGAGTCTATAAATTGAGGAGTTAGACTAGGGGACGCCCTCTTGGCCATTTTGCATCGGATCACATGGAGCACTTGGACAATCTTCTCATTGTCTGGTTACATTTCTTTATTTCTTTATTTCCCCTTTCCTTTTAATCCTCTCCAGTCCCTTAAATATTTTAATTCCCTCCTTTTCCTGTTCGATTTCCCACCCCACCCCTTACCCTGCCCTGTGGGAAGATTCTCCCTGTATCTGTGGCTTGCCTTTCCCAATAGGGAGAGAGCCCCCATTAGGGGCTTTCTTTCACAAAAAGGTTTCCTCCATTTTGCTTGTTGAAATTGTGGGGCTAGTCAGGGCTGTTCCCAGCTTAGCTGGAATCACTTTCGTTTATAGTACCCCAAAGGTTGGCTTTATTTTGAGTGTGTGCAGCGCTGTTGGCCAAATTTTAAGCTAGCCTTGGGTGGGAGCACTAATTTGAGTTCCTTTAATATTGCTATGAGACTAAGATTCTCAAGAGCAGAGGCATGGAGCCCTATTCGGCCTGCGCATAACTTCCAAGCCTAAGTCTGCTACAGGTAGCAGTTAATTGTTAAGTCTCTGACACGTGATTCATTCTCTCTATGTATCTGCTTCCAGGCCCAGTTGCTGCTAATGTATATCTGAGGCAGACAGAGGGCCCCAGAGGCTCCCTGTCCCTCCAAGGGCTATGAGCACTCTGTATATGCTCTTGAACTATGCTGTTTCTGAACAAGTTTATTTTCTT
Organism: Podarcis vaucheri; assembly: GCF_965113315.1. Taxonomy (NCBI): domain Eukaryota; kingdom Metazoa; phylum Chordata; class Lepidosauria; order Squamata; family Lacertidae; genus Podarcis; species Podarcis vaucheri. Next base: position 21,481,004 of record NC_138766.1, read on the forward strand.
TAAGTTTGTTTTGCTCTGATAGTGGCGACTGCCATTGTGGCTTAGTGGCTAAGTGCAGGACTAGGACCTGGGAGACAGGGTTCATATACCCCTCTTAGCCATTGTTATAACAAAACAAAACAAACTGCTCCTTTTGAGCTATTCTGTTGCTGGGTAGTTCGGCCCATTTGTGATAAAAGAACTTTGGGTTTCTTGAAGGGGTGCTTCCCTCTAAAAGGGCAAGCAGGGGTACCCGGACAAGCTGTGGGCTACCTCAACGTTGCTATTTCACTGGAAACAATTATGCCTGGCCTAGAAGGTGATCCTAGGGCTTTGCCCTAGAATTCGATGGCCTGGAAGCGTTTCCGGCCTGAATAGTGTCCCCATGTGGTCCATGAAGCATTGGTTTCACTGGGTCAGCGCATAGTGCCGGTAATGCCTAGGTTGCAGGATTGGTCCCTGTATGGGACAGCTGCATGCTCCCCCATTGCTCTACCTGGACACTTAGGTCCTTTTTGTGGTTACCTCACTGCGAGGGATGTAACGGGCGCCATGTTTGCAATATGCAACTGGGAGAAAGCACCTTTGCGTGCCCGCATTGCAGTTTGCTCTGTGCGTTGCAGAGCACGGCGCTGCACGGGCTGCAATTGCATTGCATTACAAGGAGATTTGCAGTTGCATTGCACGGAGGGTGTGTAGTTGCATTGCACGGAGTGTGTTGTTGCATTGCACGGAGTGTGTTGTTGCATTGCACGGAGTGTGTAGTTGCATTGCACAGAGTGTGTGTACATTGCATGGAGGGTGCAGTTGCATTGCACAGAGTGTGTTTTTTGCATTGCACGGAGTGTGTGTGCATTGCATGGAGTATGTAGTTGCATTGAACGGAGGGTGTGTGCAGGGCATGGAGTGTGTAGTTGCATTGCATGGAGTGTAGTTGCATTGCATGAAGGGTGTGTGCATTGCAGGGAGTGTGTTTTGCATTGAACGGAGTGTGTAGTTGCATTGCACGGAGGGTTTGTGTGTGCATTGCACAGAGAGTGTAGTTGCACTGCACAGAGCGTGTTTTTTGCATTGCACGGAGTATGTAGTTGCATTGCATGGAGAGTGTGTGCACTGCACGGAGTGTGTTTTTGCATTGCACAGAGTGTGTGTCTGAAAAGGAAGCTGGCTCGGTGGCAGATTGGTTGGGACTCCTTCAGGGGTTCTGGCCAGCATCGGCCCTGTAAATTCACATATCATGATGGCAGCACAAGATGCCCCCTGCCCAAGCGGGGGCGGGAAGTTGGCAAGCAATAGCTCAATATCTTTTGCCCATATTCCCATTTTATTTAGGGATCCAGTTGGATATCGTTGCAAAACATGCCACTTGCATATGGAGAAGCTGTCTGCCTTGAAGGAAGTTATTTTGTAATACTTCCTCTGTAGCAAGTGATGCTTCATCAGATCCGATCTTTCTGGGTCACTTAATTAATCTTCCCACTAGGCCAGGCTGCCTGCGGCCTGAGGTCCCCTTACCTTTGTGTACGCCTACCAAGCGTGGTGAAGGCAGATATCAGATGATGGTAGCAATTCCTGACCTGAATGTATGCAATAGTAGTTCGCCATGGCAGGATACCTTGAACCTGCACAGGGATTTTCAGGTTCAGGCTGGTGCTGCTGGATCTTTGCCCTTTGGTTTTTATTTCAAGGGCTGCTGGTGTGCAAAGCTATGGCCTCAAGCCCGGTGTGGTGAGGCAATCATGTGACATAACTTTTCTTGAGTTTTCCCCATTGTAGTAGCAGTTCACATGTGGCCCGAGGAGTTCAGTGACCATCGGATCTGCTTTTGGTCTGATAACCAGGTAGTGGTGAGCGTCTTGGCAAAACAGTCCTCACGCTCTAGCACAGTCTCCGCCCCTCCGCTCACGCTTTTGAGCTGCACCGCTTAAGGTTTAATATTGTGTTTTCTACTCTCCAAATTACGGGATCCTCTAATGATGTCGCTGACACTCTATCCGATTTTCGGATGAAGCGCTTCAGATCCTGGGCTCCAGACTCAGCTATTGCCAGATTTTTTCCAGACCACCTGTGGCATTTTGACAACAATTAGTAATTTCAGAGAGCGGCAGCTTCCATTTCCCCTTCTGCTTTTACCTCTTATGGGAAGGCCTGGATGGATTTCTTAGCCTTAAGCTGGCAGTTTTCCGCCATTCAGAAGAATTGGCCCCCATCCTCTGAGCAGATCCTGCAGTATTTGGTCCACCTGCTGCAGATTGGGCATGCGGTTATAACTATCCGAATTCAGTCCGCTGCAATGTCTGTTACACTGAAGCTTTATTTTTCAGAGACCCTTGTATAAGGTTTGTAGTGAGCAGGCCCTTGGAAGGTTGGAATAGGCTCCAACCTCATAGGACAGTGGGCAGGAAGTCGGTCAATTTTTACCTATGCAGTATCTGCAACAAGTTAAAACTTGTTTGCTGGTTAAGATCAAGGTGAGACTCCTTTCAGTAGTCCATTGCATTTTCGCACTGAGGGTTGGGAAAATGGTTGTTGGAGCCAGCACGGGGCTGAGAGTCCAGAGGCTTATTGCTTCAGGACTTTTCCTTACCCTTTGGAGCTCGTCATCGGAGTTGGGAACGCTAAAACAGACTTAGTGGGCAGGAGTGCCACAATCAGGCTTCCCGCCACAGGTGAGGAGGGCCCTTGCCCGGTTATAGAAGAGAATATTTGGCTTTTTATTCCCTGGGGGCTGGCCCGCTCCTCGTGCATGAAAATGGGTTCCCGTTAGCCAGACATCAATGTGTTTACGTCATGCACCAGTTATTACGGCCTGTGGCTTGCTTACCGCTGAACACTCCTCATTCCTTACGATTAGGTGCTGCTGCAAAGGCTGCACACTGGGGGCCTGTCAGTAGACAGGATTGTGAATACGGGCCATTGGAAGTCTGACACTGACAAGGGTTATATCAGGAAGTGTCACAATGATGTCTGTGCTGATGCTTGTCTGTTATTTCCTTTTCCTCCCCCCCTTCTTTTTTTTTCCTTCTCTCCTCTCTTTTTTCTTTTTTCATAAGGAGCAGCTGTGCACATTTGGGCCACAGCATTGTACACTAGGCTGGCAAGCATGTTGACAAGTTTGGACTGGGGCGCCATTTCAGTCTTCCTGCCCATGTGAACATATACTGGATCTCCAGATGGGGAATACTTTGGGAGGAGATCCTTCCTTTGGTGCGGTCGAGTGTGACCTGTGCAGGTCCTCCCGCAGTGCTGGTGGTACAGCTGGGCGAGAATGTTTGCTGTCTTCCTCCAGCATAAGTTTGCATTCCTGCATGCAAGAGGGCTTGGATTGAGTTGGTGGCAGCTCTCCCTGGACTCAAAATAATTTAAGGCATTGGTTCAAGGTGGTATGGAGGGGGGGTTGGAGCACCTGTCCCCTCCAATGCGCAAAGATGTTCCATTAAGGGAATTCAAGGTTTCACCATGCTTTTGTCGACCCCTTTCGAGGGGTAGGGCCATGCCAGAGTCCTTGGGAGCATTTGGGGTGAGCTTGAGTCTGATCCTGGTTCATTGCTCCCCCATGCTGTTTATTGGAACTGACGATATGGTGGGGCCCAGTCGTCAGTGCTGCCCTGCTGAGGTCAGGTGCAGCTAGTCTGGAACCAATGCCTAGACAAACTACCACCGAGCAGGCCAGGAATCATGTTAATAAGGCGGTGGATAATAGAATAAAATAAATAAAGTAAATAAAATAACAAATAAAATAAAATAGGTCCTTGCTTTAGGTGGTTCTGTAATATTGCACCCTGCTAATTTTCTTCAAGGCTGTTGCCCTCTTTAGGGCAGATGGGGTGCATCTTTCCCCTACGGGGAACGACACCTGGCGGGATGTGATTGTTTTGGGATTCATTGCTCCCCCACAATGTTTGCTGGTACTGACGATATGGTGGGGCCCAGTCATCAGTGCTGCCCTGCTGGGGTCAGGTGCAGCTAGTCGGGAACCTATGCCTAGACAAACTGCCACCGAGAAGGCCGGAAAGCGTGTTAATAAGGCAGTGGAAATAAAATACAGGTCGTTGGAAATCGAATGCATTCAAAGGTTATGTTCGTTAACATTATTGGTGTCTTACAAATTTTGCTTGTTTTATCTTAGGTTTAGCAGCTGTCTGCATCTGGATGGTGGGGCACAGCATCATCCACTGGGCTGGTGTAGCAGCACGGCAGTCACAGTCGGAAAAGGGTCCAGGTCTTGGCCTTCCTCCACATATTCAGTTGTCTTGGCTGTCCAGACGGGGAATGCGCTGGCCGGAGCTCCTGCCTCGGATCCGGAGGCAGTTGCTAAGGGAAGGACCCCCATCAGCCATTGTGGTGCAGCTGGGTGAGAACGACCTGGTTTCTACGGACTGTTTTTTCCCTGCGTGCTGCAATTTTGTCGGACTTGGAGGCGCTGCAGGCAATGGTGCCAACAGCGAAAATATTTTGGTCAAGGCTGCTACAAAGTCGTGCTTGGAGGGGCAGTCGTTGCCCAGCCGCCACTGAGAGAGCCAGAAAACGCATCAATTCCGAAATGTCAAAAAAGATCTTGGAGTTGGGCGGAGATGTGATTTTTCATCCTGAGATTTCCTCTCAGAGGCCATCCTTCTTTCGAGATGATGGCGTGCACCTTTCTGCTTCGGGTAATGAGGCATGGTTAGGTGCGGTGGTGGCCAAGCTGAGGTCTTGGCTGGGGCTGTGAGTGGTTTGGCGGTGAGCCGTGGGCTCCATGGCGGTTAGGCATTGGTTAAATTGGTGCTTGGAGGGGTAAGGTGCCTATCCCTCCAAATGATGCGAATGGGAATTCCGTTAAAGGAATCCAGGGGCTTGCCATTCTTTCGTCCTTGTCCGTGGTGCCGGGCTTGGGCCGTGCAAGCCCCACCGGAACATGAGGGTGAGAGGTGTTGGACTGAGTTCCCAGCCTCATTTCTCCCCAATACTTGTTTCCCACGCTGGCTTCCGGTGGTGCCCGGAAGTTTCAGCCCTGTCCTCGGGGGCAAGGACAGATAGTCATAACCAATGCCTAAGCAACCACTCACATTTTCTGTATTTGAATAAAGTTGTGGCCAAAATTATGCCAAAAAACCTTAAACATAAATTAACGTGTGCTGTGTGAATTTTTGGGGGGTGGCACTGCGGAACTCAACACGCAAAGCGTGTTCTCACTAGCAGAGAGCACGTGTTGCGGTTGGGGAGCAGGCCACCATCATGACTAGGTAAATTTGGGGAACCCAAGCCGGTAAAGGGTTAATTGGGTTGCTGGGGATTTTTGTATGTTGCTAATTTGGAGGAGGGGTCAGAGTCTATAAATTGAGGAGTTAGACTAGGGGACGCCCTCTTGGCCATTTTGCATCGGATCACCCGCCCCCCTCCCTTTTTATAGGGTGGTTCTTGGGTTCATTTGACCTTGCTATGCCTTTCATGGGGTCGTTCGCCTTTGAGCGGGGGCCTGGTAGGAATTTTGCCATTTGGCTGATTGGCTGTTGCCATTTGGTTTTTGCCTACTGCGTAGCAAATCGTCACAACTTGTAAGGTTGGCGGTTAGGCATTGGTTAAATTGGTGCTTGGAGGGGTAAGGTGCCTATCCCTCCAAATGATGCGAATGGGAATTCCGTTAAAGGAATCCAGGGGCTTGCCATTCTTTCGTCCTTGTCCGTGGTGCCGGGCTTGGGCCGTGCAAGCCCCACCGGAACATGAGGGTGAGAGGTGTTGGACTGAGTTCCCAGCCTCATTTCTCCCCAATACTTGTTTCCCACGCTGGCTTCCGGTGGTGCCCGGAAGTTTCAGCCCTGTCCTCGGGGGCAAGGACAGATAGTCATAACCAATGCCTAAGCAACCACTCACATTTTCTGTATTTGAATAAAGTTGTGGCCAAAATTATGCCAAAAACCTTAAACAAAAATTAACGTGTGCTGTGTGAATTTTTGGGGGGTGGCACTGCGGAACTCAACACGCAAACAGCCATTCTAGCTATTTATCACAGGAGGTAAAAATAGCACTGACAATAGGCATAAACGGAATTCAGATTTTGTTGTTTGTGATTTGATAATTAGAAAACTAATTTAATTTATGGAGGCTGACAAACTAGATAATGAAAACTGCTATTACCAATGCACTAGAAATAATCTATTCATCCTGTGGTAGAGGAATTAGCGTTTTTGATTTGATTAACATAAACTTTAAAGAGTGATCTGCAAGATCTATAGTATCTCAGAATGCCACAGTAATAAATTAACCTTTCACTGTAAGTTAAACAGTCCACCTTTGTATTGAAAAAAAACCGTCAAAAGTTTTCACATAATACCATTTTTTCCAAGTGTAAATTATTATTATTACATTAATTAATTAATACCCTACCCATTTGGCTGGGTTTCCCCAGCCACTCTGGGTGGCTTCCAGCAAAATATAAAAAATAATGAAATGTCAACATTTAAAAGAAAGAAATCTTCGTTTATTGACTCAGAATTCTGAGTGCAGCATTCACTGAGGAAAAAAGTTCCATTAATTAGTTTCCTCTTGCCACCAATTCATGTCTGATGAAGGTGGCATCCAGGTCACGATGAATGTGCAGAAAATCTGTCTGATGGCCACCATGTTGAGGTCATGAGTTTCTGGTTCATTGGGTTTTGTAATACTTGGTATTAAGGTGAAGCAAGCTAGCTTTGCTATTTTCTATGCTGCACTCAAATTCCCAAATGTGTCCTTACATTGATGGCCCTTATTCTTAATTGTATTTTTATTGGCAATGGGTTTCTGCATCTGTGCCTATAAAATATTGCATTTATTCTCATGTGGCTCCTTGGAGTAAGCTTGGCTTTAAATCCCGTATCTGGCTGCTTGGTGCTGTGCAACTGGGTGATGTGTTAGCTTGCGGCTCAAAACTCCCCAGAAAGTAGCCCGTTTGGCTCTTGTTTTTGCTACTCCCAACGATGTCCAGAAGCAGCCTAAGTTTTCCCTGCCTCAGGTCAGGGGACTAGTAGAAGTGGTGGGCAATACTACATGCCAGGGTTGGTTTTCACCTTGGTTATTCAACATCCCATTACATCTCAGGAGGTTGGCATCCAAGGTTTGGGTACAACACTCCTTAGGGGTAAGGGGTGTTTTTAGAGTATTTAAGTAGGCATCCTCTCTACCTTAACCCCCGTTCTTTCTTCACACCAAGTAATTTTGGGTTCTGTCAATGGCATTCATAAATGTTTCATCTCCGTGTTCTGCAAGGTAAGGTAAAGGTAAAGGTACCCCTGCCCGAACGGGCCAGTCTTGACAGACTCTGGGGTTTGTGCGCCCATCTCACATCTATTGGCCGGGGGCCAGCGCTGTCCGGAGACACTTCCGGGTCACGTGGCCAGCGTGACAAGCTGCATCTGGTGCGCCAGCGCAGCACACGGAACGCCGTTTACCTTCCCGCTGGTAAGCGGTACCTATTTATCTACTTGCACCCGGGGGTGCTTTCGAACTGCTAGGTTGGCAGGCGCTGGGACCGAGCAGCGGGAGCGCACCCCGCCGCGGGGATTTGAACCGCCGACCTTTCGATCGGCAAGCCCTAGGCGCTGAGGCTTTAACCCACAGCGCCACCCGCGTCTGCAAGGTGGGTAGATGTAATTAATCAACGAGTATAACAAGAGGGATAACACAACTGAAACAAATAAGATGAGATCTGTAAATGTTTTGAAATTCTATCAGCAGTTGCAGAAACAACTTCGAGCAACATGCTTGCTTTACTGAAGAATAGCTCACAAATTATTATACCGTATTTTTCGCTCCATTGGACGCACCGGACCATAGGAGGGGGAGAACAGGAAAAATTTTTTTTTTCTTGTTCTCCCCCTCTAAAACAAGGTGCGTTCAAGGTACATTCACCAGAGCTTGTGGGGCTGGCGGTGGAGGGAAGTGCTGCTTTCCCCCACCGCCAGCCTCAAAGATCCCTGAAGCCTTTGGAGCGCAGCGCCCCGCTGCCCTACAGAGGTTTGCGCACAGCCGTCCCCAAGCTAGAGCACGAAGATAGAGACCTCTGTCTCGCTATTCTGGCTTGGGAACAGCCTTGCTAGCTTCTGCAGGACAGCCCTGCAGAGGTTTGCGTGCAGCCGTCCCCAAGCTAGAGCAGTGAGACGGAGCCCTCTGTCTCGCTGTTCTGGCTTGGGAACAGCCTTGCTAGCTTCTGCAGGACAGTGGGGTGAAGGCACCGTCCTCAAGCTAGAGCAGCGAGATGGAGCGCTCCGCAGTGCTCGGTCTTCCTGTTCTGGCTTTGGGCTTAGCGGCGTAGCCTGCATTCGCTCTATAGGACGGACACACATTTCCCCTTAATTTTTGGAGGGGGAAATGTGCGTCCTATAGAACGAAAAATATGGTAGGTGGAATTTGGTGTTTCACTGTGATGAATGAAACATTCTGCTTGTCAGATGGAACAATCTCCCTTTCCTCCTCCTCTGTGCCATTCTGGGGGTTTGCCTAAGCCCCACAGCTAAAAACTTTTTTTGGGGGGGCTCCAGGGGCATATGGCAGGATGAGCGAGCGAAAGGCCCCATTGTTTATGGAGCTTTGGTGAATCCTGCCCCATATTTTCTATTCATCCGAGGTTCAGTTCAATATCTTTGAAAATGAATGTTACAGAATAGCAAACTGAGGTCAATACATATTAAAGCGTAATATTTTAAGCAAAGCCTGTACAACTGTTAGCTTCCGGCTTGTGGAATGCTCTCCCCAGGGAGGTGACAGGCTAGAGCACTCCTCTTCTCCCAGGACTTTGGATAATTAAACAATCTATTGCCTTTTAAATTGTGTGCTGTGGGTGGGGATTATATTATGGTATGCATTTTTGTGCGTTTTGTATTGTAAACTGCCCTGTGATCCTTGGATGAAGGGCATTATGGCATAGTAAACAATAGCCAGCCAGATGGGTGGGGTATAAATAATAAATTATTGTTATTATTATCATCATGATCTTCATCATCATGATCATCATCATTATATTGTTCAGGTAGGTAGGGTGATTTGATTGTTTTTTATTGTTCATTTTAGTGACCAAGTTGAATAAAATAGTATCACCCGAGTAACGATTAGATGTGTCAGATATTAGGTAGATAGATGATAGATTGATTTCTGCTATTACTTCCAAAATCTCCCTTTGAATAAGTTGGTTTAGCTACCATAAGTGAAATGCAGAAACTGCTTTCAGTGGCAGATAGCACCTTTTTTACTGGGAGCTTACGTATGTGCGGATGCCAAACAACCACGAACAAAAACGGGATAATAGTTATCTCAGTAATATGCAAATTTTGCCTAAACGAACAGGCATTGCAGCAATATTTCCCGGTGCCAACTGTTAAAAGGAATGAATGGAGTGGCTTCAACACTGAAGGGAGAGGTTAATTGGAACAAATTTGAAGCTGAAAAGAATAACTAAAGGGAAGGGGAAAAAACTTTTCATCTCCCTTTTAATCTTACAGCCACTGCAACTATTAAAACTAATTACACATTGGAGTGTACGTAAATTAACATTATAAACTTAATGAAGTGGCAGTAGTCACTGAATAGTCTAATTTGAAATTAGCTCTTTATGCTAAACCCAGTATTTGAATCCCTTCTGTGATTAGGTGGGGAGGCTAATTTAGACGGAGTGACAGTAGGTAAAATGAAAGAAATTGCAAAGGGGATTTTGTGCTGGGTCGACTGTGGCTGAATCTTGAATGCAATTCACTTTTGACCCCAGCTTTACTCTCTAAGAAAGAAGTTGTTTAATCGGTGCCATGACTTGTAATTTTCTATGTCTTGGATACTTTCCTCAATATACCGTAGATGATTGATAGATAGATGATAGATAGATAGATAGATAGATAGATAGATAGATAGATAGATGATAGATAGATAGATGTTAGTAGATAGATAGATACACAGAGAGAGAGAGAGAAACACACACAAACACATCACAATGTTCGCCCCTTAACACATTTCGCCCCTTACGTTTGGGAGTATATATATAATATATATATAAAATAATCACTAAAGGGTTTTTTAAGGGGTAAAACCTCAGCGCCTAGGGCTTGCCGATCGTATGGTCGGTGGTTTGAATCCCCGCGGTGGGGTGAGCTCCCGTCTTTCGGTCCCAGCTCCTGCCCACCTAGCAGTTCAAATGCACGCTTAAGTGCAAGTAGATAAATAGGTACCGCTTTATAGCAGGAAGGTAAACGGCGTTTCCGTGTGCTGCACTGGTGCTGGCTCACCAGAGCAGCTTCGTCACGCTGGCCACGTGACCTGGAAGTGTCTCTGGACAGCGCTGGCACCCGGCCTCTTAAGCAAGATGGGCGCGCAACCCCAGAGTCGGACACGACTGGCCCGTATGGGCAGGGGTACCTTTACCTTTACCTTTAAAGGGTTTTTTAATGGTATTTTTTAAATAATGTGTTTCCCCTGCGGCAACACCCATGGAGACTTGCAATATTTTTGGTGACTTAAAATGGTTCTGGTTCCTGCCACTGACTGCTCAGCTGTTGGAATTGGAGGGCAGGCAGTAGGATGGATTCCTTGATCTGTCAGTGCCTATGCCATCTTGTCTCTCTTAACCCTTTCCCCAACGTTTTACTCCTATAAAACATTAGGCATCTGGAATAAAAAGGGACTTAAGGCTTGTGTTAGAAAATAGAAAATGCTGTTTTCTTTTCGGTATCTGGCTGCAGCACCTTGATCTGAGCTGTCCCAGCTGTATTGATGTGAAAGCTTTTTTTTTTTTGTCCTTGTTCAGAACATTTGCATGGGAACATCATTGCATCATCACTGCAAAACACGAGACTAGATCAGTAACTGGTCAGCTTCATAAGGCTCTTCTTATGTTTTATTATGTTTCAGAAGTATGTTGTATTTCATTAATTTGGGCTTACTCCCAGTGGATTGCAGACTATTCTTTACAAAACAGTTAATTCCAAAGAGGTGCTCTAGTTCATCTCTTATGTACTTTTAAATCTGTTTATCAGAACTCAGGGACAAGCAGCAGGAAAAGCCTGTTGCCATCATTATCTGCTTGTGGGTTACCCAGAAGTACCTAGAAAACCTAACCAGAAACGGGAAAATCTTCTTCTTCTTCTTCTTCTTCTTCTTCTTCTTCTTCTTCTTCTTCTTCTTCTTCTTCTTCTTCTATCACTCATAGCCAAGTAAGATTCTCTTCCATAAACACAGTCTTAAAAGTGAGCCTGTAAGTGACTGTGGAGGCCAATTCTGGACCTAGACAGGAATTGATCACAGTATGGATTTGCCAAGGATGCCTTCCTCTTAGCACGTTTCTCCCTTGGGTCCTGAGTTTCAACACAAAGTCCCGTTGAGTTTAATAGGGTTTATGTAAGGGGGTATAGGATTGCAGACTGAGTGACTTTTTAAAAGCAGGGGCTTTTAAAATATTCTTTCCCTCAGTTTTCTATCTTAATTGACTACTTTGTTTTTAAAAAGCCATAGTCATCTGCTGTGGCAAAAATCATTATGACAAAAGCAGCCGGCTATAGAGCATAGAAACGATAAATAATTCAGAGATAACTTCACATTGTATAAAGACGTTAACTGAGCACATTGTGTCCCAGTAGACTAAATATATTTGATCTAAGTAATTTTCTCTTGCATTGAAGTGCGTAAAGTTGATTAAGGGTTCTATCCTCTCTATTAGAACGGGAAATATCCAAGTGTCCTGATCATGAACTGCAAAGCACCAGAAGAAAAATGGGACTATGAAAGCATTAGGCCCCGGGGCATTTTTTTTTCACTGCTCTCTTAAAAATCACAACACAATGAGGAAATTTTCTGTCTTGAGGTTGAGGAAGCCTGCATTAGATTGTTATAAGATGTACATTTTTTGTTTCTTCAGCTTGTAAACTGCCTTGAGTATTGTAAGAAAGACGGTATACAAATTAAAAATGATGATGATGATGTCTATTTTTCTGCTTTCTCACTCATAACTTCTAAATTGGATCTTGAATTTATAATATTATTTATATAATATAGTTCCAACGTCTAGGTACAATTCTAAATAATAATAAAAGAATTACATAAGCAGTTGCATTATATTATCTTACATATATTTTATTATTCAAAGCCCTTCACTTATGCTAGTTTAGGCATTGCTACAGTAATCCTGCTAGGTGTTGTGTATGTTCTGCATGTATGTTGAGCTTCAGTCAAGCGATTAAGCTCACCACATGAAACAGTTGTTTAGCACAGCTGTATTTTACTTGGCACACACAAACATGTACTTTATGTACATATACTCTGCACACAGTTGTTACAAGTAGGCATCTCTCTAATCCCAGAGAGGGCTCTTTGTTTCAAAGTTCTTGCTGCCCCAAATTCCACAGCAAGTCCCACGTTCAACTGGTTTCAAAGTCCTTGCAACTCTTACCACTCTGTTTTCTTCCACAGTTCCAATCTGCCAGCACTGCTCAGCTCTCTCACATTTCCCCACTGTAACTTTAGCTGTAACACATAACTCATGTAGAATTAAACATTAAACACTTTCCTTAACACTAGGTAGGCTGGTATTGTTTTCCCCCATATTGCACATGGAGTAACAGTAGCATTAAGAATATATATATATAAAAGACTAGCTTGCTTAAAGAGAGGTGTCAAGAGATAACCAAAATTAAACAGTATTTTAACTAGGGACTTTCTGATAGCTATGGATGGACAAATCTGTCAATTTCAGTTTATTAGTTTCTGATTTTTCCAATCTTAATGTCAGTTCTTAACATTTTTAAATCAGGGTAAGGCTTGGGCTTAATAAAAGTCATTGTGAAGATTCATTGGCTTTTTTATATGCAAATTTGCTAATTCCAAAGCAATTTTCTATAACTTAATTCATTTTAATGTTAATTTCACCACTACATGAATTTTTTGCATACACTTTACCCTAACATACACATTTTTGTATACATAATTTGGCCAAGAAAACTGCATTGAAAAATTCATATCTGAACTTCAGTTGTTGTATTGTTTTGGACAATGGGAATTTTGTAGGTTCACCTTTAAATGTGAACTGAACTGAATTCTCCCCATCCCTATATAGCCACTAAACTATGTAATAGATCTAGACTGCAAGTGGTTTGTTAATGGGCCCATTAACACCTCAAAAGCTTCATCCAAAATGGGCCATACGTTTTGTCCCTCCCATCAGGAGAATTTGCATCTTTCCTCTTCAGCTGAGACTTGGACACACAGGAAGGGGAAGATATGTTGTCCTTTGCGTGTCGAGGTCCCCAGGGCCACCCCAATAACTCACACATCACACAGAATTTTTGTTTAAGATTTTTGGCATAATTTTGGCCACAACTTTATTAAAATACAAATTTGTGAGTAGTTGCTTAGGCAATTGTTGTGACTATCTGCCCCCACCGTGGGGGACAGACTGACATTCTGCACGATGCGAAAGTCAGAATAGGGGAATACACTTAGGGCTAGCGACGGAGCAGGGAACCTGCCCTCAGCCCTCCCCAAATGCCACCAGGAGCTCATTGCTATGGCCTGAGCCCCCTTGACAGGGTGGACAAGCAATAGTTAGCCCCCAATTCCTTTAACGGAATCCCTTGCAGCAGCAGCATTAGAGGGGCAGGCACAGCCAATCCATGCCCCTCAATCAACCAAACCATAAACCAATGCCTAACCGTGAACCTTACAAGTTGTGACGATTTGCTATGCAGTAGGCAAAAACCAAATGGTCCCAGCCAATCAGCCAGATGGACAAAATTCTTACTGGGCCTCTGCTCCAAAGCAGACGACCCCATGGCAGGCATAGCAAGGTCAAAGCGAACAACCCTAATTCTAGGGGGGGGGGGACGGACGATCCGATGCACGGGCGAAAAGAGGAAGCCCTAGCCTCGTGCAAGGAGTTTTAGCATTTCTGGCTGTCAATCAACAAATGGCAACATTAACTTCTTCCCAACAACAAGGGAAGCCCCAATCGCATCAGTGGCCAACGGTCAATTAGCCCGTCCCAACTTTGGAGTGTCCTGTCGGCCCCCACTGCAATACGTGCTCTTCATGAAGGAGAGCACACTTCCCAAAATGCCTTTTCCATTGAACACCTGAAGTGGCTTTTAAATGTGGCAAACTGATGGACTTTTCGTTTTTTGCTTTCATAAGATGTCACCTGCGGATTTCTGTGAACTGAATGCTACACTAAAGCAAATGGACAGGTCATTATAACTGTTATGTATATAAACCTGACAGATTATTAGGAGATGGTTTAGTTTTCGAGTACCCAGATTTCATAAAACATGACATTGTAGCTTGACCCTGGATTGCAGAGAAGGGAACTGCAGTTGCCTCAGGTATTCTCGATATTATCTATCATTTGGATTATTCCGGAAGCCACTTAACCGCATTACTCAGTCTCCACCAAAGTCTTCAAGAAACTATTGCAAAGATTCTCAAAAACCTTAATCTCTGTCTCTGCAAAACAAAATCATTCACAGTGGACAGCTTGGAGATGTGAAATTTATTTTTAATTTGCTTTCTTTCTAAAGAGAAATTAGACTTCAGCAAAGCCTTTTCAAATACCATCTCATATTAACAAAAGCTGACTGCTGTTTATGATTGCTTTGAAAGAGAATAGGTCATCAATGAAAAGAGGCGAGTTGTGGATTGTGTGTATATGTAGTTAATGGTCATAGGCCCCTACCTGAAACATTTGGGTTAGTGCTGTGCCTTCCTTTCACCTGTAAATATTTTGCACCCTGAAAAATATGTGCTCTGTTTTCCTGTCTTTCTGACAGGACATAACAACAACAACAACAACAACAACAACAACAACAACAACAACAACAACATAAATAATTTATTTATTTATACCCCATGTGTCTAGCTGGATTTCCCCAGCCACCGGGCAGCTCCCAACAGAAATAATGATGATGATGATGATGATGATGATGATGATGATGTAATAGAACATCAGACATTAAAAACTTCCCTAAACAGGGCTGCTTTCAGATGCCATCTAAAAGAGACAAGAAAACTCCCCCCCCCACCTTCACACATACCAAAACTTCCTATGGGGGAGTAGTGGGGTTGCATTTCACTTATCACAAGACAGGGTTGCCATATTTCAAATAGGAAAACCCAGGACACCCTGACATTTTTTGATTGATTTAGGACAAAGCGCCACCTTTCAGAAATTCCCCCCAGATGTCAATGAAATCCCGATAATGTGTGGGGAAATCTGGATGTATGGCAGCCCTACCATAATAGCAAGGTGACCAGCAGGTCTGGTAGGTCTTTCCATTTACAGTGTTTAGGAAAGCTGATTCCAATTGGAATCCCTTCTTTTGCCATGTGATCGCACAGTGCATTACGGTCACATAAGCACACTCAGAAAAGATCTCAAACTGGAATGCAGTCCGGCTAAAGCCCCGTGCTGCTGTAAGCGAGCATGAGGTGTTCCTAAAATATGAAGATCTTTTTCTCCTCTTAAAAAATTAGGAAGTGAAATCAGCTTATGGACCAGAGGCTTAGCTAAGAAGAAAAATGAGGCTAGCCGGGTCTTCAAAGACAAGGAAGCAACCATGGAACAGGCAGGATTGGGTAGCAGGCAGTGATTCATTGGGAAATGGGAAAAGCTTGGTGAAGCTCTCCTCCTTCCTTTGTGCTTCTTTCTAAGCCCCGTCTCCTGCTGTTGCTGCTGCTGCTGCTGCTTCTTCTTCTTCTTCTTCTTCTTCTTCTTCTTCTTCCTCTTCCTCTTCCTCTTCCTCTTCCTCTTCCTCTTCTCCTGGGATAATGAGGGTTGAGCCTCAACCAGAGATGGAGAAGCAATTTGGTTCAGTTTACATTTAAATGCAAACTTACACTTCCTGAAACAATATGTGAACCCAGTGGAGCTACCCTCTCATATTCACAATTCTCCAAATTTTGCATTGCACTTCTCCAGCCATATACTGTGTTTAAAAATGCATTTACTTGAGTTGAGTGCATGTATTGTTGACAGCAGTATACAAAATGCATTACGTTAGAGGAAATCGCTTGTCATATGCACACATTAGGCAACATTGAGGAAAATTCACACCAAAATTCTGATGAATTTTTATGAGCGCTTAAAAGAAATCACGAACTGATGTGGAAATGTCAAAAACTAACTTCAAAACTGGGGGGGGGGGGGGTGAGAAACTGCAACAAACTGAAATTGATCAATTCACACATTCCTAGCCGAAATCAGTTGCAAATACAGTGGTGCCTCGGGTTAAGTACTTAATTCGTTCCGGAGGTCCGTACTTAACCTGAAACTGTTCTTAACCTGAAGCACCACTTTAGCTAATGGGACCTCCTGCTGCTGCCACGCTGCCGGAGCACGATTTCTGTTCTCACCCTGAAGCAAAGTTCTTAACCTGAAGCACTATTTCTGGGTTAGCGGAGTCTGTAACCTGAAGGATATATGTAACCTGAAGCGTATGTAACCCGAGGTACCACTGTACCTGTAGCAGCTCTTGGAAGCAGCTGTTGTGGCAGACAAACTGAAATACAGTACATGTGGTTCCACCTTAAAGGTTATCGTTTAACTTTTTCCAAATAGTTATTCTTTTATCAGGCAACAGGACCACAGTTTTTTATAGGTGAGCCCTGATAAGTAATGACAGCACTGACGCTAGTCTGGATACAGGAAAAAGGTGCTGTTGTTGCACAATGACTGTAAGAAGAGAAGGAACAAGGAACTGTTGAATTGTTGTTCACCGGTGATATAATAAGAAGTTGAGAGCACAGAGGTGCAATTCCCTTTTGAAGTTAAGTGTGAAGTGAAACAGTGATATGGCTTCTAAGTCTACTGAAAACCCTTCTGACACATTTACCCACCAAATTGCATGTGAAGCTTTCACTTAGTATACCTTATTCTGCACTTCCCCACCCCTTTGTTATACAACTTCATCAATGAAAACAAAGTGTGACACAGAGGAATTTAACCCAGAGGCCTTGCAAAACTATCAGTTCATTGAAGAATGTGAAAATCAGAGGTATTGACTTTCTAGGCAGATAAAATATCAAAGAGAATGAGTTCTTTTACAGTAACCTCCCTGGCTTTGGACTTAATCTTATTTTTCCTGTCTGTGAGGAATCAAAAAGAATAAATACCTCTTGATTACCAGCATTAGTTCATCCCGTGTTGCTGAGCTTTATATCTCCTTCCCACAATAGCTAACTGGCAAACAATTCGACAGAGGTCACATATGTGTGAAAAAAGCCAATTGCAGAGTTCTCTGTCTGGAGTTCACAGCTTATTTACAGTAATTGATGGGGTTCCCTCACCCCTCTGTAGTGTTCATTGCTACCATGCAATAGGCTGAAAGAGGCTTGCCATACGTCAGGAAAAAAATTTGGGTGTAAAAATGTCATTGGGGGGGGAATGTTGCCAAACTGGCAAAATGTAAGGAAAAACCAGAAGTATGGCAACACGATGGAAAAAGCAGCAGAAACAGCTCCAAATATTAAAATCACTATTTTGGTGGGAGGTTTTCTTTTGGGGGGGGGTTGTTCCCCCAAAAAACTCAACAATTTTGGTCGTTTTCTAAAAAAAAAATTAACAACTTTGCGGGTGTCAGGAATTTTACTTTTTGAAACATGGCAACCCTAGGCTTAAGTAGCCTATGTGATTCCAAGTTTGGGAGTTTTCTTTCTGGCCTGGTATACTCTGGGACATATAGAGTTTGGCCCCAAATCACCTGACCACTAAACCTCACCCTCTTGAATGTAGGCCTGCCCTTGAAGACTGTTCAGAAATGTATCTGGTCCAGTAGAAGGTGGCAAAACTCTTGTTGCGGCCACATCCATGATACACATTATACCATATTGAGAGATCCCCATCACTTAACAGCTGGCTACTTTCCAAACATATATATGCTGTTTTAAACATTTAAGGCTCCAGGTCTGAGATATTTGAGATAGCATCTACTCCCGTATGAACCTACCTAATGCACATGCCCACACTGCAAGTTTTGATAAGGCGTCTTGCACATATTACGTCACAGGTGAGGATTGGGAAACTTCCACCCCAATCGGCCATATCACGTATTTCAAGAGGTCTGAAGGTTCAAAAGAACCTTGTATCTGAATGTTTGAATAGGTTATGTTTTATATGTATAAAATGATCAAAAACTTACAAAATTATTATTATTTTTAATTTCAATATGTTTGCCTTTTGTCAGGCCTTTAAGAAATGGACTATTGGTTCATGAACTAATGTTACCATCTGTTTTTGTTTTTTTACGTTTCTTTGATTTCTGGGGTGAGGGCTGTAATTTTGAATTAAGTTTTGTTATTTTTAGCCTGCAGTCCTACACACATTTATTTTGATGGTAAAAACCATCAAACACAGTTGGACTTCCTTCTGAGTAAACAAGTTAATTGGCTAGAACATGGGTAGGCAAACTAAGGCCTGGGGGCTGGATCCGGCCCAATCGCCTTCTAAATCCAACCCGCGGATGGTCCGGGAATCAGCATGTTTTTACATGAATAGAATGTGTCCTTTTATTTAAAATGCATCTCTGGGTTATTTGTGGGGCACAGGAATTCACCCCCCCCCAAAAAAAATAGTCCGGCCCCCCACAAGGTCTGAGGGACAGCAGACCGGCCCCCTTCTGAAAAAGTTTGCTGACCCCCTGGGCTAGACAGTTTGTGTACCTGTAAGCATTAGCAGCGAGTGGAACAGCATGGGTAGGGCTGCTCTGCTCTCCTGCCTTTCAAACAGAACACCAGAACACATCCCTGCTCTCTCTTGACACTTGCAGCAAAGGAGGGAATGGCAAATTCCCCAATCTTCTGGTGGAAATGAGTCTTGGACTTTTTCCAATTGGTCCAGGGGAACTGCATCACCAGCAAATCATTCAGATCATCTGGCAGTCTGTTGCTCAGAGAATTCAAAGCCTTGTTTCCAGTAAACACAACTGTGTCATATTGTTCTCGCTTGGCTATTGTTTGTGTTTTCTCTCCCCTATACACCACTTTCTTCCTGAACAACAATCTTTTGATCTCCTGTACTTTCATTAATTGATTCATGACCTCAGTGTAGTCATGCGTTATTTCTTTGATTATATGCAGTATCTGCTACATAAACGGTGTGACACAGACAAAAAAAAAGCATTTCAAGTATCTTTGTGAAAGCAGATCTCCCTAAAATATGGAAAAAAGCAGCAATCCTAAACCGATTTACTAATACCCCACTTCACCCGACTTCATCCTATGAAGATTATTTTGACGTTTATCTTACAATCACAATACTTCCCAGCTTTTCTCAAGGTTTATTCCTAGTTCTGCCAACTTTGCATGATCATTTTAGTCAGTTCAAACTAATTCTGAATTGTCAGCATCTGTTCAAGACACAACCTTCTTCTTCTTCTTCTTCTTCTTCTTCTTATTATTATTATTATTATTATTATTATTATACTACACCTGTCTGTGTTCCTGTTGAAGGTAATGGGACGCAGGTGGTGCTGTGGTCTGAACCACTGAGCCTCTTGGGCTTGCTGATCAGAAGGTCGGTAGTTCAAATCCCTATGGCAGGGTGAGCTCCCGTCGCTCTGTCCCAGCTCCTGCCAACCTAGCAGTTCAAAAGCACACCAGTGCAAGTAGATAAATAGGTACCACTGTGGTGGAAAGCTAAACAGTGTTTCTGTGCACTCTGGTTTCCTTTACGGTGTTCTGTTGCACCAGAAGCGGTTTATTCCTGCTGGCCACATGACCCAGAAAGCTGTCTGTGGACAAACACCGGTTCCCTCAGCCTGAAAGGGAGATGAGCACCGCAACCCCATAGTCGCCTTTGACTGGACTTAATCATCCAGGGGTCCTTTACCTATACTTTATTCCTGTTACAATAAGAAATAAACTTTACACACATTGCTCATAACAGGCTGGCATGGCTAGAGCATCACAGCCTTTTTGCCCACTCCCATCTCTAACACTTGAATCTACCTTAAGCAACGATTTCCTCTTTCATTCCTGGTTGTCTGTCTCCAGCTGCTCCCTCAGACACTTCAAGAAAGCCATTATGAGCATTTGCACACAGAACCAAACTAAAAAAAACAACAACAAACGAGTTTTCCTTCTCTAATCCTGCATTACTCTTGCTTAAATGCCAGACTTCTCGTATCTCCCCCTGTGCATTGCTACGGCATCTTCTCAAGGTTCACTACATGTGAGATTCAGAGGTCACCATCCTTGAATCAGAAGCATACAGAAGCTGCTGGTAGAGCTTTGAAAAGAAATAATCCAACCTGTCCTTAGCAAAGCCGTGAATCAACAGAATTGCTTTCAAAGGAAGGGGGGTGCGAACAGAGGCTAGCTTAATGTTCACATTGATTTCTTGGTTGGAATTTGCACATTTTATCTCAACGAAAACAAAGACTGGTTTATTCCCCCCCCCCCTTCTACCGTTTTGTCTGGGTTTCCCCCCCCTCTCCTAACAAATCTTTAAAATCACAAATTTTCCTCCTTGACATGCTTTTGAATAAACTATTTTAATTCTGACCACAGTCAAATATATTTGCTTAGGGATTAGCTTGTTCTTTGTCCACAACTCTCCAAACAGAGCAGAGGGCCGACATTTCTCACTCTTAATCTTCAGCAAATAATGTACCATATTGAAATCAGCAAACCTCTTCCGATAGTCTCTCATAATTTTCTCAGATCTTGTAGTCTATCCAAAAGGAATAGTGCTGTGCTCTCACAAAATCACTCCTCCTAATAGGGCTCTCAGGTGGTTTGAGACTCTGCCCATCCGGAAATGAGATGGAGCCATCAAAAAGTAGGGAAGGTATGCAAAAGTAGAAACATTTCCAAATTCGAAGAGGGCTGGGTGTGTATTGTGAGGCTACAAACCTTCCCTTCTTGTACTATATGGGGAAGTTGTAGGATAAATAAAAGGGAAAAGACACCGTTTTCCTTTACTCACTCTCCAGAGCATTTTTCACCCTCCATGCCAGCCACTATATAGCAATACTATGCGGATTTTGGGGGTGGTAAAGGTAAAGGTACCCCTGCCCGAGCGGGCCAGTCTTGACAGACTCTGGGGTTTGTGCGCCCATCTCACATCTATTGGCCGGGGGCCAGCGCTGTCCGGGGACACTTCCGGGTCACGTGGCCAGCGTGACAACGCTGCTCTGGCGAGCCAGAGCCGCACACGGAACGCCGTTTACCTTCCCGCTGGTAAGCGGTACCTATTTATCTACTTGCCCCCGGGGGTGCTTTCGAACTGCTAGGTGGGCAGGCGCTGGGACCGAGCAGCGGGAGCGCACCCCGCCGCGGGGATTCGAACCGCCGACCTTTCGATCGGCAAGCCCTAGGCGTTGAGGCTTTAGCCCACAGCGCCACCCGCGTCCCTTTTGGGGGTGGTAGCCAACTTCAAATCTGAATTCTCTAGCAATTCATAGCACAACAATGGAAGGCCTCAAGGTGTGAAATGTGTGTGTTTGTGTGTGTCATTTTTCCTTCCTTAGCCTGAAAATTTCAGTCCTGCCCACACTTGCTACTTAGACACCAGATGGAATTTATCTTGCTACACAAGATAATATTAATATCAGTGGGGCTTTTTTGTGTGCAGTCCTCATTGTTACAGAGTACTGTTCCCTCTTCAGCAGCGCCATGTTTATGGGGCTCAAGGGGCATCAGCCCCTCAATATTTTGAGGCATGGTGTGCAACTCCCCCAATATAGAGGCGAAAACCGGTGCACCAGGTGGGAGACCTGGGGGGGGGGGAGATTTTCACCCTCCAGGCTCTCTGCCATGATCACCAGGGTGCTGGGCTCAGCGAGAGGACCAGAGGACGATTTCTGCCCTCCATGCCACCGGCCACAATAGCCAGAGTGTCTCAGTAGGCACAGTCCAAATTGGGTGAGTGTGTGTGTGTGTGACGCATGTGATATCATGCATATGTGACAGCACCTCCATGTGGGGCCCAGCACACCTGCCCCTCTTTATTTTTTTCTGCCCATGACAGCCATTTTGTGCCAGCACACATGACACATTTATGAAGATAGGGGAACCTCATTTTCTTTTCTTTTTCTAAAAAACCCCAAAACTTATTCAGAGCATAACAGAAAGCTCTTCTCTGAGTCTCTTCAAAAGTGGTGCTTGCCTGGTCCCAAATCTGACGTCTTTTGTTTGCCCAGGCCTTCTGACATGTCATCTTTGCTGTTAGTGGTGGTGGTTGATGATGATGATGGTTATTATCTTTTTATAGCTGCGCTCGTTTTATTATTCTTAGGGAAGATGGCTTATTTATATATTTATTGGTATTTAGATATTGTAGTGGCATTTATTGTCATCAAAGTGGCTTCATTGGTTGCAAGCTACTCTAGAAACTGAAGGCAACATTTAAAATAACTATCGTTCTAATCTGAATATATGCCCTTTTAAATATTTCAAATTTCACGTTCTACCTTTTTCTTAAGTCTTTCTACTTATCGGTATGTAATGACCACTTTAGGCTTCCCATCGGTCAAGTGCGGCTTCACTTTTCATCTGCCAGACAATGCTTCTCTTCAATGGAGCATAATTTTGTTTCTGTGTTACAAACTCCACTGATCTGATCCTTTGTTAATGAAGTTGTGACTTGCTTAGATCCAGATGTGTCCCTGTGGTCTGCATTCGACCTCCACCTGCAACAGCCCTTTGCATGAACACAATTGAAGTAAATGGGGAAGATTTAGGGCTCTTCCAGACATCCTCCTCCTCCTTCTACTTCAGGATGATTTGCGCTCACGACAGTATCAGCATGGTTTGTACACAATAGTTTTTCTGCCTGCAAAGTTTTGGGGCATATACACTGCTTCACTTCCAGTAGGGCACAAAAGGCTGAATGGTAATGTTTGTAACAAATTTCTTTACTGGTTACTTCCTAACATAGGAATCAAGTCCAGGATGTACACCATATACAATCCTTAAGCAAGATATATAACCTATTTAATTAAACCCAATGCAGATATGTTTCTTTCTTAATACATTCTTGTTTGAATTCATATATTACACGGTCCTAGTTGTAACTACGGCATTGCATCTGCGTAACAAGGTATTGTATTTGTTTTTACTTCCAGTAGGTGCATGTTCTGTAACCTCAGACCCTCCAAGTCTCCCTATTTTCCAGGGACAGTTCTGAGTTCACAGAACCCTAGTTTCTGATTTGATCCCAAAATGTCCCACTTTTCCTTAGGACATTCCTATTTTCATCAGATAAATGCTGGAGGGTATGGAGTTATGTGACCCTCCCCTCCCCAAGCCAAGGAAATAAGTAACTGTACAAACTTTAGAAAACACCTGAAGGCAGCCCTGTATAGAGAAGTTTTTAAATGTTTTATTTGGTTTTTAGATAAGTTGGAAGCTGCCCAGATGGACTAGAACAAACCAGTCAGATGGGCGGAGTACAAATAACAAAAATATGATGATGGAATAAGGTAAAGGGGACCCCTGACCATTAGGTCCAGTCGTGACCGACTCTGGGGTTGTGGCGCTCATCTCGCTTTACTGGCCGAGGGAGCCTGCGTACAGCTTCCGGGTCATGCGGCCAGCATGACTAAACCGCTTCTGGCAAACCAGAGCAGTGCACAGAAACGCTGTTTACCTTCCCGCCGGAGCGGTACCTATTTATCTACTTGCACTTTGACATGCTTTCGAACTGCTAGGTTGGCAGGAGCAGGGACCGAGCAACGGGAGCTTACCCCATCGCAGGGATTCGAACCTCCGACCTTCTGATCGGCAAGTCCTAGGCTCTGTGGTTTAACCCACAGCACAACATCCCTATTTTCATCAGAGAAATGCTGGATGGTATACAGACTTCCTGTTGAAATCCTGTTGCAGAATATACCTGCAGAAAACCATGGGTCTGTAGAGGCCCTGCATGGGTAAGGGAGATTCTACACTCAGAGCATTGTTTTACTAAAGCAAATGTAAATAGGATCCAGGGGTGAGACATCTTTTTGCCTACTGAAGTCCATGGGACATAAGCATGCATATCTGCTTGAATTCAGGACTGGAGTTTCGCCTTCCATCCATAGCTGTCAACTTTTCACTTTTCTTGCAAGAAATCCTATTCGGAATAAGGGAATTTCCCTTAAAAAAAGGGAAACGTTGACAGCTATGCTTCCATCTCAGAAATGTTTGCCTCTCCTTTCAGTGCCATGCAAGCTTTTCCATAACACCCTATTGCAGTATGATTTCTCAAAATGCTGATTTTGTTATTACTCAACTGTTCCAGTTCCCACTGAGCTCACGCGTAAGCAATCTATAAAATGATACTTTGCCACATGTATTGTGAAGAAAGCTCCATCTGACCAGACTATGAAAATAAAAAATAGCAGGCAGCAAAATTCTGCATCTTATTACATGGTCTGCGTTCACCGAAACAATACATATTTAACAAAAAATATTTTTATGGACTCTGAAGAATTTTATTTTATTTTTTAAAAAAAAACAAACAAACACCCACATCTTTATCTTACCAATATTTTTGCAGTCGCAGCATCACTCTAAATCTTCTCTCCAAAGGTGTGGGAGTGAGATGGTTTGGGGAAGAAGCAATACTGAGCTTGAAAAATGTAAGTGTCTTAATTGGAGTTAGCTAGCCAAAATGCTTACATTTAAAATACAGTATATGTTAACTACTGCATTTCCAGCCTCTATAAAAGATTGCAGAGGATTGAAATATTTAATGATTTCAGAGGAGGCAGGTAAAGCCATCCTAAATATAGGATTATACTTAAAAGTGGAGTAAGTTACCCCTATGCCAGACTCCATTCAGAGCAGGGCTTTGGTTGGTTGAGTCAGCCAGAGCCTGACAGTGGAGGGGAACCTTTAAAATTGGGTTTGACTTACACTGCCCTTGTCATCAGTGCAAATTCCACCAGAATGTCAGGTTGTGTGACTGTGCTGAATGAGGTTCTGCTAGCTGAGCCAGCATAAGCCAAGATCAACCAGGTTGAGGGAGATGTACTGACATAACCCTGGCTCAGCTGGCACAGCCCAAGATCCATCTCTTCTAAACTTGCTCATCTTAGCAGAACTTGGATTGAGATTGTGCTGTTAAGGGTTTTGTTACAACAGAGCTGTTCTATGCCAGTGGTTCTCTCGCTGCAATCTAGAGAGGGCAGTATTATTATTATTTTTTTAAAAAAATAATTTTTATTGAACAATTTTGTTACCAAAAAATACATCCATACTACCACTAAATATAATGAAGAAATAAAAATTACATACATCAATATTTAGTTTGTTATTTGTTATTTACCGTCTTATTTCCTCTCAAACATTGCATACAACAACACACATATGTGCAGACACCCACACACAAAATGATAATAATGAAAGTAAATATTTTTCCCCCTTTTATCTTCCAAAATCTTTTCTTCAACTTTGACTTCCTGTCAAGTCCCTTTGCATATATTTTATCTTACATTTGAATGTACACAAAACAATAAAACTTTCTATATAATTTTTCTAATACATTCTGAAAACATAATAAATCCTTAATTGTTGTCCACCTCCTTTTAGTTCCTTTATCACTTGAATGCTAGCACGGAGTCAAAACTATTATTGTATTTTTGAACATATCTTCTATAACCATCCCAATCTAGAGAGGGCAGTAAGGGGGGGGGAGAAGATGGCTTGGAAGGCAACTTACCCATCCGTGCTTATCCTCCCCTTCCATACATTAAACCAGGGACTAGCTAGCTAGCTAGCTAGCTTTACATGGGACGGTGGTGTTTCCTTTTATTACTGGATCCACAAGCTCTACCAACCTGAACCTGGTGCTGAAAGAAAAGAACTAAGATATTCTAACAGGGATTTATTTTGAGTACCAGAACTGAACTGAGCTCACAGCCCTTCCACACACAAATCCACCGTTGGTCACTCATCCTCCAGCACTCATAAGAAGCTGCAACAGATTAGTCACCTGTGGTTTAAGGCAAGGATGGGGAATCTGGTGACTTCCTAATGTTGCTGGACTCTGACTCCCATCATCCCTTAATATTACCCTTCCCTGCTAGGTCTCATGGGAGTTGGGAGTCCTATAACGTAGGTTACAGGACTCCAAAGGTTCTTTGGCCCAAATATCAGGGAAATGACCTATATTCTTGTGCATCAATCCACCATACAGTGGTACCTCTGGTTGCGAACGGGATCTGTTCTGAAGGCCCGTTTGCAACATGAGCAGAACACAACATGCATCTGCGCTTGCGCTGGTCACAATCCATTGCTTCTGCACATGAGCAGCAAAACCCGGAAGTAACCCTTTCCGGTACTTCCGGGTCACCGTAGGATGCAACCTGAAAAAGCTCAACCTGAAGCAAACGTAACATGAGGTATGACTGTAAATTCAATATTCAAAGCTTAAATGCAGAAGACTTGAGTGTTGTAGTTGGAGCAATGGGTCTCAAATTATTGTTTTGAGAAAGACCCAGAAATGGGCTTCTCTCAATGAAGAATTGGACTTGGTTATGGTCCCTGCGGCTTTCGCTGGCTGTTTAAGCTCATACCTGCAGCAAAGTTTCCAGAGACCAAGAGAAAATAAGATTGGGGAAACATTTCCAAACAGTCATACCTAAAAATTCTGGGGTGGTTGTTGTTTTAGCAAAGTATAGAGTGATTTTCAGCACAAGAAATGACTGATCATTTGCCTTTTAGAGAAAAAGAACAATTTGATTTACCACATACAGTCAGGCTTTCACATATATTAACCTTGTGACACACATTATGTTTGTTAAGATGGTAGTTTTTCATAGGATTGTGTGAGGAAGTAGGCTATTTGAGTTGTCTCTGAGATACTACCTATAGTGAAGTTCAAGAAAGGGTGTTAGTTACACCTCAGATGAATCATCTGAGGAATTTTAAGGGAAGTTGATAGTGTTTCAATAACAGATCCATAGCATGAATGGGAAATCTGTGGACTAGAATTGCCATAACCTTTAATCATTAGCCATGTTGCCAGAGGCTAATGGGAATTCAACAACATCTGAAAAGTCACAGCTTGTTTGTTCCTGATCAATGACCAGAGCAGGGCAACTGAAATTCAAAAACCTCAAGATTGGGCTGTTGCAGGCATAGGCAACCTTAGGCCCTCCAGATGTTTTGGACTACAGTTCCCATCATCCCTGACCACTGGTCCTGTTAGCTAGGGATCATGGGAGTTGTAGGCCAAAACATCTGTAGGGCTGAAAGTTGCCTATGCCTGGGCTACTGTAATACATTCTCCATGGGACTGCCTGTGAATAGTGTTCAGTAGTAATTGGTGCAGAATGTGGTCATTATGGGGCCAGCTGGCCAGATCCATATAGTGGCATTTGGGCTATAAATATAAACAAACAAACAAACGAATAAATGAATGTCCAAATAGTCCCATTAATATTAGCTCTCTGACTGTCACCTTTCCCTCTGATAGCCCAAAGTGCCAAGATAAGATCGACTTTTCTGGTGGTGCTAGGAATTATATTTCCTTGACAAGTATTAGCAGAAGCTGAAATAAGATATTCTCAAGTTGTACTGACATGTGCATGTCCCCTTCAAGTTCATTATAGGAAACACAATTTCTGTCTATAAACTGTGAGGTCACTGTGAAGTTTAATGACCTTAGAGCACACGTTTTCCTAGTCTATGACACATATGCGTTAGATATTTTATGTTTCTGAGTTCCTAGTCAAAATGGACCAATCCTTAGACTGCAGACCAGAATTTAGCTCTCTGTCTGATTTTGTCCTTCTTTGAAGGTTGTAATTCAACTCCTTTAAGTTTACAAATATATTTATTTGCATATGTGTTTTGAAAGAAAATAAACATTAGATATGTATTGAATTGTGTATTTATTTTGCACATGTAAATGCTTATTTTGAGAGTTTTCTTATAATAATAATAATAGCTGCAGCTTACTGTGAAAACAGATCAAAAGGCAATTATGAGTCAAAATATGCAAAAGTGGCGCAGACTAGAAATACACAGATTTGCTCTATGAGTGATTCATGGATGCATGTGTTTAGTGTACACTAAGTGCTGGCAAATAACAAAAGAGGTGCTTGTGAGTTTGGTTCACATATGAATTTTCATCGTTTAATGAATATCCACAACACCAAGAGCTGCTTTGACTATATGGTAAACACACACGTAAAGGCTCCCCTCTCCCTTTTAACAAGACTAGGAATGCAAGTGAAGCCTGTACTTCTGGGGCTTGGAGACTTTTGTGAGCTTGTAATGTTCACCTCCTATGGGACGCAGGTGGCGCTGTGGGTAAAAGCCTCAGCGCCTAGGGCTTGCCGATTGAAAGGTCGGCGGTTCGAATCCCTGCGGCGGGGTGCGTTCCCGTCGTTCGGTCCCAGCGCCTGCCAACCTAGCAGTTCGAAAGCACCCCCGGGTGCAAGTAGATAAATAGGGACCGCTTACAAGCGGGAAGGTAAACGGCGTTTCCGTGTGCGGCTCTGGCTTGCCAGAGCAGCGATGTCACGCTGGCCACGTGACCCGGAAGTGTCTCCGGACAGCGCTGGCCCCCGGCCTCTTGAGTGAGATGGGCGCACAACCCTAGAGTCTGGCAAGACTGGCCCGTACGGGCAGGGGTACCTTTACCTTTTACCTTTAATGTTCACCTCAAAGAATAGAAGAATCTTAGGAACCACAAATTTTATTTCTTGAAACATAGAATGTTAGGGAAGGAAGGGTGGACAACTAGATTTCCCCCAATCTTTAATTCATTTCTACAGCAAACTGCAAATTTTCTTTCTAATAAAATAATAATAATGATGATGATGATAACAACAACAACAACAACAACAACAACAACAATGTTATTTATACCCGGACCATCTGGCTGGGTTTCCCCAGCCACTCTGGGCAGCTTCCAACAGAATAATAATAATGATGATGATGATGATAATGCAATAAAACATCAAACATAATTAATTTCCCTATTCAGGGTTGCCTTCAGATGTCTTCTAAAAGTCAGATAGTTGTTTATTTTCTTGATATTTGGTGGGAGAGCGTTCCACAGGGTGGGCGCCACTACAGAGAAGACCCTCTGCCTGGTTCCCTGTAACTTAGCTACTCGCATTGAGGGAACTGCCAGAAGTCCCTCAGAGCTAGCCCTCAGGGTCTGGGCAGAATGATGGGGGGTGGAGACGCTCTTTCAGGTATTCTGGGACGAGGCTGTTTTTTGTGTGGGTGCATCTTTGACAAATATACGACTTTTGCACACAATTTCTCCCAACACAATAATTTTTTTGTATCTTATTTTCATGAATGTTTGCATTTGGGGGCCACTTTACTCTAATATATACATCATACTTGGCTCAGGAACTATATTGCAAAATTCAGAGAAACATGAATTTTGAAGGATGGGTGTGATTTCACAGAATCACAGAACTGTAGGGTTGGAAGGGACAGTTGGTGTATTGTTCTGGAAAGTGTGAATTAGGTAAGTTTGCCTCTCAATGTGAACTGAATTAAATTTCTCCTCATCTCTAATTGGAGAAAGGTGATTTAATGTCTAAATTTAGGAAGGCTCACAAATGTGCAAAGCCATTTCTCTGTCTCAGTATATTTGGAAAATGGATCAGTTTATTTCTGATCTATTTCAGAACAATCCATGAGCGGGCAACACATCTCTACCTTTTTAACAGAATGCATTTCAATGGAGCCAGTCCTCATAATCAGCTTTCAATCAAGATGGCTAGAAAAATTAAGTGAAGTGCATGTGTGAACCAGCCCACATTTAGAGCTTCATCCTAACCACATTTACTTTATGTCCTGTTCATTTAAGCTTGACTTACTTCCAGCTGAGTACGCTTAGGACTTTATGAACACCCCTTTGAGAATAACACCTCCCCACCCCCAAATCTCATAGAAATTTGGAAACAGCAATGCACATTAAAATTACAGGCTTAATTCTGTGTGTGTGTGTGTGTGATCTGTGTGTTTGTGTTTGTGTGTGTGTTCTGGCTCATTGGAAATATATTTAATTGCGCTGTAGGCTTTTCACTTTCCTCCTTTCTCACAGTGAATGAATGAATGAATAAATAAATAAATAAATAAACTCAATGCTTGTCTTATTGTTTGTGGCTTTGAAAAGGAAGATGTTGCATATTAATGAGGAAATAGCGCCTTGCAATTGCTAAGCAGAAGAAAACAAGCTCTGAAGCTTAAAATAGAAAATGATTATCAAATATTGCAAAGCTAGAGGAAGGAATAATCAAATTATAGCATGCCTAAAATATCCTAATTGATAATCAGTTCTCTCTCTCTATTGTTGGGCAACTAGCCTTTTTCTGGCTCTTAATTCCCCTATATAAGAACTTATATATGGTCAACCACATGCCTATGGGAAGCCTGCAAGCAAGACTTGAGCATGGCTGCAGTCTCTACACCTGCAACTGGTGTTCAGAGCTATATGGCCTCTGGCAGCTGAGGCAGAGCATTGCCATAATGGCTCATAGGCACTGATAAAGTGTGGAGCTCCCTCTCCACAGTGGTGTGCCTACTATATTTGCTGTATAGCTTTTGCCGTATGCTGAAGATGTTAATGCAGAAGGGTT